>NC_134873.1:33176764-33476764 GCF_049852395.1 Peromyscus maniculatus bairdii | reverse complement strand
CATCGCACAAATAACAGGGAGGGAGAAGTGTTTATCAAGAACTTCTAGGCATGTTCCATGGGAAGTGTTACCACGGTGCTTCCAAACTCTGAGGGCCATCGCAGTGGCCTCGCTACTCAGATGCTGAGAATGATGTCAGTGTGGGATGCCAAGGCAGACTGGCCAAATGAATCCTGTACCCATATCTGTGGAAAGCAAGATGAACAGTTTACAGTGTCGCATTAATGAAACAATCATAGGCCCTTAAAAACCCATACATATTTATTGGTCACTACTATGTAGATAGTATACCAAATGCTTAAAAAAGCACTCTCTCACTTAATCTTCCTGTTTACCATATGTGTTGTAAGTTGGTCACTATAACTATCTTTATTTTATAGGATAGCCTGAGCTTCAACCAGAAAAAAATGATTTCCTTGTTTGTCACAGGTTCAAATGTGGAGCTGAGAAGGGAGCGATCACCCTGTGGCTTGTGCTTGAGGGAGAGCAGGAGTGGGCGTGCCCAGGAAGAGGGGTGGGGTCAGGTGGCTCTGGGAGGTGGCTAAGGACTTTGGCTTTCTTCAGCTGGACTCTGGAGTCTCTGTGTGGGTTACAGGTGGGATTAGAGATCAGAGTTCCTCCTGAAACTCACTGCAGAGTGTGGATGAGAGACAGCAGGGGTAGTCAGTGGATCAGAAAAGATTAGTGCCACACTGTGTGGTATTTTGGGCAATGTGTTGTGTGTATGTGTGCTTGAGCATTTGTGTGTGTGTGTGTGTGTGTGTGTGTGTGTGTGTGTGTGTAAGTGTAAACAGACAAAGTACACATTCTCATGTTCAGTATGTACCAATTGGGAATACACATTAATTAAAGTCCTGTGCCATAGAAGAACTGCAATATGTCCTTCTGCTATCCTTAACTCCCATCATGGTTAAATCAAAAAAACAGTCATGCCTGTCATTAAAAGGTAAATGGATTTTTATTGACAGAACTAGTGGTGCTGTGGGATGGTCTTTCTGTATGCTGTGAGTATGCATTGCTTTCATTGGTTGGTAAATAAAGCTGTTTTGGCCATTAGCCAGGCAGAATAAGGTTGGGCAGAAAAGCCAGATGGAGATGAAGAAGGGCAGAATGGGGCAGGCACTAGCCAGCTGCAGAGGAAGCAGGATGATAGAAAGTGAGGTAACAAGCCACAAAACACGTGGAAAAACATAGATAAGAAATAGGGGTTAACTTAAATGTAAGAGCTAGCTAGTAATAAGCCTGACCCATCAGCCAAGCATTTATAATTAATACAAGCCTCTGAATGGTTATTTTGGAACTGGTAGGCAGGAAAGAAAAGCCTCTGTTACAAGTTGTGTTTAGGAGATGTAGACTCAGGACAAGAACTTGTTTAAAAAAATGCTTTGAATCAATGGGAATCAAACCTAATAAAAAGTTTTATTTTTTAAAAAATAAAATAAAAAATAATAAAAGTTTATTATTATTTTATAATAATAAGATAAAAATGCCTTCTATAGCCAATAAATTCTTGATTTTTATATGTTCATTGTGATACATTAACAGTGCTTACCCCACTGAGATGTCAATAAGTTAAAAGTTGAGAATACCATGTGATAGAGATGCCCTGAAGAGCTCCTTTAATTGGTGGTAGGAAAAGTCATTCTAGTGATCCTGATGGAAAACAAGCTGGCGTTTCCTCAAATGCCATCTGCTCTGCTGCCAGAGAGATGCCACTACTTGATCTATACTCAAGGTGTGTGGACCACAAGTCTTGAGCAAGAATGTCCATGGGTACTTCTCAAAAGTGGCAGAGACAGGTGGGAGAAGCCAGGCACCAGCTAGAAAGTGGTTGAATAGATAGATGGAGTAAAATAGGTAGAGCAAGCCAGAGCCACCATAGGCAGTGACGTGAGGAGTATTACAATGGAGGAAAGCTAGTGACGTGGGTGTGGTGGTTTGAATGAGATGTCTCCCATAGTCTAGGGCATTTGGATACAGAGTCCCCAGGTGATGGTGCTTTTTGAGGACACCCAGAAAGTGTCACCTCGTTAGAGGAGGCATGTCACTGGAGACAGGCTTTGGTGGGGTCTAAAGACTCCTACTCTGCATTTTCTCTCTGCTCCTGAATTATGGTTCGAGATGTAAGCTCTTGACTTCCTGTTCTCACCACCATGCCTCTACTCTGCCATCATGGAATTTTCAGGCCCAATAAACTCATCTATAAGTTGCTTTGGTCACGGTGTTGCCACAGAAAAAGAAAAATAACTAATATGTGAAGAGGAATTAATAATATCGGATGGGTGGAAAATCCTACTCAGTTATAGCCAACAGAACATGCCCATTTCAAATGAGAATAATTTATAAGAGCTACACATTGGAAGCACATACAAATACAGTTGATGGGTGTGAATAGGAGACGGGCCACTCCAGATGAAGGTAGACTTAGAAGAGAAGCAGTACTGAGGCAGCTGACTCTCAAGGTTGTATGCAACCTTCTCTTTTGATCTGGTAGATCCATCAGTACTTAATGTACAGTTGAAATAACTTCACTACAGCTAATAGAAAAACATCTGTAGACTGACTAGGGCCACTTTCCCATCATTTATGGCCTTTTGTGGCCCAAGAGGGAAATCTAGTAAACTGTATGACCAACTGACTCCTAGGTCAAGGGTTCTGACCCATTTGGTTGATTCTGAAAAGGTCTTCGTTAAACAAGGAAGTCAGTGTCTGAAACACTGCTGCAGTAGTGTCACATGGGCATCAAGTAGCCTTTTGATGCAAAGTGGAGTGTTGGACGGAAAGACAGCCATACCTCACCATCCCAATGTAACAGGCCGTTGGGTTTCACCTGCATACATTTAAAGTGCGTGGGGAGGGGTTGCAGGTTAAGGCTTATAGCAGATCTCTAAGTTCCATAGAAACATCACATACCTATGGAAAGATACATTCCAGTGGTAAGGATGAGAGGAACTTGGCTTTGTGTATTCTGCACCAAAGGATTCATTATAACAGGTCATGTGTGCAACTAAATGATGGACTGAATGGGGAAAGGCTGCAAGAACATCTATCATCTATCTATCACCTGTCTATCTGTTATCATCTATCACCTATCAACGTATCCTCTATCTTCTATTTATCTATGTATCATTCATCTATCTTCTATCTATCATCTATTTATCATTTCTCTTCTATCAATATATCTATCACCTATCAGTCTATCGCATATCCTTTATCTGTCAGCTAATCTGTCTCATATGGTAAGATATATCCATTGATCAAAGAAGGAAATCTAGAGGAAGAAGCAGTTTAGAGAGGGCAGTGAGAGCATTTCACATTGGAGGGTTGAGGTTTCCAGGGAGACTGAAGAGTTGAAGTGGGTCAGTGCCTCAAGTTCACGACTAAGGTGGCAGGATGGGTAAGAGCAAACACAGTTCTAAAAACTTCACTCCCTACCCGGGTGGTGGTGACACACACCTTTAATCCCAGCACTCGGGAGGCAGAGCCAGGCGGATCTCTGTGAGTTCAAGACCAGCCTGGTCTACAGAGCAAGATCCAGGACAGGCACCAAAACTACACAGAGAAACCCTGTCTCAAAAACAAAAAAACAAAAACAAAAACAAAAACAAAAAACAAAACAAAACAAAAAAAAAAAAAAAAAAAAAAAAAAAAACACTTCACTGCCCTAGTGGAGAAAGGTGAAGCTTTCTGGTAAGAACTCCAGACATTGATCAGATGAGAACCATACAGAGTTTGTAGAACAAGAATTCTGTCATGCATGGAAGTCAGAAAGGGCCAGAGAGGACAGTGGCAGAGCATTGTCCGGGGGTTAGCAGGGGAGGTGAGAAGCTTGGCAGCCCTGGGAAGACAAGGCATGAAGGATGGAGAACAGAAGCAAGAGCTGCCTGGAGAGCGCTCCAACGACTTGAGAGAAGAGCCTAGGAAGGGGCAGAGTGTGGAGTGTGGGCAGCCATGAAGAAACCAGGCATGCCATTGAACATGGGCGTGTTGGGTAATATACTTTTTAGACTCATGAATAAAAGTGAGCATGCAGAGCTCTGGAATCGGTGCCAATTTTAAGGTGGCAACAACAGAGTTTGGAACCAGGCACAGGCAGGGTCTTACCATGCACAGATCCTCCTGTGACTGCAGATCCCCTGCACCCACAGTGCTGGCCTGCTTACAGACCATGCTCAACCAAGATGCAACTAATTATAGGTCTTGGGGAAGAGGATGTTCATAAAAGGGCCATGGCAAGAGGGAAACAGGGTGGCAGAGAGAGGAGTCTGGCCGAGTTAGAATCTTGTTTCTTTTTTGACATAAAGATTTGGGGGATTTTATTTTTTCCAAAGAACTGCCTCCTTAAGGGACTTCTCCCAAGCAAAGAGAAGTAGCCCAGAAATGGCAGAAAGAGCCATATTGGTTCCAAATCCAGAAGTGAAACTCCAACCTGGAGCTGCATTGCAGCAAAGCTTTTAATGTCCAAGGGCAGCCAGCAGGCCAGAAAGGGACGCTGGGGGAGTGTACCCCAGGCTCACAATGCCATGAAGAGTCATGTACATCCGTGAGCCTATCAAATCATCCACACCACCAACCAGAACATGTATCACTGCTGGATGGGCACAGTCAGGGTTCTACAGCAGAAACAATCACGTGGCTGTGTTTGTTCTTGAAGGGAATGGGGTCCACTGCTAGGCAAAGCCCTGCTCATCACTTCCCCCATTAGTGTGTACATACCTGCGACTCTCTCTCCTCCCCACACCTGATCCCCCCTCCCCCTCCCTCTGTTACTTTCTCCTAGTTTGCTCCAAATCTTTTATTTCCTTAATCCTCCAGCACCAACTCTTACCCCACCCCCACCTCAAGTTGGAAGCAGGAGGACAGATATCTACCTGGCTCACACAGGAACCCAGGAAAGTCTCAAATGTATGGACTCTCCTCATGCTCTACCACATCGATGGCTTCAGGGACCCCTTCAAAGGTGAGAAAATGAGAGGAGTCTGCTGTCAATGATCCTGTCACCAGAGCTAGGGAGGGAGTCCATTCAAATTACAGACCAGTCTGAAACCTCAACCGGTTCCTCAGTAGTTTCTCTATCCTAGTTAAGATAGCAGAGTCCAAAGACTCACTGTGGAGGCTTTGGTGTGAGCGTGGGACCTCAGGTCCACACCACTGGTGTCTGTGTCACCTGGTGGCATCTGCCATCCAGAGAAATTTGCCCAACCCACTCTGCTTTCCTCTACCACTTTGTGACTTAAAACCAGTAAAAAGGAAAAATAAAATTAATGCCAACCCAGATAAAAAGACACAGTCATTGGGATTACTTGACAACCAATGCCCGGCTCTTGCACAGGTTCTAATTCGCAAACTGAAAAGGTAACACAAGTCTTACAGAGATGGATGAAAATCTTCAATTTTATAACTATTACGGATGTTGAAATTGGTCGTAGTTACACAGTGGCCTTTGGTTGAAGCTTAACTTAGTAGCTAAATTATCATAAAAAAGTTGGGGAAAACCACAGTCAAGAAGAATGAAGAAAAATTCATGTAAAACCATCTCCTAGCTTTAACTGCTACTGGCGCCTTGGTCTGTTTCTTCCCACTTTGGATGCTTCTGTCTGCACACAATTGGTTTTACACTGTGTACCCTTCTGCCCTGACCCTGTCTAGAAGAATAATTCCTCTAAATCATTGCTAACTTAAGACAACAGCTTTATGACAGGTAGAGAGCCCATTGTGTGGGTATGGTGAATCATTATCCTCTTTCATTTGGGTATTTGTGGAGATTCCAAACTTTGTGGTTATAATAGAGACAGACAATGATTAATCTTTTTCTGGGATAAAAGTTGTTTTATTAATTTATCTTATATGCATTTATGTACAGTATATATGTATTGATACACATATGTATTTATATACAATTGGAGTCATATTTTAGATTACTTCAATTATATAGGGAAATATTTTGTTGGAGTTACCAGATAAAAGATAATTGATATTTAAGATCTGAACTTCTTTTCTCTCTCATATTTCTTTATTGTTATAGTGTGAGAGTGTGTGTGGGGGTGCTTTTTGGCTGTGCTGGCTTTTTATGTGAGTGCTAAGGATTTGAACTCAGGTCCTCAAATTTGAAAGAAAGCACTCGCGCCCCCTGAGGCATATCTCTCCTGGCATTCCCACTCTCTCCTGCTTGTATTTGTCAGATCAGTTTCTACAATATTTCTAATGTACCATGCACACTCTCAGGAGTAATTGCTTTGAGAATAAAGTTCTGGCAGATCATATGTATGAACTCTGAGACTGAAGGCGGAGTCTTAACACACAATGGCTGCTTTTTATCGGAACTCTGGGATCACATAACTTCTGAATGGCCAAGCAGGCCGGCAAGCTTCAGAATGTCGTGGGCAAGGGCAGGGTTGGTCAGAGCTATTGAAAGGTGCGTGAGGTAAGGCTGACATTCCTGGCAGAAGGCAGGGTGCCCTGGTTGACGTTGATTGGAGTATGCGAAATTCTTCCGACACCACCATTAGCATTTTTTTGTTTCCCTTTGTCTAGCAGCTACTTCCAGAATACCATCGCATTGATTCTACTCTGCTAATTTGATCTGTCACATTCTGTGCGTCCATACATCCTTGCTTATATTTAGAATCTGCTTGCTCGCTCGCTCGCTCGCTCCCTTCTCCAAATTCCAGGCAGATTTCAAATGCTACTAAGCCAGAGAATGTATGTTGTAACTTTGTCATATAAAACACACACGTACACATAACACACATACACATCTTAAGAACCTATCCTGAATAACATGGCCTTTGCTTAGGAAAAAAAAAAAAAACAGAAGACAGTTTACACTGCAGTGTAGCAAAGACCATATTTTCTCGTATTTAGGAACAAAGGCATGTCAGGCTTTATTGAGCACATCACTAACTATATAACTAGCGTTAAACACTCTATTTGCAACTGTTGCTGTGTGTTTTGTGTGTGATTATCACCCCCAGATCTGCATCCTATAAAAAGATATTTCTGTTTGCTTAATTATAAAGCTCCTTATGAACAGGCTCCTCTGTAAATAGCTTGGTGCGGCTGAAATAGAAATATAATTATAATGAAGGCAGATGTTTGTGAGATACTGGCTCATGAAACTTGTTCAGAATCTACAAAGGAGCAACGTCGGAGCATGTGTTTATTGTGGGCCAAAGCTGGAGCAAGGCGTGTTTGCTTCTGGGCTGGGTGCATTTGCCTCCAACTTTTGCTCTGGGGCCTCCGTGTTAGGGACAGAAGGAACTCACGTGGCTCCCAGGACTGAGCAGAAGGGATGATTGATTTGGAGAGAAACCAAGGCAAAGCTGAGGAGGGCAGAACACCTTGGATCAGGTTGAAGAGGAAGTAGCCAAGCTGTGCGCACTGTTCTACCCACTGTATAACTTGGGCTGTGTTTGGGGGGATTCGAGGTGGGGTGGTCTGCTGTGATTATGTTAAAGTCAGGAGAGAATGTCCTTCCTTCTAATTGGATTATCTAGAAATGACTCACACAGGAAAGTGGGGGAGAGAGTCAAAAGGCATGTTTAAGTGATGAGTTTCTCTCCATTTGAGAAAGCAATGTACTCATGTGGGGAAGGCAGCAGCCTGTGTGAAGGTTAAACATTGAGACGTTAAATAATTGTTCAAAGCAGGATCTCTCGGCTAACAATCAGGTGTGCTATTTACACATCTTTGATTCAGGTGACATTCCTCCTGAATTCCCTTGTTAGTGGACAGGGCCCTTAAAATCACCATGCTTCTCTGCCCACACTTTTTGAGTTACTATTGTGTTGAATTTTTAAAGTACTTTGAAAAAAACTAGTTCTCCTTCTCTCTTTTTTTTTAAAATGATTCCGAGAATAAAAGGAATTAAAAGGCGTGTAAAGTGTCTATGGAAATCTGACTGTGGATACACTCTTCACAGCCGCACTTTGAGGCTACTTTCAGTCATGTGCTGACATTTGAGAATTCTGTCAAAAAGTCAGAAGCACTAAAAACTGTGGTTTTCAAATGTAATAAACATGAAGTACTTTTGCATGTGTGTATCATGAGATGTGTCTGTCACTGGGCTTCTGAATCCAAGTACTAATAAATGTCCAATTAGTTGCATTTTTGACTACATGATAATGTTAAGAGTCTTACTTATGAGGGTTACAAGTTCTTCCATTAAGGGATCAGTTTCCCTCCCTCCCTCATATGTATCTATATATATATCTATATATACTTGTTATCTATAACCAGTACATACAAAACACTTCATATATACATATATATATATGTATATATGTATATATGTATATATATACACATATATATCCACTTTATAATATAGTATGTGCACATATAAAACATGTACATGAACATACTCAATATGCTATATCTTTTATCTACATTTCTTGCTCTTTCTGGTGGTGGCACAGAGTCTCATGTAGATCACACTGGCTTCAGACTCTGTGGAAGCCTGTCAAGGTTTCCTAGTGAGATCTGAGCATGCTTTACACAGCAGGGTTGCATTAGGGGATGACTGGACCATGTGCAGGGTCACCAGGTGTCTGGAATGATCTGCACTCGGCTGTGCTGGGGGGAGGGGAGTCTTTTGCTCCACCCCTTGGCATTCCTTTAAAAAGCCCTTTAGTAGAGACAGAAGGGGCTGGTGAGTTCAGACCCAGGCCCTCCCGAGGCTCTCCTGTGTTTTCCTGCCTGTTTCTCTATATATACTTCTACCTACAAATTCCTCATTTCTCCCTGCCCAAGAGTACCCTGGGGGAATAAGAGGGAGATGGTCTCCCTCAAGACTCTCGATCGGAGAGAGAGTATAGCCTTGAATTGCTGATTCTTCTACCTCTATTTCCTCAATGCTGGGGATTACAGGCATGCTATACCTCACCTGTCTTTGCGGTGCTTGCCATTAAGACCAGAGCTTTGTGCGTGCTTGCGCTCCACCAGCTGAGCTACAGCCCTGTCCGCATTCCTTATCCTTGAGCACACATCATCCACCATTTCTTTAACGACATGTTAAGATTGTAGACGGCCATGGTAAAAGTACCCTCCTTCAGTGTCTCACCTCATTTTGTGGTTGATCTTAACGGGAGATTTTGTGCAAGCACTCTATCAACTGCCCAACTGTCTATGGTTGGCATTGCAGTGTAAGGTATGCCAGGGTGGCTGCTGGGGCCTTGGTCAGAAAGCTTGATGTCACTCAGCGGCGAGCAGTTGCTGTTTGAGTCTCTGAGGAGCTGCAGCGATGACGAGAATTGCACGTGAAGTGCCCACTGCATGCTAAGTGATGCCCCACGTGTGCGCTCCGCGCTAAGCGATGCTGCACGCGCTTTGGCATTTGATCTGTACCAAGTGGGCTACAGTTCTTGGACTCCTCTGCGTGAGGAGCTGAGTCTCAAATATACTGAGCAGTGTCCTGGTTTGCACTGATGAATAGTGCTGGATGGTGCTTCTGTCCGTAGCAAACTTAGAATACCTATTTAGTTGGGATTGTTTCTGTGAGTTCTTAGTCTTTGTGAAGTTTCCCTGATATTCATCCCCCGCTGAGTTTTTCTCTTGAAAGGAAATCCATGTCCTCTTCCCATCATTTGCTTCTGTCATTAAAAACTTGTAGTAAGGCATGGCAGGTGAAATGCAGTCCCATTTAATCTACCAGTGAGGTCTGGCTTCTTATAAAATGTCCTGCCCATTCCCATCAATTTTGCATAGTCATTTTCACATTTAGAAAATTGTTTTTTAATGAATAAGTGCTATTTATATATTATGAATACTGACTTTGCGGCACCCTGCTCTCCTTGGTTATTGCATCATTTGTTACATCATTCAAAGCAACCAAGATAAAACATTGTCCTGGCTTCTGTGCCATTGTTTAAATGCTTTGGGTGACTTTTTTTTTGTAAAGATGACTGAAAGATTCATTCTTGTGTTCATTTTTAGGTGTTCTTTTAGAAATATCTGTCCTTCAACTACCAAAGGAAATGAAAACACCAGGTCCAAAGTCTAAGGTAAGACTGTAACTTCATGCAGGGTTGGGAACAGAGCTTTAGGATAGAAGGCTCGCATGAAAAGCCTCCAGCTTCACTCTTGTTAGTGTTTAGCACTTTTAGTTAGTGCTAGTGACATGGAGAAACCCAGTTCTCTGCTTTGACTTGTGATGTTCTCTGCCTAGAGATAGGATGTGCATTTCTGGGGGTTAGAAGAGTACAATTTCTGTAACTATTTGTCTGTCATTCTTCAGTGCTGCTCAAAATATGAAGGCTCTGTCTTTGCACAGTGGGGGGCAAAGGCACCTAGCAGGGGTTGACAGATCAGAGGGCAACCGAAAGCCGCGGGCGCAGAGAGGAAGAACTCCTGATGAGGAAGTTCCCTAGAGGCAACTGCACTGACAGTAGCTTTGGCCATGGGCTGAGAGGTTTCTAGGTCGAGTGTGTTTGCACAGAGCCACAATGGGTTAGTTAGGGAAGTGAGAGTGGACCGGGCTTTGCAGAGCTGCAGAGAGTTCATGATGACTATAGGCTAGACTTCTGGCCCAGAGAGACTAGATAGGACACAGAGAGATAGAACCAGACTCCGGGAGGCTGCTGGTGGCAAGGAAAGGACCCTGTACCTCCTCCCAAACAGTGGGACAAATTAACGTCAGGTGCCATCTACTTACATGTTTACTATTTGAATATCCTCTTCCAACACCCCCCCCCCCCGCCATTGCTGGATTCTAAAGGCTTTCTTGGAGGAGGGGGTAAGAAGGCACAGCATCAGTGACACACCAGGAGTCAGTTGAAGGCAAACCCAGCACACTGATTTATTCAATAATGGGGAAGGACTCATATACCCTCCTCCCAGCACCCAGTCTGTGTTGCAATCTGGTGGCATTGCGTGGTCTTCCTTCATTGGCTCGTATGATCAGGAACTCTGACAATGACCAGGAACTCTGACAGCGCCTGTTGCTAGGCCCTTAGGCAGTCTCCAGGTTGGTTCATAAGGAATTATATTATGTGAATGCCTTGGCAACTGGTTTGAGTCAATTTCCTCAACCTTATGGGCCTGTCCTACTACATATCCACCCTTTTATTTTATTATGTGGGCACTGAACGGGAGTCAGAGTTCTTTGCTCCATCCTTGTTGACCCCACCTAAAGGGGGGGGGGCACTCAGCAATTGGACTATGCCTGTCTTAGGTTGGATTGCCAATCAAGCTCTTACCCGTCACTGACTATCAACTCTAGAAGAGCATCCATCCCTGGGGTGGGGAGGGTAAAGCAGCCTTTTGAATTTCAGAAAGCCAGGCTTGTATAACCTCCTGGAGAGGGCTATGAGTTGGATGTCTAAGAGCCATTAACACCTGTAAAGTCACCTTAGTGGCTGCCTGTTGTTGGTGGATGTGCTGTAGGAGACACTTAAAAAGGAGAAAGATTAAATGCACCACCCCACCAATCAAAACGTAGGTGAAAATCCAAGAAGGATCAAATAGCCTTTTTATAACATGCCAAACCTCAAAAAAGTAGTCAAAGGCCATGTCCTCTGCCCTTGTCTGATTTAATTGGAAAATTCCATATGTTAGCTGTAATGAATAATATAGAAACTTAGCTGACCATGGGCCCTTAATATATTTAGCTAGCTCCTGGCCTACTAAACTAACATTCCTCATCTCAAAAAGCATTATGCAAATGAGGAAACATGAGAGCCCACAAGTCTTCAGCCTTTAGAGGAGCAATGAGAGCAAGAAAGGAGAGTAGATATATTACCCATCATAGGTTATTTCCTCCTTGGTGGAAGCAGAATGATCTGTGACCAGGTATACATCACTTGCAGGGCATTGGCATAGTGGCACTCTGAGGAAAAACATAAGCATACCTTTTCCCATGGGTTAGCAGAGGGGCTGGCAGCAGCCATTGCAGGGAGATAGAATTTCTCCATCTCACCAGGGGCAACAGTGTGTTCTTTGGCAGAGATGCCCAGTGCTTGTAGGCTGGACTGAGCCCCTTGTAGGACCTTGAGGGCCAGGTCTGAGACCTGTTGAAAATGGGCATTCAAGCCAATCTGTACCTGGTGCACTGGATGGACATATTCCCTGTGAGCATATCATAGGTCACTGGGGCATTAAGTAAGATGTTTGTCTGTGTCTGGGACTCTGTCTGATCATCATAGGCCAATCTCCAACTGAAAAAGACTGCAGGCTCCAGTACAGCTTTAAGTAAATGGTACCAATCGAAATACGTTTGTAACTGCACGGACCATTGAGTGAAAACCTGCTGAAAGTAGGGGGACTCTGGGCCAACTGACACATGGCTCCCTTCCAAATGAGGGAGAGATCAGCTCTGGGGTGTGAATCCAGGGCTGGGCATCGGCACATGGGCCCACATTGACTTGGAAGGTTCCTGTGGGCCAGCAGTGGTGCAGGCTGTGAGGGCTGTAACATACCTGGCACTACAGGAGAGTAGCCACCTCCTGAGGCAGGCAGGTACCAAGTTAGATCACCCCAAGAATGTCACGGAGGTGTAGCTGCTCGCAGTGGCGGTTGAGCAGAAGGGGGAGCAGCACATAATGACAGCTGCCTTCTCCTTGACAGATTTGGGGGGCCCAAACTGACAGCTATGTTCTTGACAGATTTCATGGGACCCACGCTGACAACTATGTTCTCCCTGACAGATATCTTGGGGCCCAAAGTGACAGCTGTGTTCTTGACAGATTTCACTTGGCCCAAACCATCTGTCTCCTCATCATCAGATCGAGCATAGAAATGTCCAACATGGGGGTGGTGGGGGGTGATGAAAAGATTACCCATCTCTTAGAGGAAAACAGCAGGCATATAAAAGAAGATTAACAGTCAACGGGGATGGAATTTGTATAGGATCCTTATGTCTTGTGCTTCATGGGGGACATCCATGTTTTTTTAGGCAATGGTCGTGTTCCCACACAGTATCTCCAGATGAGGGACACTGGGGAGCTGAGCCTTGGTTCCACCTCCTGGGGTGTCAATCCTTATGTGGAGGTGCTGGGTGAACCAAAACAGGAAAAAAAATGTGCCTTCCTAATGGCATGGCCAGACAACATGAAAGAAGGAAAGAAATGGGGGTCCCAGTGCTTACCTGCCAAAGGGATGGAAAGAACACAACACTGAGGGGCCTTCTCACCAAAACACACCATCTTGGGGGTGCTGTCAAGGGAAGGAGATGATCAGAACTTGTACTGTGGGAGAGAAAGTAACAGAAGCCCCACATTCAGGCACCAAATGTTGCTGGATTCTAATGGCTTCCTTGGGGGAACCAGGTGAGAAGGCACAGTGTCAACAGCACAGACACTGGAAGTCAGTTGAAGGCAAACAACAAACTCCTTTATTCAATAATGGGGAAGGCCTTATATACCCTCCTCCCAGCACCCAGTCTGTGTCACAATCTGGTGGCATTGCATGGTCATCCCTCATTGGCTGGGCATGATTAGGAACTCTGACAGTGACCAGGAACTCTGACAGCACCTATTGCTAGGCCCTCAGGCAGACTTCAGGTTGGTTCATAAGGAGGTATGTTATGTGCATGCCTTGGCAACTGATTTGAGCCAATCCAATTTTCTCAACACTATGGGCCTGTCCTACTGTACCTCTCTATAGATGGTTGCAAGTTGTCATAGGGATAATGGTAATTCTTGGGACCTCAGCAATACTTTGGCGCAATTGTGATATGATGTTAGCATGAAACTTCCAGGCTCGCCATATATTGGTGAGAAGGTGAAGATGAGCAATAGGAGGAAGTGGGACCAATGAAATTAAAAGGGCAGATCTCAGATGTTAGTCAGCCTTTTGTGACTGACAACATGCTTGTGCTTTCCAGACATTTCCATCTGTGGTCACTGGTTCTGATACTGTGGGTCTGTATGAGGTGAGGCATCATAAAGAGAAGTCAGAAGAAAGCTACTTCTATCAAAACCAGGAAGGAGAGAGAGAAAAGACGAGGGAGGAAGAGGGAGGTGGGAGAATATAAAAACACAAAAGTCGTTAAAGGCATACTGCAGTGACCTGCTTAACCCAGGTCTCTCCTCCTAACACCCCATTCAGCTATGGGCTCATTGGTAGATTTACTACTAGTGAAATTCATGGCCTTACAAGATCAACACCTCTGGATATTGATTTTAAAAAAAGATCAATTTTTGATGTATGAGCCTTGGGGGGCATTTCAGATGCAAACCACAGCATGCAGATTCTTAAGGGTAGATGTCTAGACTCCTTTTGGCTTTAGTATTTGTGAGGGGCCTGTGTTCATTCAGCAGAATTCTGAAGCACTGTACTTGGGTAGATCAGACAACAGAAATAACATTTTTCTCAGTGTTCTGGAGGCCAGATGTGTGAGATCACAGTGTTAGGAGGTTCTTCTGAGGGCCATGAAGGACAGTCGCTTTCAGACATCATTCCTTGGCTGATACATGGTCATTTTTGGTGACCTTCACATTGCCTTCTCTTTGTGTCTGTGCCTCGGTCTCCTCTTTATATAAGGACGCCAGTCTTGTTGCATCAAAGCCCACCCTAATTATACTGTTTTATATAAATTACCTCTAGAAAGACCCTGTCTCGAAATATGGTCCCATATCGAGGGTTAGGACCTTTATGTCTAAACTTGAGAGAGAGCTGAGCTTGTGCAGGAAGATAATTCTTGAAAACATTTTATTACTATTGCCTGCACCAAGGTACCTGCACGTTCAGGTAGGTTAAGCACATGGTCCAGCCTGGGGACTCTGCACTTCCAGAACTGATGAACGGATGTGTGTGGGCAGGAACTGCCCCTGATGTTGACACAGGTATGTTGTTCTTCTTAATCTGTGTTCATTTTTCTCAATGTAGTGGCTTTTTGCAAAGCAGAGGGATTTCATTGATTGAGTTCCTACCTACAGTGTAGCAGCATGTGCTTACCAACTGCTTGCTTTGGGCTTAGATGTAACAGTCCCTGAGTGCATGCATTAGTATGCATAATGTACTGAATGTGTGAGACCAGTTATTGACTTGATGTTGATTCTTGCTTCTTTGATCAAATATATCATGCATATGATAAACATAAAATGATCAGAAAAAAAACAAAACACACGTCCTTGACAAGTTATCATCTCCTTGCTATTATCTAGCTATTAATTGATTTCATTATTCCCCTCCCCCGTCCCCTCCCCCCCACATGGTACTGGGAATTGAGCCCCGAACTTCAAACTTACAAGGCAAATGCTGTTCCTCTGAGCCATATTCTCAGCCCTCACCCTTCAATCACTGACATTAGCAGAGAAACTCCTCTGTGCTGGATGCACTGGGGTGCCAGGGAGCAAGACAAGCTCCTCCTTTCAACTCTTGAAACTTCAATCTAGTACAGATTGCAAGGCAGACATACAAAGCGCTTAAGACGGAGGACACACAAATGACAGCCGCTCTGAAGGAGGCACAAATGCCACTCAATTAGATGAGAGAAGGGCAGAGCACTTCCTTCCTGGAGATACAAACCCATGACCAAGTCACCAAAAGTCTATGTCCCCCACATCCTGTTCAGTGCTAACAGAGCATGTCAACAACCAAAGCAGCGACAGCCCTTGATTTCAGCACAGACTCATGAGACACAGCAAGGAGATTGGGAGAATGAACTTCTGGTTTAGCCTTGTTGGGGGACACACGCTAGGGCTTCTCTGTTGAGGATGTGCAGACAAAGTGTGGACAGTTACTGATTTTCCTTTAGGAGAGGCTTGTCTATGGAACCCCTGATAATGACATTCTAATAGATTATGCCAAAAGTGTTTCAGGAAAATAGTTTAAATATGGCAGAAAGGCCCATATCTCATTGTTTACTATCCTCTGCAATCTCAATATTTTCTGTGACAGAGGTGATTGAATGTGTTATATGTAGCACAAGCATGCATGTGCAAGGGAATACTCTTTCACTTCCTCCTCCCCCTGCCTCCTTCTAGGGCATATAAAAGGCCTCTCTCTCTCACCTTGAAGTAGGAAGTGATCACATTGTAAGAAGGCCTATCTATAGAGAAAACCATGTATAACTGCACCAGGACTTTGGAGCTAAGGACAGTCTTAGCCAAGAGCCAAGAAGAAACTGGAAATTTTGATTCTGCAGCTATAAGAAGAAGCAGTCTTCTGGCAACCAGGAGGAACTCAGAGGCAGGTCCCTCCATCCTCCCTCTTCTGATGGAGATGTCTCACAGACCACACCCTGACCAAAGCCTCCTAGACCCAGAACACTGGCAGGATCCAACTAAACTATGACCAGCCTCCTGGCTCATAGAACCAGGGGATAACAAATAGTTGTTCTTCAAACCTACTTACTTTTTGAAAGTCTGTAGGTAGCATTAAAAAATGAATATAAATGTAGTGTCCAGATACATAAGACTGAATCTAAGAAACTGTAAAAGCCAACAATCCTTTTTTGTTTACAAACCACAGGCCTATTATATTCATATGCCACATTTGAAGAATGTCTGTCAGAAAGAACTGAAAAAAATTGAGTGATCATTCTTAGTTATTTACTGTTAACAAAAAAAAATTAAGCAGCAGAGGATCAGGGTAAAGACAGTGTTCAAATACCCTTTTTGAAGGCAGTGTTACCGTAACAACAAAGTCAGAGAACAATAAATGAAATTATAAGCTAATATCCTTGATGAATATACATGAAAAATTACTCAAGAAAACATTACTAACAAACTGAATTCAAAACCCGATACATTGAGATCAAGTAGGGTTTATTGTCCCTGGAATGCAAGGATGGTTAAGTATGTAAGTTAATGCACACAATATACCACACTAACATAGTGAAGGATGAAAACCCATGTTATTGCCTCCATAGATACAGGAAAAAGCATGCAAAAAATTCAACATGACTTTATGACTAAAAGCTCTCAGTACGTTAGATGTAGAATGTATCTCAACAAAACCAAACATTATATAGTAAATCTTCAGCTAATGTCACACTTAAAAAATAAAGAAAGTTGAAAATTTTTCCTTGTAAGTTTGAATATAAAACAAGAATGCTAGTTGCTCTTGCCACTCCTGGCCAATGTAAAGCTGAAGTTCTGCACTGAGCAAATTGGCAGGAGAAAGAAGAAAATACTCAAGCTGGAAATAAAGAAGTAAAATTATATTCATTTGCAGATGGCCTGATCTTATATACAGAAAACTCATAAGACCCATGTAAAACCAAGACATTCAACAAATTTGTAGGATTTACAATCAAGGTATAAAATTAGTTGCATATCTATCTACTAATAAGGAACTACTAAAAAAGAAAAATTCACCTGTTTATGATAGCAAAGCAACCAATACTTAATAATTTGAGCAAGGTGGTAAAGGTCTATATGCTGAAAGCTGAAAGACACTGATGGAAGAAATTGAGGACTATACAAACCAACAGAAAGATATGTTCATTGATCAGAGGGATAATCATGGTTAAAATATCCACACTATTTACAAATATATGGATTCGGTATAATCCCAGTCAAAATGCCACTGTCATTCTTCACAGAAATAGAATAGAAGGCTCCTTTTCTAAAACGTGTGTGCACCCACAATAGTTACTGCAGTAAAGAAAACACTATACCGGAAGTATCACACTTTCCAATCTCAATGTAAATGAATAGATATGCCAGTCATACAATATGGTTGGCATGAAAATAGACACACAGACCAATGGAACAGACTAGAAAGCATACATACATATATATGCATGCAACCAGAATTTGACAGAGGCACCAAGAATACAAACATGGAAAAGATAACCTTTCCAGTAAGCCTACATTTATTTTATATGCATATAAAGATGATGTAAACATGGAGTAAAGACTTAAATCCCTAAAATTCCTGGAAAAAAATTAATGGAGAAAGCTCTTTGACATTGGTCTTGGCAATAACACTTAGGATAAAACACAAAGTACAAACAACAAAAGTGGAAGCAGACATGGAAAACAACTCATTTACCCAAATCTCCCTTCTCAGTTAATCATGTTTCACCTGGCCTTCATGTCGCCTCTATTGATATGACCCAGAGTTCTACTGAAATCTCCTAGGTTTTTAATGTAGTTGTTCACCTGGAATATTATACTGCAGGGGTCTGTCTGCTACCTAGTCTCTCTCTCTCTCTCTCTCTCTCTCTTTCTCTCTAATATATATATATAATGTGTGTGTGTTTATGTATATATATGTGTATGTATGTATACATATATATGTATGTATGTATATAATCTTTGTGTGTGTAGATGACACAGTATGAAGTGGTCTAGGGGTTCTAGAGTGTGTGGAGTATAGGTAGATCTGCTTGTATATTCTGGGTGGGTGGGTATAGGTGGTACAGTGTGGGGTGGTCTAGGGGTTCTAGAGTATGTACAGTGTAGGTAAGATGTGTTTATATAGTATGGTGTTGGCTACTTTTGTTAAATATTGAATTTTAAAAACTGGCTCCATGAACTCGTGTAATCTTTGTCAGGGGTTCTGTCAATGGTTATCATCTCGATTCCCAACTCACCATAGTGACAGACCTAAGGTTAACACATTCTCAGGAGGCTTGGAGGGGCCTCCTGGAGAAATATCACTGGAAAGCAGGTGGACATACTCTAGTACTCACCGTCTCCCTGGAAGTCTGTGGGTCTCCTTGACCTCCACAGAGGACACTGGCACCCAAGCATTGCTGAGTGGTGCAAACATGAGGGAATGAATGGATGTTCTCTGTTCTTGTGGCCCACAGGGGCCCAGAACTACAACTCCCATGGAAACACCTTCCATCTCACTATCTATATTCCTAGGATAAAGGCAGGTAAACTGTGAGATAGAGGGATGGACAAGTGTAAGAATATCATCCTCATCACCAGCATGACTAGAGAATGGCAGTCCCCAGGGATTTGCTATGTGACCAACACTTTATCAGTGTGTCACATCATTGTACTTAGCACTGTCCAATGTCACAGCCACTGGTTATCTGGGATTAATCTATGCAATATAGTTAAAATTCAGCTCCTTTGTCACATTGGGCATAGTTCTAGAAGGCAAGAGCCACATGTATCTCAGGATATTCGTCTGCAAGCAACAATAAGCATATTTACCACAGCATGGAAAGATAGAGGAGATGCAGACAGAAATGGTCTTGCTCCCTGCAGCAAGCCTTTGACCATGATCAACTTAGTAACCAGAGACTGACCACACAGCTAGGAAGCACCTCCTTTACCTGGATTCACATGAATAACAGTTCTTCTAGAGATTGGGACAAGCAGAATTGCAGAGGTGAAATGAAGGTCAGCTTTTGGTGGGGTTGGACTCATTCAGTACATTTATCCATTTTTTTAAAAAAAAGGTTTTTTTCATTTTACATAGCAATTCCAGTTCCCCCTCCCTCCCCTTCTCCCAACTCCCACCATCCCCCATCATCCCCCATCCACTCCTCAGAGAGGGTAAGGCCTCCATTGGGGAGTCAATGAAGTCTGGCATACTAAGTTGAGGCAAGACTAAGCCCCTCCCCACTGTGTCAAGGCTGAGCAAGATGTCCCACACTAGGCCATGTGTTTAAAAAAGCTATGTCGCCGGGCGGTGGTGGCGCACGCCTTTAATCCCAGCACTCGGGAGGCAGAGGCAGGCGGATCTTTATGAGTTCGAGGCCAGCCTGGGCTACCAAGTGAGTTCCAGGAAAGGCGCAAAGCTACACAGAGAAACCCTGTCTCGAAAAACCAAAAAAAAAAAAAAAAAAAGCTATGTCATGCACTTGAGATAAGCCCTGGTCCCACTTCCAGGGGCTCCCCAAACAGATGCCGCATAACTGTCACCCACATTCAGAGTGCCTAGTTCAGTCCCATGCATGTTCCCCAGGTGACAGGCCAGAGTCCATGAGATCAGCTGTGGCTGTGGTTTTCTCCATCATGACTTGACCTCATTTACTCCTGTGATCCCTCCTCCCTCTTCTTGAGGTCTAGGAGCTCAGCCCAATACTTGGTTGTGGATCACTGCATCTGCTTCCATCAGTTACTGGATGTAGGTTCTATGATGACAATTAGGGTAGTCACTAATCTGATAAGGGATGGGGGGTGGGAATAGGAGAGACTGAGATGGCCCAGTGGAGACAGGGACAGAGAGGAAGAGCAATGAAAGAGATACTTTAGTAGAGGGAACCATTAGGAGGTTAGGGAGAAACCTGGTGCTAGGGAAATCCCCAGAAATCCACACTGATGACACCAGCTAAAACTCCTAGCAATGATAGAGAGGGTGTCTGAACTTACCTTCCCCTATAATCAGGTTAGAGCATTACCTATTTTTAAGACACATTGGAATTTAGGTTTTTACCACTTGACTGAAAATATGATTGCACTCAGAAAGCCTCTGAAGTGCCTGACTCTTCCAGATTAGCCTTTTCCTCTTGAAAAACAAAACAAAACAAAAACCCTCATGTTTTAGGTTCAGTCTGAGGGGGATAAGATAATTCTGTAATCTCACTCAAGCAGACCTCGAAGGTCAGTTAGCAAATAAATATTTTGCCACATATGTGGAATTTGAGATGGGGCAGCAAAGCGACTCACTCACTGTCATACAGTAAGGTACTCAGAGCTAAGACACGACATCACATCTGCTCACTTTCATTCATGGCTGTGATCTGTCGTGCTGACTTTTATAAAGAAATAAGCTAAATCTTAAGATGTAGCACCAGTCAGTCATCTATCTATTCAAACACATTTTATCAAACATCTACCAGTGTGCTTGGGTACTGTGACAAGTGAGCAATTTAGACAAAGCTCTCTCTTACGGCTTGAGTCTAGAAAAAGAGTTAGCACATTGTTTCATAATGGAGTGGAAGATGGTCCTGGAGAACTGCAACCAGGAACTACCATAGAAAAGAAGCAGAGAACTTAGTGAATGTCTCTAGCCATTGGCTAGACAGAATCAACATCCTTGAGGAAATCCATGTTGAGCTGAGTGGTGAAGAGTGAATGGAGTTTGATTAAGTGGAGGAAGGTTCTGCTCTTCTAAGGAAAGAGCATGAGCTAAGCCAAGCATGGACCAGAGTCCTAGCATGGACAAGTGATGGGATGCTGGGAGAGGGGAGATCCATGAGCATGGTCTGTAGTGAGAACAGACTGGGATAGCCGAAGCCCAGACCATATAGAACCTATAAACATGTGGCCTCATTATGTGAGCACTCAGCAGGGAGGGGTTACTTTTATATAGGATTAGCCATGGGAGCTATGTCCCTTCCAGCTTTCTGCATGCAGAATGGCAGGTATAAGTCCCTCATACTCATGGTCCATTGTTAAAAGCTGATAGTTTGTTTCTTAAATTCAAGCCAATAGCCTCTATCTTATATTAATGGTTTTAAGCCATTTACATTTAATGAAATTCTTATATAATTGGGTTATAGCAAATGGAGCAATGTCCATTACAAAAAAAAAGCATGCTTTGTCACGAAAAGAACACTAGATATGGAGTCTAAGATCCTAGGCTTATTTTATGTTTGATACTTCTTAGCTTTGAGGCTTAAATAGTCACACTTAATTGTCCCACTTCAACTTATTAACTCTCACAGGTTGATTATAATATCCCAGGCATGGGAGTATAAAAATTCATGAGTTTAAAAGCTCTACATCCTGTCTGAATTTTTAACGGTTTCTACGGTCTCAGAGAATATTGTGGTTAAATGGTTCCTAAAAGTTACTAAGTTTGTGGTACTGTTCTGTCCTGTATCTGATGGTGACAACCAATACAATCTTTGGGTTAACTCTTTTCTATGTGATGTTTTTCTTACAATACTTGCCCTGATCCTGTGGTTGTTACTTACAGTTCTCTTGTCAGAATGGGTTCTTAATACAAGTGGGGAATACAGCCAAAACACACACACACACACACACACACACACACACACACACACACACACACACTCCATATTCTAGTGTTATGCAGAGTTCCTAGAACACAATGAATACAACTGAGTCACATTCTAAAAACCTAGTCCTGGAGCTGAGTGTCCTAGCTGAGTGTCTCTCAGCCTCCACCATTTGGACAATCTCTTGCAATCTTGCTCCAGGGCTGAATAGTGATCACATTTGACAATGCTTGAACACTCAACACCTCAGAAAGTCCTGGCTCCACAGCTAGCATTCTGGGTAGTGAAAAATGTTTTTTGAAGCAGTTACAGAGGTTGGCCGTTCAGTGGCTGTCCGCTGCAGACTGTCAATTGTCCTGCCAGGTGGCGTGACTTTGTGTGACTGGTCTCCAGGCTCTACAGATTGATACATCTGCATGTGACTGCTCAGCATTCCTGTGACATTACTCCCATCGCACTCCAGATGGAACATGGGGAGAGAATTAAGGGGGTTTGCAAACTTTTAGAGAACTTTGTCTTGTATCCCCTTTCATAGGACCGTCTCTCTTGCTCGGTAGAACTGTGAGGTTCTTGTCTCCGTCTTTAATGGGGTTCTGGGGTTTCACAGTGTGACCCAGTTTGGTGACGTCCACCCTTGCCTTCCACTTCTGAGTCCACTCTCTGCCCCAGAAAAGACTCCTGGCTAAGAACACATAAATCCTCTTAGGAAGGCAACCTTCACCCACTTACTCCAACTTAATGACCCAGTTTTCCAGCTGCTTCAGGCACATGGCAGTCTCATCCATACATCCCCTCTCCCAGTGTCTGTTCTCATTTTCAACACATACCATCAAGAGTTGACTATGCCCTACTTCTAAACTATTTGCTTCCATTTTGCTTCAGATCCATTTTGCTGTAATTTACAGATGGTAGCCTCCCCAGTCTTACCAAATGTGGCTTTTGGGGAGGCATCCACCAATTCCTCACTTACCTCCACTCACACCTGCCTCAAGCCTTTTGACTCAGACACCGTGGCATGGTGAGAACTGGCCTGAGAATCAAGACCCAACAATGCTACAGACACAGCTTTGGACACTCGAAGATTTCCTTTGCAAGAACCCTCCAAGATGGTCTCCAAAAATGAATAGTTTTATTTCATTCATCCTAGACCATCCCTGTGGGAATCTATGTGCCCCAGCCGACTATGAGTGTATTCAAGGAGGCTGAGGCCATGGGAAGCTGGGAAGGGTCACATGAAATATTTTGAAATGATCATCATGGTCACAAGTATTAATAACAGGTATTTAAGAACAGACAACAAGCATAGGGCCTGGGCTGGCTTGCTGAAGGACTCAGCCTTGCATGAGTAGCCTCTATATAATGTTGGGGTAACTTCGATGCAAGGCTGTGATCACAGCAGTATCATTTGTGACTAGTTCTTCTTATTAGGTGTACAGTCAGGGTATCAGTCCATTTACAGCTCCCTGACTTCATTTCTTAATATGTTTTAGTGATAGCCAAAGTGACTCCATTTTGGCCCTGGCAAACTTCACAGGGGGGCGGGGGTGTTAAGTGTAGACAAAACAGAAGCTGTTTCAGATCCAAGTGAAAATGTTGTGGACCACACAGTAAGTAAGGTCTGGTGTGTGTTGAGCCTGGCTTGGGAGAAGTCTGGGGGAATTTTGGACCACAGGACCTAGTCATTTGTCCTGCTCTGAACTCTTCTTAGCTTCCTCCTGGTGGGCAACTTGGAGATACTTTGAGTATCTGTGCTGCAGAATGTTTCTGAAAAACTACATCTAGTGTGGGACAGGGGGTTATTTCACTCTTTCAAGGAGCTCAATTCCACTTTGCACACCATGGGAAACAGGAAAGGAAGGACCTGGGAGACATTTAGGACTCAGCATGTTTAAGTGCTTAGAAGTCGGAGAGAAGGCTGTGTCTTCTTTCATTCTTTCTTCCTGACATGGTTGGCAATTAGACAAAATCTGAATGCATTAAGAATGCCTTAGTTAAAAGCAAGGAGAGAGGATCTTCCTGTCCCAGAGAGACTTCTTGCCACATGGAAGCAATTCCCTAAAGGGCAGGACTCCAGACTCCTGCCCCACTCTCCCATGACGTGGCTTCTTCATCCTGGAAGCGGCTTTAGAAAGTGGGCATTATCCTTGGGTTTCACTTTTTATTTAAAGATGTTGACCAGTTTCAGCCCAGACAGTCTTTGTCCCATTATTCCATGTTTATCATCCTATAGATGTACAGGGTCCAGGTCATTAACACTCACCATCACAAAGACAATGAGAACATTAACATCATTGTTCTTGACCGCTGAGGGTACCTGTCTCTCTCTGCCCTGCCAATCCCCAGATTGCCTGGCACTTGGTTCTGAGACTTTATGTTTTCTGCTTCTGGACAGCTTTGTGCAGAAGCCTATGGCATCCTCAACCTTGTGAAAATATAGAGTGACTATCACTAGGCTTAAGGCTTGGATTCCCCTCTTCCATATTAGACACAGTTTCTTATGGAATGAGAGTATAGTTTCTAATGACAAGATATTCATCTTGCACTTCTCTCACACCCATGGTGGAGACAAAGATGTATCATTCATGGTTATCAGCTATATGCAAATGTGTCATGTCCTATGTCAAGCTAGATGTGGAAGGACAAAGTAAGGGTTTCCTTAAGGTTTGTACTTGGCTAGTATCTCCAATGTGGGTGTCCTGTGAGCATGAAACTGTGACATACTCTCTCTGAACCTGTTCACTATAGTTTTATGAAGTAAGATATTATTGTTGTTGTTGTTGTTGTTGTTGTTGTTGCCACCTGCAGAAGAAGAAATGCAAATTCAGTCTCAGGATGTCTCCACATACTCAGAGCTCTCTGCATACCCCTAATTCTCAAGGACATTGAAATAGTACGTGGTGGATCCATGGCCTGAGTCCTGGGAATTCCATAGGCACAACCCTTTATACAGAGGACTTTTGAACGCTTTCAAGATGAATGAATGTTCTATGCCATGAGCGGGGTGACTTACTAATGCATTTGTAAAGATAGGTTATATAGACCTCAACCACAGGCAACATAGGATAAGATGTAATTAAGTACTTAAGTAGATCGGGGATTCTGGAATGATGTTCTGAGAAGACTTTGTGAGCCAGCTTAATCCTATTATCTTCACATAATCCACGATCAGACTGGGGATTTGAAGTATCAAATATTTCCAAGGCCACAGAGCTGCTACCAGACGCAAAGCCAGTACACAATGCTGGGTTATCTTAACACTAATCTGTTATTCATTTGCATGTATCCCCCTGCATTGGTGGCTTCTCAAAATCAAATCTAATTAGTGTTTTATCTTTTAAAATAGTGTAGATATATTTTGTACAAAATATATCAAGCATATACATTTTAATCAAAGCAAGAAAAGCAAACTTATTTATGAGAATAGACACTGCCCTTTGCCTTAAATCGTGCAGCAATGTCTCGATGCATCTATAAGCCTCAACTTTTACCAAAAATCTGTGACGTCAGTCTGAGCCATTATTTACTAATGAACATATGTTATTAGTAGGGGTAATTTGATTAAGTGAATACTGAGCTAAATTATCTGGAACTTAGAAGATAACACTGATAACAGTTTTATGGAGAATTACTTCAAAATTATACTCTTATAAAGGTCACACATTAATATCGCACCACAAGGACATGCAAATTATATAAGAGTCATATTCCTTTGACTTTGCAAACGTTGGCTAATGTGATGTTGCAGCAGCAGCAGAAGGTATAAGCTGTGTTATTAAAACATGCTGGCATTTAAATGTTACGTTAAAGTCACCATGGACAAGGTGACACAGAGAGAGTAAAGATAGATGAGATTTGTTCCTTTTCTAATGGGAAAAGTAAAGAAAAAATAGCCTACATATAGAGAGAAGCAGAGATGAGCTCCAAATAGGAATTAGAAAAGGATAGTGCCATCTGTCATTATGCAGTATACTTTGTTGCACTGAAATGATTATGAGCATTAAAGGCACATGTTGTTCTTTTTCCTCCCTGGTTTCATTTCTTTGGAGATTCTGGAGCATCCAAAGTTGAAGTCGGAGCTAACTGGTGTTGATACAATGTTAATAAAATGAATTTAAGAGCAACAAGTTTTCCCCTGTAAAGAGTGAAAGCAAGCCTTTATTAGCAAAACCAAGTCTTCATCAGCATCCCTGTGGTTCTTACTCAGCCAGACACCCTGCACTGGACTCCAGACTCTTGCAGTTCTAGGGACAAATGACAGCGTCTAGACCAGTGTGCTTGTCAGCAGAAGTGGAGAAAGCCATGTTCAAGTATAACTTCTGCCTTCCCGCTAAGTCATCTGAGTTTGCTCTCTCCTCTGGCCGCTGTCTAGATAGGAATGCCAGAGTTTGGGATTATGGGCACTAGATGAGAGGATCCTGGGTTTCTGGGTGAAGTATTACATCCCAATGATTAATACCACTACTGATCTGCAGAGCTGACATTATTGAGAGAAAGAAAGATGGAGGGGGAGCCCCAGAAGAGGGAACAGGGTTTGGGAAAGAAAATAGACTAGTATGAGAGGCCAATGAGATTGAAGGATTACCAGGTAAGACAGTATATCTACTCTGGTTGCTACGACTTTCTCAGTGAGGTGACAGTCACGCCTGTGACTTAGTGGCCATCTCCACTGTCTTCCTTCCTATTCTACTTAGAATCCTCTCGTCTTGGGCAGCACCAGCTCCCTTAGAAACACCAGGAAACATTATCTTCTGCATCTGCTTCCATCTGCAGGGGAGCCGCTCGAACTCATTGGAACAAACCACAGACAAAGCACCCTGCTGGGGAGCCCCTTCACCTCTGGTCCCCACCATATGCCTCTCCTCCCGGTCACAGCTGAGCTTCTCTAAACATTTATCCACTCTTCATTGTCTCCATTCCATTAACTTCTAGGCCCACTGCCATGAGCCTTGACACGCTGCTACCCTGACATGAAACTTCTCCTACTCAGAAAGTCGCCGGCCTCTCAGTCCTCCCTCGCTCCTCCTTTCCTTTCTTCCTTCTCTTTCATCTCAATTTATATCTATCCATCCACCCGTCAATCATCTGCCATGTGTGCTGTGTATCATCTATCAATATCTATCAGCCATCTCTTCTATTATCTATCTAAACTGACATTTATGGATTATCTATTAGAATGCTTGGATAAATATAGCAGTGATTAATTTTTTTGCAGCATTTGGCCTTGTCAAACTTTCTGTCTCGTGAAGACACTGAGAAGACACTACACACACAACAACAACAACAACAACAAAAACCTTCCCTCTTCCTTAATGATACTCTATCCTTGGCCTCTATGACAACACATTGTCCAGGTTTCCTTTAGATGGACCAAGCCTCCTACCCCCCCCCTTTTTCTAGAATTTCTTTCCTTTTCCTGTCCTCTAAAGGCTAGCCTTTCAATCTAGACTACTGCTGTCAATGTTTTACAACATCAAAAAGATGCTGTTTGAACTATATTATTTTAGTTAGAAGGATTGCAGATATTTCTCTACACTCATCTAATTTCTTCATGAACTGTCTGTGCTTTGGGAAAAATCCTTTTGTTCAAGCGCTCCTGGTACATTACAAACATTATCTGTTATAAATAAATTGGCCCGGTCATCATTTTTCTTTAAACTTGTTTGTTGATATTAAGACAGATACATATGACAAGCCATTCTTTTAGGAGGCGTTTCTAGCTGTGCCAAGAGATAAATTTACCTTTCCCATCTTCGAAACTGTGAATGCATTCACAAGGCTTTCAGTGGTGATTTGAAGGTGAGGTTTCCCATTATTATTTTGGTCCATACAGAATTTATTGTCTCAAGAATGAGAAGGGCTGCAGGGACTTCAATGAGCCTCACTTACTTGAGGAATGATGTCATGAGGTGACAGAAGCTAGATTAAGATGATCCTGTCCTCGAGTCAAGAGATGCCTGGAGCTTCCAGAATCTGAAGGAGGCAGGAAGTGTTGTCCCACACAGACTTCAGAGTGAGCAAGCAGGTCATTTCCACACTCATAATGCCTCACAGTGGCAGCATCGGGAAGCTGGTCCAGCCCTCCCCCTCCGGCTCCTTTCCCTTCCCAGCATCATCCGTTCCCGCTCAGTGTTGTCTGCCTCTCTGATCCGTTGCTTTTCCATATCTGATTTTCAAGCTAACCAAGCAGGCACCATCCTAGCAACGGGATCCATGGCTGTTTCTGTTGCTTTTCTGTTCTCACTGCTGGTGCAATTCCTATGACAAAGACGAAGTTGCCAACCTGAAGGTCCTATGGGGAAAAGCTTCTCACAGGTTGGTCACTGAAGCCTGTTTTTACCTGTGGCTCTCTGGAAACTTTTCAGCCTGGCTGATAGCTCAGAGGGCAATATAAACCTTAGTGCAGCTTTGCAAAAGGTGACACAAGGCTGTTGGTCCCCCTACAAGATTGTCACAAGGCACATCATGCAATCCTTCAACCAAGTGAGTGGGGCCTGCTCCCAGGAGCAGTCTGGCCCTGCTGCCACAGAGATAAGGCCACCCTGACACTGCTGAGGTGTCCCTCTGCTGCTCTGCTTGGGACCCAGCTCTCCCTGGAGGTTTTTGCACAATGGTGCTGAAATAGCAGCAGTGCTTCCCTGCATAGACAGGGAGAGTCTTTGGATGCGATCTTTGGAATATATAACCTACTGCATAGCTGTGTGTCACATATAACCTACTGCATAGCTGTGTGTCACACCACCCAGATGATGAATTTAGCCTGCCTTCCCCTCGTGGGCATCAGGCATCAGGCAACATCCTCCCTCCCTTAGAAGCAGAGAACCACCATCTGCCTCATCTGGACAGAAGCTGCTCCACAGCAGTGACTGGAGTGGATGGAGACACAGTGGATTGGTTGTCACATGGGTGAATGGATGTGGAAAGCAAATATAAAACAAATGTCATAACGAGCATCCGTGGTGAAATTCTAACCGTTAGGGGGTAAGTGATTTTCTTTATTACTCCCAAACCAGTTGGTTGATCTTCTGAAATCCATCCGCATTAGGGCTTTGAAAATCTTCACGTGTATACAAACGACGGTGATGTCTTTTTCACTATAGAAGACTGTTAGGGACTTGGGCTTCTCACTCGCAATAAACCAGAGCTGAGTGGTGAGAATCAGTGCTGGGGTTTTGATGTGAACTCTTGCCTACACACTCGTCTGTTGGGACACTCGATCTCTAGCTTGTGCTATTTGGGGAGGATATGAGGCATTTAAAAAATGGGGTTTCTCTTGAGGAGGTTGCTGGGTTACTGGAGAAGGGAGGGCCTCATAGAGCTGGCTATCACCTGGCCACAGTTCTAACTGAATGCTGTCTACTTTCTGATTTCCTGAGACATATACAAGCTACCACACACACATCTCCTGGCAGGGCGCTGCTCCCCATCATGGCTTCCCTGCCATGATGACTGTGTCACCCCCCCCCCAAACTATGTGCCCAGATAAACCCCTCCTCCGTTAATTAATTCTGGAATGTATTTTATCACCATGGTGAGAAAAGTAACTAGCAGAATTAAGAAAGAGAGTATTAATCTAAATGAATAAATTTTAACAATAAAACATCTCCAGTGGACCAACACAGTTTTCTAGCTTTTCAGCATGTGAGAACTTACTAACAAAGAATTACATGTTCAAATTCAGTTTGAGACTTTAATGATCAAAAGACAGCCAGTGTGTGTATCTCACCTGCACATGAACAGCAGCTTTTCAGGGCTTGGTCACAGAAAGATCTGCCCATGTAACTCCCAACAGAAACCACATTTGTTTATTTTAGGAGCATCCTTACCACAGTCTGGGAGTATAATAGGTCCTTAACATCTAAGCACTGCAGGTCTTCAATCCTGAACAAAGGACCCAAGGACAACTAAGGATGCTGAGAGCAGAAGAAAGCGTCTTCCCCAGGGAAGAGCACACTTTCTGGATATTCAATACCAAGTGGTCAGCCCTAAAATCATATACATGTAAGTAACTTTAAAACTCAGCAGGTTATAGTATGTACTTAGGAATAACACACACACACACACACACACACACACACACACACACACACACACAAGGAAGGATGCATGGGGAGGGTAGGAGGAAGGAAAGGGAATGGGGTTCGGAGGCTTGAGGGGGTGGGTGGTTCCGGATGTTTGAACACCACGGTGCATGACACATTTCTACACTGGAAAGTAGAAGAGCGGTTGCATGACCATTCATGGGTAAATGTCTACACGTTACAGCCACTTGACAAGGCATAGACACCTCTTGGGAATGACTTTCGGGGGAGAGCACCGCGAGGGGGTCTCAGCAGACCGCCACAGTCGTCACCTCAGAGGCCAACTTTGCTCTGCGGCTGCTATGCACAGGGCTCAGGGCCTCAGTGCGTAGTGCTCAGAGAAAGCAACCTTTCCCCTTGCGAGCTCACTATGCGATCGTATCTCCTCTTCCGGTGAGGAGAGGGGGGGGAGGGGGAGAGAGGGGGGGCCCAAAAAGTCAGAGGATGAAATAACAAGTGAGGTCAAAAGAGCAAAGGGGAGAGAGAACTAGACGAAGACCAGGGAGCGAGCCGCCCACTGAGGCAGAGGCCACCGTAGCCTTTAAGATCCTGTCTTTGACGTTGCGTTGCTTCAGACGTGTGAATATTCGTCAGAAAAGGGAAGGGCGTCCACTTGAGACACGAATCCCACAGCAGCAAGAGCCGCTACCCGCAGTTTCCTGACAGTGCTTGCACCCACAAACGATGCTCCATCTGGGGATGAGATCCGGCAAACAGCCTGAGGTTCAGACAGACACTAAGGCGCAGGCGCGGTGGTGTGAATGTGATCGGCCCCATGAATCTCACAGGGAGTGGCACGATTAGGAGGTGTGGCCTTGTTGGAGGAAGTGTGTCACCCTGGGGGGTGGGCTTTGATGTTTCCTATACTCAGGATACCGCCCAATGTGTCAGTCAACTTCCTGTTGCCTGCAAGATGTAGCTCCTTCTCCAGCACCGCGTCTGCCTGCACGCCACCATGCTTCCTGCCGTGATGATGATAGACTGAACCTCTGAGACTGTAAGCCACTCCAATTAAATGTTTACAAGTTTATAAGACTTACCATGGTCATGGTGTCTCTTCACAACAGTAGAGACCCTAACTAAGACAATGAGTGTCCTCAGACTTGCTATGACCTGGATTTCTCCTAAGTCCAGAGAGAGCAACAGGCACTTCTGACCCTACAACAATGGACTTGGGAGGAAACCCCCCCCCCCCCGATTCTTAGTGAAGCATCAGGAAAACAGCAAGTTACCCCTACAGGGTGAGTGGACTGAGCCAACAAGGCAGGGCTTGATGGGAGTGGTGGGACTTTCCTGTAATCCTAGTGCTCAGGAGGCTGAAGCAGGAGGATTGCTGTGAGTTCAAGGACAACCCAAACTACCCAGTGAAACCACGCCTCACAAACATCAAAGTAGACTAATTCAGGCTGGACCTCAGTGCGAGTGAAAAGTCATGGGCAGGTATGCTGTTGAAGTTTCTCATTTGGGGTTCAGAAAATGACGTCGTTTCCAGGGCTATCTGTAGCCTCCTGTTTCCCCCACTGTGAACTGGGGCCTGGATCCCATCACTAGGCTCACCACCTACTTATGCAAATCAGGATGGGCCTTGTGAGGCCAGCCCTCCTGTTGCTGTGTCCCACTAGGCTTCAGTTCTCTCTTGCTCTGAGCATGAACTGTGTGTTTCAGGCTAGAGAGGAAGCCCTTATGTGTCTGGGGGCGGGGGCAAATTTGGTGACACTCCTTGAAATAGTGGCAAATAATCAGCAAGTAGGAATGAATTTTAAGCACACATTCTTCTTCCCTGGAGGCAGTGGAAAGCTATGTGGAATTGTTAAATGGCTTAGAACAGAATCCAAGATGCAGATGTTGAGTTCCTGGGCTGTGACTCTGTGGAGATTGGCCTGTCCATCACCAGTTTGGACTCCTGCTAGCTTTGTGCACACCCTCGGGTCCTCTGAGTACTCCCTCGGGTCCTCTGAGTGCTCCCAGGACAGCAGGGCTGATCAGGCAGCCCCAGGCTTGCTGTGAGAAACACTGCAGACATGTGGGCATGTACACTCCGTAATGCCTCCATCCTTTCTTCCTAGAAGGTTGGGCTCTAGGCTTAAATATGCATGCTGATTCTTGTTCATCTCGTCCAGGAACTGGGCACAAGACTTGCAATGAAGGGAGAGGGAGATCCTCAGTGTTTAGCAGTTCACTGTCTGTTTTCAAGAATCCCAGAGAGTACATGGTTTGCTCTTGGCACCAAAACCCAGTTAAAGAAGATCAGCGAACTCATCTCCACAGTGTGAGAGTTTTCAGAAATGCGAACTCTTCCTGGATACTGTTCTGTCATAGTACTTGGCTTCCTGCCCATTATGAAACCTGTTTTTAGTGAATGGCATCTTGGTTCATCTCGGTTTCTCTTAAATGCTTCTCTGGTTTGATGTTTGTTATAGAGAAAAACCCACCGATGGCATTTCTGCCTGGCTTAACTTCTGCAAAAATACCTACACACAGGTCACGACCACACCACAGGAGGAGCACAGTGCTTGAGGACAGAGCACCGCACACCCAGCTCCTGTGCACACGCTAGCATGCACATGCACACACCATTTAACCAAGGATTTCTGGTTCTGGGATGAGAAATCTTTGAGTTCACTCCAGTCCGTACATTCATAGACAGGCCCTGTTTCCCAGCCTCACACAGTAGTCTGCTCGGTCTTAATCATATTGTCACTTGGTTCAACTGCGTAGGAGGAAAATTGGATCCTTGATATCTACACAGAGGGCCCCAGCGGACCTGAGTTCTCCCTGGGCGTTACTTTACATCCTTCCAAACCCTACTGTGTGTAGTATGCTCGCTCCATTGATGTGACCATGCTTTCAGAAAATACGACATGTAGGATTCTACTACATTACCACAGGGTGGCCTATAGGAAACCCGCACATACAGCTCCAGCAGACCCTGTGACGCAGCTGCAGATGGCCACGGGATCTTGTCTTACCTTCCATTAGGAGTTTCTCAAAGGAAGTCTTTGTCTGCAAAGAGCCTGGGGTGTGATTCTTCCCTCTGGTCCCATGGTCTGAACAGCATGTCTCTGCCTGGGTAAAATCCTCCATTTATTCACACCAATCTTCTAAATTCAATAGAGCAAGAAATCCAAAATCTTCCCTCTTTTCCCTTGCCAAGTCCCAAGCCAACTCTTACCTCATTTGAATGATGGAGTCCCCGGACCCTCTATTTACTCCTCAGTGATCTGCAGAGGCTTCCTCTCAGCCGGCAGCTCAATTGCAGGGTGGTACCCTCTGGCCTTGAACTTCTGTCCCGGCTCCAGCCCTCTTCCTGGGAGGCACACGCTGGCTGTGCAAACTTCAGATAATAAATGGTTCGATGTGGTAGGGGTCGGGTTGGGGATCCCAAGTGGCCTTTCATTTCACAGACGCAGATACTAGATTCCGGGGAGGCAAGAGCATCTAACTCAGACTCAGCCAGAACATCAGCAATGACTTCATTTCCAGGTCCCTTCCAGGCCTTTCTGGGCTCTAGCTTCCTTGATGTCAGCCATCTTTAATTGGCTATTAATTTTATTTAGTGTGTATTTGTATATGTATGTTTACACGTGCCTATAGGTCCACATGCTCAGGTGTGTGTGTGTGTGTGTGTGTGTGTGTGTGTGTGTGTGTGTGTGTGTGTACATGTGAAGGCCAGAAGCTGACATCAGATGTCTTCCTCAATCACTATCCATCTTGATTTTTTTTTTTTTTTTTGAGGTAGTGTAACTCACAGAGCCCAGTAATCACCAATTCAGCTAAAATTCTTGGCCAGTGAGCTCCATCCCAGCTTTTTTTGTCTGAACAAAGAAATGGCATATCATTCATTCAAGTAGGGGTGAGTTTACTTTGCTCTCACTCACCCTGTCCTGGCTAGTTTTTATGTCAACTTGACACAGGTTTGAGTCATCTGGGAAGAGCAAATATCAGTTGAGGAAATGCACCCACCAGGTTGGCCTGTATACACTTGCCTATGAGACGTTTTTCTTAATTAGTGATTGATGTGAGAGGAACCAGGCTGTGGTGAGTAGTGCCATTCCCGGCTGGTAGTCCTGGGGTCTTGAAGAAAACAGGCTGACAAGCCATGGGGCATAAGCCAGTAAGCAGCACCACCCCCCATGACCTCTGCATTAACTCGTGCCTCCAGGTTCCTACCCTGTTGAGTTCCTGCTCTGACTTCCTTCAAGGATGGACTGTGATGTAGAAATCTGAATGAGGTAAACCCTTTCCTCCCCAAGTTGTTGTTGGCCATGGTGCTTCATCACAACAATAGAAACCCTAAGACCCATCCCATCCAAGTTGCTAGACTACTCCCTGCCCCCCTTCCTTCCTGGGGTGCAGCACAGGGACCCGAGGCATGATATATCCTGTCAACACAGACGCTGAATAGGGGCTGCTGGGAAATTTTTATATCCCATCTAGTTTTTATTATCTTTCTATTGGTGGTTTAATAGAAAGTGGCCCCTAGAGGGGATGGCACTATTAGGAGGTATGGCCTCATTAGAGGAAGCATGTCACTATGGGGGTGGGCTTTGAGGCCTTATATGCTCAAGCAACGCCCAGTGCCTTAGACTACTTCCTGTTGCCTATGAGTCAAGATGTGAGAACACTCGGCTACCCCTCAAAGCACCATGTCTGCCTGCATGCCACCATGCTTCTTGCCATGGTGATAATGTACTAAAAGCCAGCCCTAATTAAATGCTTTCCTTTATAAGAGTTGCCATGGTCATGGTGTCTCTTCACAGCAACAGAAACCCCAACTAAGACAGTATCTCTGCCTATTTATCACTCAGCTACCCCTTGCTTCTGTCTCTGGGTTATTTGAAATGACACAAAATTTCAGACAATGGAGAGGGATGGAGTAAGCTCACCTTCACGCTCAGCAGGATGCCTAGATGCCAACATCGTAAGCCTTCTTGGAACCCAGTGCTATTAGCTCCCAGTGATGCCGTGCGGCTGGTCACCTTCAATGACTTGAGCTTTGAATGGCCTTGTCTCCTGGGATTTCCGGCAGCTTGACAAGCATCATGTTCTGTTCTCATACACAGCACAGCGTCCCTGTAATAAGACAGCACTGGAAGCCCTGCTTACTGCATCAGATAACAGAGCCTAGGGAAGCAAGATGGCCACCACGTTTGGGGACTTCTTTGTGTCCTGTTGTTTTCAGACCTCTCTTGATGTTGTGGTTCTCAGCTGGAGGACTTCCAAGACTAAACATGGCTGCTCCTGGCTCTGCCTTTATCCCATGGCTTCCTAAGCTTGAGCAAGAATGAGGTAGGCGAGGTGGTGTTTGAGTGACCCACCCTAGTGCTGACTAGTGGGCATGGCTGGAAGTCCTGGGTGAGGTCTATGCTCAGTACCTGAACACTGAGCAATCTCAGGTAAGCTATGGTGCTTCTCCATGCCTACTTTAATAGCTCTAAGAGCAGGACGTTGAATTGAGTGATCTCTGACGAGGTACCTCTAAAGCAGCTCTGCCCTTCTTGACAGAGGGCCTCCTAAAGAAGCCCTCCATGCTGTTCAATCTGCAAATCTCAAGATCCGGCCTCATAGCAGGTCCCCCCTTCCTCGGTCTCACACTTCTCTGTTACAAAAGCTGAAAGGGCAAAAACAAAGACAATGAAATGGAGGTAAAGAGCCGATCAGTCACCAATTCCCTCACTCCATACACAGAAAATTATCACCAGCTGTTGCCCAATTAAATGCAACCATCAAGCAGGGCACCAGAGCTCACAGGAGACCACAGCATACATTGTGTGCCCAGCCAAGCCACTTGCATAAAGCCCAGAGGATGTCAGCATCAAAGCACACTTTCCCATAAGCTGGGTCTTTTTTTTTTTCTTTTTTCTTTTGCTAGAAGCATTTAAACAGAGACTTGGTAACCAGGAAGGGGGACCTGCTGTAAACTGTGTGGCAAATCCCACGCGTGCTATGCCTCAGGAATCTGCAGAAGGGAGTTTGCATGACAAGCCACGAAAGCCTATCACGGGTTCTTACTAGTGCACAGCTGGATGAGCAGGTGGATTTGGGATTGGTAGGTACATCCAACCACTCATCAGTTCGCTGTGTGCCCTTCATCTGCCAGACAGAACTTCCAAGGATGCAAGTCAATGAGACAGGGTCCCCCGCCATGAGAAGATTCAAAGTCCAGTGTGAATGAGAGGAGTGGAAGTTATAACATTTTTAATGTAAAGCCTGCCTAGGTTTGTTTGTTGTCATGGTAGCAGAAATACGCAATTTAAAAAGAAAAGACATTTGTCTCACAATTTCAGAGGTCTGAACCCATGGTTAGTTGGTCCTGGTGCTTTGTGAAGGGGCCCACATACTGCAGGTGCACCCCTCTGGACCCTGGATTAGGCACAGACCATACCCATACACCAATTTCCAAGCACAAACCAAATGAAAAGAATCATTAATTAAGCAAGGCAGAGAGATAGGTGACTGAATCCAAATGGGGCAGAAACAGCAGCGAATGGCCTTATAAGTATTAATTTTAAGAGGGAAAGGGGGAGGTCTATGTTAGAATGAGCCCAGATGTGTTGCTAAATTCTGATTGGGTATTTTAATTAGGTTAGTCAAGTGATGGATTTTGATAGTTGGACCTCAGTGATTAGTCCCAGGAATGAGTCAGTGGCCAAATAAGGGACTAGACCTTGGGGGCTAGTTGTACAAAGTGGGGGGGTGGGAGGGTAAAAGGCAAAACCTGTTGGCTCTATATCTGCCATAGTTGGGCCGGTGTTTGCCATGGTCCAGCCTCCTGGCCCTTCAGTTTGTGCCTGTGGTGGCAGAGGCTAGTTCCTCTCATGATGGCTGGAAACAAAGAGAAATAAGAAGTGTCTCAGGGTACCAATATCCCCTTTAAGTCACACCTCCCGGTGACCCAACTGCTACCCACTAGGTCTCACTTTCTAATAGTTCTACTTTCCAATGGTGCCTCAGGGTAGACATAAACACAATCTATAGCAGAAGGCTTTACGAGGACCTTGGGAGGAAAAAGCAGGTATCAAGATGCAGATGAGTCAAAGAAAGAGTCTAGAGAGGGAAATGTATGGCAACTGCCTACATCTAATAAATTTCTTCTTCTCTCCTTTATCATTAGGCTTTATCTTTCTTTCTTCCTCTTCCCCATCCTTCTCTTCTCCTTCTTGTATATTATGTTGAAGAAATTGCTTCCTAAAATTATCTTGGAGTCATTATCAAGGGAGGGGTGTTATTTCATATTGTCATCCAAGCTGTTGATTGCTACCCCTGGGGGGGGCACAAAAACAAGTTCTTTTTTCTTAAATTATTATTCTGTCATTACTTGACCACAGTTTCTTGTAGCTGGAGTATTCCTGTGTCCACGCGGCTCCTGTAGCCGCTCAGGCCCAATTAAACACAGAGAGACTTATATTACTTATAAACTATATGGCAATCATAGCAACATATATTCACAGCATACAGGACATCACACAGCAGTTTCTCCTTCCCTCTCCCCCAGATCCACTCCGTCTCCATTTCCCTTTAGAAAAGAGAAAGCCTCCCAGGGATCTCAATATAAGATTGCATAACAAGTTACAATAAGACAAGGCACATACAGCACCTGAAGCTCTGGAACAGAAAAATGCAAACTCACCCAGGAGAAGTAGATGGCAGGAAATAATCAAACTCCAGGCTGAAATCAATAAAATAAAAACAAAGAGAACAATACCAAGAATCAATGAAACACAGAGTTGGTTCTTTGAGAAGATCAACAAGATAGACAAACACTAATCCGATCTAATCAAAAGGCAGAGAAAAAATCAACAAAATCACAAATGAGAAAGGGGAACATAACAACAGACACTGAGGAAATCTAGAGAATCATTGGGTCATACTTCAAAAACCTGTACTCAACAAAACTGGAAAATCTAAAAGAAATGGACAATTTTCTTGATAGGTACCATATACCAAAATTAAATCAAGACCAGATAAACAATTTAATGGAGTTGCTTTGGGACCAAGTAAGCATGTGGTCAAATTTGGAAAAGATCCATGAGGTGCTGAGTCTTGAGTTATATTCTTTTGTGTTTGGGTAAAATGTTCTGCATTGAATTCATTTTGTTCATAACGTCTGTTAGCTCCATTATTTCTGGTTAGTTCTTGTTTGGATGACCTATTCATTGGTGAGAGTGGGGGTATTGAACTTTCCCACTATTATTGCATGAGGGTCAGTGTGTGATTCAAGCTTTAGTAATGCCTCTTTTACAAAGGTGGGTGCCCTTGGCATAGATGTTAAGAATTGAAATGTCATCTTGGTGAATTTTTCCTTTGAGTATGAAATATTCTTCCCTATCACTTTTGATTAATTTTGGTTTGAAGACTATTTAAGATATTAGAATAGCCACACCAGCTTGCTTCTTGAGTCCATTTGCTTGATAAGTCCTTTTTTCCAACCCAATACTCTGAGGTAATGTCTATCTTTGATGTTAAGGTATGTTCCTTGACTTCAAGAGAAGGATGGATCTTGGTTTTGCATCCATTCTGTTAGTCTGTGTCTTTTTACTGGGGAATTAAGTCCATTGATATTGAGAGAGATTAATGACCAATGATTGTTATTTTGGTTCTGGTGTGAGATTTTTATTTCCTATGTTTTCATGGGTGTAGTTAACCTCATTGTGTTGGAGTTTTACTTCTAGTATCTTCTGTAGGGCTGGGTTTGTAGGTAGATATTGTTTAAGTTTGACTTTCATGGAATATCTTGTTTTCTCCATCTATGGATGTGGAAAGTTTTTCTGAGTATAGTAGGCTGGGCTGGTATATGTGGTCTCTTAAGAGTCTGAAGAACGTCCATCCAGGCCCTTCTGGCTCTTATGGCCTCCATTGAGAAATCAGGTATAATTCTAATAGGTCTGCTTTTATATGGTACTTAGCCTTTTTCCCTTGCTGCTTTTAATATTCTTTCTTTGTTCTGTATGTTTAGTGTTTTGATTATTATGTGGCAAAAGGACTTTATTTTCCAGTTCAATCTATTTGGTGTTATGTAAGCTTCTTGTACCTTTGTAGGCATGTCTCTCTTTAGGCTGGGAAATTTTTCTTCTATAATTTTGTTTAAAGTATTTTCTGTGTCATTGAGCTGGAATTCTCCTTTTTCTGTTCCTATTATTCTTAGGTTTGGTCTTTTCATGTTGTCCCAGATTTTCTGTGTTTTTTGTTAGGAACTTTTTAGATTTAACATTTTCTTTCACCGGTGTATCTATTTCTTCAGTCATATCTTCCACACCTGAGATCTCTTCCATTTCTTGAATTCTGTTGGTGATGTTTGTGTCTGTAGTTCCTGTTCACTTACCTAGATTTTTCCATTTCCAGAATTCCCTCAGCTTGTGTGTTCTTTATTGTTTCTATTTCCATTTTCAGGTCTCAAACAGTTTTGTTTCTTTCGACTGTTGGTTAGTTTTTGGTTTTATTTTTTGTTTGTTTTGGTTTTTTTTGTCATGGTTTAGTTTTTTGCTTTCTTTAAGGAGTTTATCTGTAGAAGTAACTGTCTTATTAAATAAGAAACACAGAGCCAATGCAAAGATGAAAGCCCAAGAGGTCAGAGCTAAGAGCCTTACCCTTCACTGCTGCAGCTAGCCTCTTGAGTCAAGAGACCTACTTCCTGTGTGTTTGTCTTTATATAAACTTTCTGTTCTGCCTTCTCATTGGTTGTAAACCCAACCACATGACCGCCTCATCACTGCCTGTCTGTACAGACCTCCAGGTCTTCTATGGTTAGTATTGAGATTAAAGGCATGTGTCTCCATGCTGTCTGTATCCTTGAACACACAGAGATCCACCTAGCTCTGCCTACCAAGTGCTGGGATTAAAGGTGTGCACCACCACCACCCAACTTCTGTGATGGCTTGCTATTAGCTCTGACCCCCAGGCAACTTTATTTATTAACATACAAATAAAATCACATTTCAGTACAAATAAAATATCACCATATTTATTCATTTCCCCTTTATGGACCTCTATCATCTTCATAAATTAGGTTTTGAAGTCATTTTCTTATGCTTTGGCTGTGCTGGAATTTTCAGAACTTGCTGTAGTAGGATAGGTTGTCTCTGTGATGACATGTTGTCCTGGCTGTTGCTGATCATTTTCTTACACTGGCATCTAGGTTTTTGGTTATTATAGGTCTAGGTGCTAATTTCCGAGTTTGTCTTTGTTGGATGGGTGTTTTGTTCCTTGGTTTCTGTTTCATCTTTGATCTTCTGGTCTTTGTGTCCTAGAGTTCTGACAGCCTGCATGACCTCTGTTCCAGCAGAGGGTCTCTGCCTGAGTTGGAGAGTGGGGATAGTGTTGGGGGAACACTGAGAGGGTGAAGAAGGTCCATGGGTGGCCTGCCTTTCTGGCAGTGTTGTGGTGTCTGGTCCAGCAGTGAGTCTCTGCCTGAGTTCACCCATCTGCTCTTCTGACTGGTGTGGCCTGCACCTGAGCAATGACTATCCACCCAAGGTAGGGACAGGAAGGGTGGCAGGTCTTTGAGATCCAAACTGAGGGCATGGGAAGGTTCCAAGGGCAGGTGGGCCTCTTACTTGTTCTGACTGCAGTACCCTGTGCCTGGTCAGTGGATATCCACCTGAGGTTGAACAGGAAAGGTTGACAGTAGGTTGGATCTTTGAAATCTGAACTGAGGATGTGGGTGAGTTCAACGGTGGGTATGCCTCTTACCTGCTCTTCTGACTTCATTTTGCATTTCTCATTCTGGAAACACCTGGATTTCCAAACTAGGGTGTAGATGTAACCAACTGTCTTATTAAATAAGAAACACAGAACCAATGTAAAAGAGAAAGCCAAGAGGTCAGAGCTCAGAGCTAAAACCTTACCCTTCCTCCTGCGGTGCTCCTATTTCTTCAAAAGAGACCTACTTCCTGTGTGTATGTCTTTACATAGTCTTTCTGTTCTGCCTTCTCATTGGTTGCAAACCCAAACACGTGACTGCCTCGTCACTGAATGTAAGTATAGCCCTCCAGGTCTTAAAGGCATATGTCTCCAATGCTGGCTGTATCCTTGAACACACAGAGATCCACCTAGCTCTGTCTACCAAGTGCTGGGATTAAAGGCATGCGCCACCACTGCCACGCTCTTGCTATGGCTCTAATAGCTCTGACCCCCGGGCAACTTTATTTATTAACATACAATCAAAATCACATTTCAGTACAAGTAGAATACCACCACACTAGAGGGAGACAGAGAAGGGCTTAGGACCCTCCTTACAGCTGGGTAGCCAGAAAGAGAAACCATCCCTGAACAGAGAGCAAGACCTCTCAAGAGTCCACCATCTTCATATGAAGAAAGGCTCACGCCCAGTTGTTTTATTTTTATTTTCAAACATTTCTGATTTTTTATTCACTGTAACATCCCTACTACCTGCTATTGATGGAAACAATCTTTTCTACCTACCCTTTGTTTTAAAATACCCCTGTAACCTCACAATAACATTATTTCTCAAATGACAAACCTAAATGAGTTAGCTCAAGAAATCAAATGTATCAAAATCAGCTTTACTTTAAAAAAAAAGTAATATAGAATGATCTAGAACACATTGGACTATGTCATTTATGGCAGGGGTGGCTCTCCCCCTGGGTAACGTTGACAGTACTAATGACATTGTGAGTTGTCACAGCTGGAGTCAGTAGAAGAGCAGAAGGTGGGCGTGCACCTGACCATCTCACTGGGCACAAAACCGACAGGCCGTGCCTTGAGGAACTGACCAGCCAAGACCAGCCCAGGGAAGAGGAGCCATGGTCTACGGTAAAGTTGTTCGCTTCCCAAGGCTTTTGTTCTGGGATATGTGTGCATGCATTTTTTTTTAAAAATTGAAATATTTTAAATAGATTTTTATTATGCATGTAACTCTGAAAATATTTCACATATTCTGTTTTAAAATACACACAGACAGTTTCTCCTTCCAGAACAAGGTCTGCACACACATCCCACATGAAGACAGCTTCCAAGGAGGTGTGGAATGAAGACCCAGCATGATGTTTGGGCTACCTCCCTCATGAGGCCAGGCAGGTCGCGTGTCCTCGAGTTTGGGTTCTACAGCTCCACAGGGCTCTCAGTGAATGAAGTGAGCTGGGAACTACTCTTGTATGGCACTCGGTACTTCCCAGAGAGCAAGGGCTCAGAGAATACCAGCTACACTCAAGGGTTGCTTGTACCACTGCATCCCCAGTCCCTCACACCCCCGAGTCAATACTCTGATGGAAAGAGCCAGAACTTTCGTCAGAGCAATCAGGATCTGGTCCTATTTCTGTCCACTCTTCTCTTAACTGTAGCTAGATAAATTTAACTGTCTGGTTGTGCAGCTCATCCATCAGTAAATTAGCAGTAAGAATGCCTAACCTAGCTGGGTGTCAGCACACACCTTTAATCCCAGTACTTGGGAGGAAGGGGCAGGTGGATCCCTGTGAGTTTGAGGGTAGCCTGGTCTACACAGAAAGTTCACATCAGCCAGTGCTATATAGTAAGAACATTTTTTTTTAAAGAAACCTACTCATACAGGAAGTGGGCTATTAAGTTAGTCACATGACAAAGAAATACATTCGCATCATCTCCTCATAATCTCTATGAAAATTTTTTTAAAGAAATCTTTGTTTGTGGACTTGGAAGGATTGAGCTGGGACTAACCTGGAAGCCTCCTCCCTGAGGACTAGCTCTCATAGCATCTGAAGGTGCTCTGCAAGCTGCCTAGGGAGGAATGCCCTCAATATTCCTACCCAGCTGTGATGCACAGGAACTACAACGGCTGGCCAGCAAGATGTGCCCAGAGGAGCAGCAGTCACACTTACATCTTGAGGGTACCAACTGCTGTACAACTGGAGTTAGACCCTTACACAGGAGGGGCACCATAACGAGTCCTACAAACCTAGCCCACTCCCTATGGCTGGGGAGCCCATGGGACAGCATGGAGACCCTCCTACTGTCATTTCCCTAACCCAGTCGCATTCCCGAGTACATTCTAAAAATGTATCCTTATACCCACAGACAAGCATAGCTGACACTCCTCCTCAATGAATCTTCCTCCAACCGCAGATGGACACTACTACAGAAATCCATGATTGCTCAGAAACAGACCCGGGGTGCACAGCCTAAGGGATACCTAATCGACACCTCTACAGCACAACCCCGACGTGTAAAGCTCAGGTCACATCACTGAAGAGAAAACAGCGATGCCAGAGGACCAGGATGTCCGCTGTGAGACGGCATCTCCCATGGATGACAGGGGGCTGCACCCGTGAAATCCCAATAGTATGGTCTCCTAGCATAACCCCCACAATGAGAATGCCAGTTGACATGCCAGTGTGGATGGAGGATGTCTCACAGGGCCCCATCCCTAGATGAAGGGCTACAGATAATCAGTCCTTCCCAGGGACGAGGACCATATATATGCATATTATATGTGTGTATTCATATATGTGTATACATAGGCATATTAGATAGATAGATAGATAGATAGATAGATAGATAGATAGATAGATAGATAGATAGATAGATAGATAGATAGACAGAGAAGACTCATATTTTGAAGGGAGTTGGGGAGCACAGGAGGACTTGCAGGGGAGAGGGAGAAATGATGTCAATATTATACAAATGTAGGAGATTCTTTAAAAAAAATGGATTTTGTTCATGGAGTAACCCCTGCCAGCCCATGCTTGGGGAAGCATCTCCCTAACCAGTGGCTGACCTGGAGATTTCAGTATCTGCGGGCATGTGCAGGAGGTTGCATGAGTCTGTTCTGGTTGACTCAGCTTCCCTTTGGCAGGGATGCTCACTAGGCATGTGTGTAGTCTTTGGCCTTCCCCAGCCCACACAGCATGAAGAATCAACTCCTTGTGCAGCCTTCATGGTGCCCTGCCCAGCCTCAAGGCCCCGGGCTGCTCTAAATCTTGCAGCCACATTCCTTCATTGTCTTCCCCCTTTTTTCTCTATCATATGGGGGTTTACATTCAGCCAATTCTGTGGAAGTAGATAAGGCACTCAGAACACATTCCCTCCATGTCCCACGGCCTTCTCCTTCTGATCCAGTCATCCCTAGAAAATTTCACTGAGAAAACATGAGACTTCCTTAACTCGGTGTGACGGTCTTCAGTTGCAGCCCATTCGCTGCAAACATGACTTGATTCCTCTGTGTGACCAAGAAGCACACCCCTATGAACGTATACCCCACTTTCTTTATCCATTCCTTCCTCTTGGGCACATGAAGGAGATCCTCCCTCTGCCTGGAATGCCCTTCCTCTGGGCAGTGAACCCTCATTCTACGTATCAGTTTCTTTCCCAGCACATGTGTTTTCAAACTGCTCTGAATAATAAAAATCTCGGGCTTATGTAAGCTCACTGCTATCTTCCTGTCTCCTAAAAATGTCAGGCCTTCACTGTGACTTTGAACCCCACTCTATGTGACTGGAACTGTCACCTCCCTCCATGAAGGCAGGGACTGAAACGCTGACTTCCAAAAGGACCAGGTCTGTTTAGTTCAACACTCTGACCTAGGATCCAGCCATCTGTATTTTCAGTCATGTGCTCAATGCCTGTGTGACTTCTTATTTTCGAGCTTCATAAAGACCAGAGCAGTCACATGATGCAGATATTCAGGAGCAATTAAATATATTCATGTACAGTGAATATATAATATATAATCCCAGCACTCAGGAGAAGCGGCAGGTGGTTCTCCATGAGTTTGCGGTCAGTCAGGTCTACACCTTCTCAAAATGAAAACTAAAGCATTTTTTTAGGGAGCAGAAAGAATGTCTCAAGACATTGAGCACAGGGCTCAGCTGATGGCAGATACCAGGCATGTCTGAATTAATACAACAGAGGAATCCTGAGCCTTACATAAACCTGGTCCAGTCCTAGCTGGATATCCTAACTCTTGTCCAGACCTGTCCCTTCTCAGGAGCCCTTGAATTAATTGAGACTTGCTGGAGGCCTTGAATCTCAATGCAGTGTGGCTTGGCTGATACACTCGTCTGCTGAGAATTTCTCCTCCACAAACAGCACACGTCCCAGGATGAACCTGGGGAACTGACAGTAAGATGGATCGCTTGGGCTTCTCAAAGCCAGTCACTGCTGCTGGCACTTCCAAGACACCTGCCAGAGATAACACAGGCCTCCCACTTCGACCTAACCACCACTCTGCAAAAGCAAAGGGCTGCTGACCACCGGAGATGCAAATTGAAGTTGGGGGACATCTCAGGACACCCTTGTCTCTTGTCCATATTTATCCTGTCGGACCTAACATTAGCAACTTACAACCACTGCCTCTGCTTTTGGAGTTTAATAGTCATACCTTTCTATTTAAAAGAAAGTGTTTTTGCCTGATGCTTTATTTGCTTGTTTTGTAGTTATTGTTGATTTGAGGTTTGTTTGAGAGAGCATGTCACTCTGTATTCCAACATGGCCTCCAGCTCACACATTATGTATCCCAAGCTGGCTTCAGACTCCCTGGTGCTGGGATTACAGAACTAAGACACCATGACCACATAAAATTCTTCTTTAAATTGTTTTAAATGGCACATAATTTGGGGTGGGGGGGCGATCTGAGGAGTGATGTAATAATCCAAACATTACACATGTAGTGATTAAACCCGTAAGTAGCCTTTCCACCTCCTCGGGCATCGTTTTTACAACCTGGGAAGCTTCGGTCTCCCTTTAAGTGATTTTGAAAGGAATCTTGAGTTATAGACTGTAGGTGCCTACCTGTGCTACAGAATCTCCTAGAATACATTCCTCCTGTGTCCAGGCTCTCTCAGGCCTCTTCCTTTCACCTTCTCTACCTCTAGAGAGACCGCTCCTCCCCTGTGTGAGATCCTCAGTATTGTTTATGGGTGCCGCTCTTGGGATTCTTGTCTTCGTGCTGGTCAAGTCTTCAAATGGAGAACAGATTCCTAGTGGAAACCAATCTAGCTACCCTCATGCATCCCCAGCCTCTCCTACGCTAGCCACAGATAGAAACCTTTACCTTTTAACTCCTCTGCCTGAAGAATGCACTTTGAAGAACAAGGTCACAGGCACCATAACAGAGGCCTCTCTGAATGTTCCCAGACCAAAGATCCTAGACTGAGCATCTGGGGTCTCCGTGTACTTTGGAGTGGTATTTCACTTGAAAAAAAAAAATTAAAAGCCACTTGCCACTCCTTGTTCCCGTAGCCAAGGACTAGTTCAGCCGTAGGCAGGGGCAGCTTGTCTGTCCTTCTCTGACTGCCATGCTGGACTGAACGCAGTAAGCCCCTAATCCCACCATCTTTGAACTGCCCTTGGTGGTTTTCCCTTTTTTGGGGAATCCGTAGTGGTTAGATATTTACCTGAGAACATCTCCTTGCCAACCCCGGGCAAGAGCTGAACAAGAAGCATCGCCCTTAAAGTGCCAAAAGATGTTTCGGTCACTCGCGTTGCATCTAGCATGTGTGTGTGTGTCACCACCACAATCCTGGGGTGAGCACCCTAGAGGGTGGCTGCATTTGTTATTTCTGTTTAAACCGTGACCAGACTCCTGCCAGAAACGAGGAAAGGGAGATGGTGGCCCCTAGATCCAGGGGATCTAGTCCGTCATGGCGGGGAAGGAAGGATAGCAGACGGTAGGGTCATAAGGCAGCTGGCTGCTTGACGGGTGATGGTGACCTGGAGGCAGAAAGTCGAGTTGGTCCATAAACCACAAGCTCCACCCTCAGTCACACACTTCCCCTGGCGAGGCTTCACCCCCTAAGGGTTAAACAGCTCCCCCAAACCATCACCATTTGTTGAAAACCTGGTGCTCGTGCGAACCTGTGGGACTCCTGGTTCCCACTTAAACTGCAACAATAGAATTTAAACACAGGCTCTCTAATCACAGATGGGTGCTCAGCCCTTTCATCAGCAGTGGTGGCAATGGGCCAGGGCTGGGCTTAAGTGGCTTTCTAGCAGGCCTGAGACACAGGACAGAGGCGAGTCACCAGGGCCATCCCTGGCTTTTAGTTCTCTTCACAGAACTGTATCTAATCAAAACCACACGAGTGTCTCCTGTTTCCCTCACAACACTACTTGTGTGATAGTCAATAGGTTACCACGAGTATTTAAACCTCAGTTTCTGAAACCCAAAGTACCACCATCGCATTGTATGTTGATAGGTGAAAACACAAAGCCCGGGAGGGAAGGTGCCAAGAAGGGCTGGGCTTTCTGTCTTTGCCCCCTGGAGCATGGGTGATCCTTTGGCCCAGGATGTAGACTCCAACGAGCCCTGACCCACCCTGTCAACTTCTGAGACAGATGCATTTAAAAAGCAGAATGCAAAGTAGGACAGTTGTGCAGGTGTGGGTCTGGAGGAGGACAGGGTGAGGATGAGAAGGCTAGCCACAGCAGCATGGAGCTCGATTCCTGAGAGAAAGCATCAGAGACTCCAGAGCATGGGAGGAAAGGACGCCGCAGAGCTGTTGGAGACGGGAGGTGCTGCATGAGCTTGGACCAGGAGAGAGAGGATGGAAGAGCCGCCAGTGCGGCCACACGAGCCACTCTGTGGACTTGGCCTCGCTCCCAGTCCACAGTGTGACATGTTTCTCCAGTGCAAATGAGGGATGACTCGCTGTAGACACAGGACTGAAGCACACTCCCAAGGGCACCCCCCAGTCCCCATCAGGTCCTCCTTGCTTTCTCATACCTAAGAGCTTCCTCCTCATCTAGCACAGACGCCGTAGAACACAGTTCATTCTGTCAGAAATCCTAGCCAGTGCGTCCATGATCCGGCTCTCTTTTCAGCACATGACCCCCCTTGGGGTCAGCCTGGAGAAATCTATGTGAAACACAGATTGTGAACCTGCCTGGCATACTCAGCCTCCAAACCTAGTCGGTAGAAGAGATAAATCTGATTACAGCTGAAAGCAGTTATGTGGAAGAACTTTGGGTTAGCCCCATCGAAGGCCTCTCGGACAGCGCCTCCTCCTGCTGAATTCTGAATTTCCAAAGTTCATCAAGAATACCCTTGGTTCTAGCACTCTGCCAGACATCGTCTGCTCTCCCCCTCCACATGCGTATTTATTTAGAGCTAGCAGTATCTGAAGAGGGGTGCTGTTTGTAAGGTGGAAGCAGAGGAAAAGCTGGCCCAAGCCCTGTATTTGCTTACCAATGTTAACAGACAGGCATAAGCACCTCCATGTAGGCAATGTCCTAGGCAGGGCCATTCATTTCTCACTTTGAATGGCACCAGGGAGATACAGATTCCCAACAAATCTGCCATCCTAGCACTTTCCCTAGGACTTTGTGGTTTTAATTATTTACTGATTTTTTTTTTCAATTACAAAACATTCTACAGAACGGTGCCATCAGGAAAGGCCATTGGCCAGACCACTCCCTGTTGAGAACTCCCTTTGAGATGACCTTGGTCTCATCCAACGACCTTTCATTGCAGCATCTTCCAGCAACTGCCTCAGGAGCCCGCCGAGAGCAACAAACCCGAGACCCTCAGAGACACACGGTATCTCAGACTCGAGGAGGGCAGCTGGGGGATGAGGTATTCGCAGCACCCTTCTGGAGTCCCTGCGGACTGTAATAAATGCCCCTGCCATTTGTTTACTGTCTCTAGACAGTGAGGAACATTCAGATAAATGAAGTCGGCGCCTGTAAGATTTATGATGCCCTTCTGTGCTTCATAACGTTTAATCCGGAAGTCAGCATATTATAGTGTAAAATCCTTTACACGCATGTACAAACTGAGGGGCTGCCATTAGCGCTCTGGCAGGCTCAGGGGTCAAGAGGCACCCCAGACTCTAGAGCTCCAAAGGTAATCGCAAAAAAAAAAAAAAAAAAAAAAAAAAAGCCACACATGGCTGCAAACAACACTGGTGAAGACTGGGGCCTCCCTCCCATCCCCCCCCCGCTCCTGCCCCCTTGTTTCTTTCTATTTTTCCTCCCCTCCTTCAGTTTCTCATTTGGGATAGGCAGTGTGCTGAGCAGTAACACAACACGCATACTGTGCTCCTCCGTATCTGGGACCCACCAGAGAGCGAGGGATTAGAGGGAGGTAAAACGGGGTCAGCAGAGGTGGCGGAGGTCAGAGTGTTTGGACAAGGCTGGGAGCCTGTGGGGGCAGCAGCATGAGCTGTCCCACCTGGAGGAGGAGTCGTGGCTCCGGCCCCAGTGCCATAAGCCTGGCTCCACGAAGTCTAGCCAACATCTGGAATGGATATCAGGAGACACAGGAGGCCTTGCTGGCTCGCCCAGCTACCTTTGTACTTTTCATTGCAAATTGAAAAGCAAAACAGACATCAAGGATATATTTATATAACTGTCTTCAAGTTGCATTTTCTACTCCCATCTGCTGCACATGATAAGTTTCAAGTGTTTTCTAATAAAGGGAGTGGGGGCCCGGGGTGGATTGGAAGGAAGACTCGGTGTGCGTGTGTGCAGCTGCCTGAATGCCTGGCTCCTTATTTGGTGTGGAGACTGATCTTGCTTGAGCTTCATTTAAAGATGCTAAAGTGCCCACTGGCTGGAAGCGCTTCTGTGGAAAGATGGTCCGATATTTTGCATGTCATGTTTATTCAAAAATGTGTGTTGGACCCCATTAAAGGAAGGACAGAGTATCTTCACAGACCCCTCAACCCTTTTCCTTTGGTGGCAATGGAAGCTGCACATATTTTTGTTGTTAAGTCTTTGGAGAGAGGAGAGATGTGGGGGCGTGAGATGGCAGGAGGAGATATTTAGAGAAAGAAATACAACACAAGATAGAAACACATCAGGGCCAAACCAAGATAATTTAGGTTTGTCTACATTTAGGTAAGTACGTGAATCCAGATGTGACCTTGCTGGCTATTCATGGACAAAGCTGGAATCTCTGTCAGCCAAGTTCACTGCAGAACTGAACACTTGAGTTACCAGCCAGGGCTGAAACTGTTCTTTTCTTCTTTTTTTCACTTTTCAACTAATAAGGAAAAAAAAACTCAGATAGAAGGAATCTACGATTTTCCTTCTACCATGGAGCCACCCACAAAGAGAATCACAATACAACTAGGCAGGGACCATGGTTTAGTCGGTAATGTGCTGGTGGCTGTTCAGATGTGAAGATCAGAGTTCAATCCCCAGCACCGGCATCAAAGACATGCTGGGAGTACATGCCGTGGCATGCCGTAATCATGGTACTAGGGAGGCAGATGCAAGAGGATCCTCGGGAATTGCTGGCCAGACAGCACAGCTGAGCTCCATCCTCAGGGAGAGACCCTATCTCAAAATACAAGGCAGGAAACAACTGAGGAAGACACATGATATCATTGACCTCTGGACACATATATGCATGCACATGTGAACCCCCATTCACTTGAACGTGTGTGCGCGCGCGCGCATGTGTGCATATGTACCAAAAAAAAAAAAAAGACAACTACCCAGATAATTTGGAATTTAACAAAACAAAACACTATGCCTAAAGATCTGGACATACAGGGTTAAAGGAGAGCATTCTCCAAGCTTCGCTGGTAGTCTGTTATTCGCTCTGAGGACAGTCTATCTGGAGCTTGTTGAGGGAAAAATAGAGTGTCCGGGCCAATTATTGATCAGCCCCCCAGAAGTTTCCTTCTGGTCATTTTTTTTTTCTTTTTTGCATTCAAATGAAGATAAACTATGCTGATCCAGAAACACCACGACCCCTATTAACATGCTGGACACAGAGTGGCCCAGGAACACGCAGCAGAGTTCTCAGAACACAGCTGGCTGAAGCCCCAGACAGGGGTGGAAAGATCGAGGCCTTGAAACAAGATAGACGGAGGCCAAGCTCTGCTCCCTACCACTAACTGCCCTGAGAGCTACACAAGCTTTTTAATTCTTGGTGACCTCATCTGGAACATGAACGTACCATGGGGATAACATGTGTATAATGTCAAGTGTGCTCTTCTAGGTAAACAATGTACAATTTCACTGTTCTTGAACCCCTAGTAAAGTGGGCTATATATACACCTCCCTTTAAGCCCCTACCTACCGCAGGTGGACATCCGAACGTACCCCCAGCACTGTGCCCTTCAGATGAATTTCCATCAAAACTCAGTACGCACAAGTCACTCTAAGCTAACATGGTCTGTCTTAGTCTTACTTGGGCCAGTCCTATCATCAAGAGGAAGTAGTCACGGAACTCATGTGTCAGGGGCCTTTCTCATTTGACGGAGGTACAATTATTTCCCTTCTAGGAAGAGGTGCAGAGGACCCGAACATCTGGACTTCCTGCACCCAGTACCCGCCCTGCTCTCCATCTTTCTGCCTTTGTCTTCTTGTTTCATATCCCTCACTTGCTGGAGGACTTCAGACGGCATCAGAAGTGAAGACAGAAGTCTAGAAGGATCGATGTGGAGCCTCCCAATGGCAGGGGCCAAGCTACATGTGAGCACGGCATGTCTAAACGCGGGAACGGCTATTTCTGGGTCACACAGAATATTCTACTGAAATAATGTGTGCTTTAACTAAAAACATGAAGCACATTCCTCGGAGATAGAATAGGGAATTCTGCTTCTCAATTTCACACTGCGATGAGGAAAGAGGCACTGAGAACCAGAGAGAGAGAGAGAGAGAGAGAGAGAGAGAGAGAGAGAGAGAGAGAGAGAGAGAGAGAGAGAGAGAGAACTGCCTGTCCAGAGTTTGCTCTCCTCTGCAAACTCAGAACCTAATGAAGCTTGAGGCTTCAGAGTTCACTGGTGTCTGAGTCATTCTGAGACTGAATTCTCTGTGTCTTCCCTCCTTCCTCGGGAGCCAGCACAGCCTGGAGACAGCTGGGACAGAGAGAGACGGGCAGGACTGGACTCTAACCTCTGCATGGAGACTGAACAGAGATTCCAGCAGGAGACAGCAAGTTTGCTGAGTCTACTTTATCAAAGTAGAAGGGGGAGATGAACAGTAAGGAGATGGTATGAGTTAGACATGGAAATACTTACTAAATACCAGTATTTCAGATCCTAAAGCAGAAGGATTTCAGGTTCAAGGCCCGGAGAGAGGGGCTGGGGACAGACGCTACATTCCAGTGCCAGTCACCAAGCCAGACTACGTGCCATCTAGCCACATAAAGTGCCACAGCTTCAGAGGTATAATGGAGACCAGGAGACCAGGACAGTGGCATCCTGGCCTTCTGGATTTAGGAGGCACCTGGGAAGGCACCCACTCCTTGATGATTGAAAACTATGAACGTCCTGTGATTACAACCAGCAGTGTCCCAGGGAAGCCCTCAGGAATGTAGGCTCATGACTTGGCGTGTGACTAAAGGTGTCACCAACATTCACCCATTTACTTCAGAAGCCCAAACACTGCTCACACCTGTGATGATTGCTGACGAGTCCATATAGCCTTTAAAAAGCTGATTTCACTTTATTGAAAACAAAACAGGTTCAAGAGGCCAAAACAATGACTTTTTTTAGGATCCTGAAACTTAAGAACTATGTCTATTTATTCCTAGGAACCATGTATAACTAATTTTGTAGCAAACTAAAAACACATCACATGTGTCTGTTTGTCAACATCCCAATATCAGGCCATTGGCCTGGACAGAGCCCCTGCTCTGCCCCCCCCCCCAGACTGAGCCAATGTGGTGTGTGGCTCACGGTGACATTCTCCCACACCCAGCAGTTCCTCCAACCTTCTGTAAAATCAGCGGAGAAGGAGGGAGACCAGCCAAGTGCCTGAGAGAGGAGAAAGCCCCTCAGTGTAAACCATCACAGGCAAGAGATTTCACAACAATGTGTCCATCCTGTGTCCCAATTCCATTTCCTTGGCCCTTTCTTGTCGATGACGTCAAGCTTCTCGGCCCCCTCCTCAGAACGCTCCTTCTAAGTTCAGAACGGAATGCTGCTCAATTCATAATTGCAAATAGAGGCCAAGTAAGATCTGTAACTCTGTTCCTTGTGATTTTCCCTTAAAAGTCCTGTGAGTATGCATGTATGCACACTTTCTCATCTTCAGACTTGGGGGGGGGGGTTAGTGTCTAGCATGTTTTAAACGCGAATGTTATAACTGTAAGAGGAAAATGAAGTCTTTTTACAAAGTCTAGCAAGCATGTTGCTGTTTGGTGGAGAACTTTGGCTATTACTCACTAATAAAATTTTCAGTTTTGCCTAATGGCTAGAAGAATGCCGGGAATAGTTTGGCCTCTTACCTCAGCTGTGTCTGAAGAGGTTAGCGTCAAGCCTGGAAGACTCTGATCCAAGAAGGGATAGGCATGTTTTCAGTCATTCTGAGACAGTTATGAAAAATCGCAACACAGATGTCAGTATTGAATCTGTCTTTAGTTGCCTAAGGCTCCCTGGAACTAAAGACCAAACCAGAAGGTGGGAAATGAAAAGGCTTGTGTGGTCCACAAAGAAAGAGGCCGTGCTATAGTCCTGTTGGGATGGAGGGCAGCAGGGGTGGAGGGGTGGGGGCAGGGCAGGAGGGGAGAGGCGGGGAGGGCAGCAGGGGAGCAAGGGAGCATGTAAAGGAAAATCCCTTGTCAGGCTTCGGAGCATAGACGGATCGATCGGAGTTTACATTTTGCATCTGTGATCCAAAGTCTCCACGGCTTCCTCCCCAGACACTTCACCTGTGAATTAGGAACCAACATAGTAACTCCTTCACGGTATTTATAGGCTGGGAGGAGTAGACAATTTAATGTATTTTAAATTCTTAGGATCGCGTCTGGCACAAAGTTTTAATCCACTCTGTTAAATGACAGGACAGGACTAGAGTAGAATCCCGGCACTTAGAGAGGGAGATGCAGAAGCAGAGTGACCGTTGGGGCTGGGGTGAGCAGTGCGGAGGACCTACCTAACAGGTACGAGTGACAGAAGCACACGGCACTAGACAGCGTCTGTCACACAACACCGTGAGTGTGCTAAATGAGTGGGCTGCACACTTGGAAACCGGCTAACAGCTCATTTGAAGTTCTATGAACTTTACCTCAACTTTTCTAGGGAAGGAGGGAGGGAGAGACAACCACTAATGAGCCTAAACGGACCTAGAAAAGGATGACTTTGTGAGTGTGGATTGTGTGTGTTTGTGTGTGCGTATGATCGTGTGTGTGTGCAGGAGCATGTGGGTTCCCGTGCACATGTGTGCATATAAATTCATGTGGCAGCCTGAGGTCAGTCTCAAGTGTCCTTCGCTGGGGTCCATCCACCTTGGTTTTTTGAGGTAGCTAATTTGAAGTTAAGTGAACTTTACCAACCCAGGGCCTTTCTGCTGCTGTCTTACCTCAGATCAAACATTGAGCTAGACAGGACATGCCCCTGGACTCAGCTGTGACAGAGGAAGGATATGGGGTCCAGGACAGTGGCTGATCAGAATGCATAAGAGGCAATCAGAACAGAACTTTCAGGGACTCTTCCCTCTAGGGAGGTCTTCTTCATAGTTCGGGTAAAGAATCCAGGAGGGCATACACTCCATTCCTTGTATTTGTAAGAGACACAAAGTCTTCTAGCCAGGTCTGGCTCTAGGAAGCAGCAGAGCCCCAGACCTCAGCCTACTTTATTTTTTTCCTCAAGCATGCTTGAGAGGCTGCAGATGTGCCTACATCTGGAAGTGAGAAGGGAGCGAGCCCTCAGGTCTAGGGAGTGCGGCGCAGATCCAACTGGTCGGTCCCTGCCAGCTTACAGATGCACTTCACAGCTCTGAGACACAGCCCAGTTCCTCCACCACTCCCAAACAGTGTGCATCCTTCAGTCCATTTCCCAGCATCCCTCACCTCCAGGGGCAGTGATAACTGCTCCAATGCTGGCAGCTGCCAAGCAGGAGAGCGCTTCCAGACAGCCTAGCCAAGCATGCTCAGAGAGCATATACCTCTGGAGCCCAGGCAATGGCTTAAGCACCCTGGCTTCCTTGGTCAACTTTGTCAAAAGTCTCTCTCTCTCTCTCTCTCTCTCTCTCTCTCTCTCTCTCTCTCTCTCTCTCTCTCTCTCTCTGTGCTATTTTTCAAAATCCAATTGTTTTGTTACTACATTTGCTAATTCAATAAATACATACTGAAGACCTTCTGTATGTTCAGCATGGGAGAAAAAAATTAAAAGTAGTCATCAATCACTTTAGGAAGGGCAGGAGCTCCATGGGAAATGATGTTTGTACCTTGAGAGATAAGGCCTGCCCCTTCCCCAGGCTCCTTCAACCAAGAGTCAGGAAAGATGGTGTCCATCTGAGTCTTGAGATTTACTGTGTGATAAGAATGGTATTTCCCAAAGAGATTTCCTACTGAGGCAGCCTCCAAAGCTTTATGAATTGAAAATGATGTGTTTATAGTACTTTATTCATTTTCTCATTGCTGAATTATAGTTCCTTTCAGAAGGAAGAAAAGTAAGAATTTAAAAGAAAGTGGAGGAAAAGAAAGAGAAAGAAAGGGAGGAGAAATGGAGAACAATGTGTGACTTGGTTCCAACCTCATAGTCAGAGAGTTCAATAACCAAAGACTAGAAAGAGGGACTGTACTGTGTCAATAGCATCCACAGTGAAAGGGCCATTGAGAACCCAGCCAAGTACTTCCAAGACACCTAGACCGCCTGTGTCCATCTGTGTATGTTTGTAAATGGATTTCACTTTGGCTCACTATAAGACCCTTCCAATCGCGTGATTTTCCAGCACACCTTTTAACTGTACAGGTTCCAGAATATTCCTTCCAAAGCAGCAAGCCGCCAGGACGGTGCAGAGTTGGGGAAGAAGTCATCTCCGTGTTGAGGATGAAGAGAAAGCCCAGGAGAAGCTCAATGTCCATCCACTCACACCAGCCAAGAAACGGCATCTAACCGCTGTTTATCTGCAGCTATCGGCACAGATCACGGGACCATCTGCCTCAGAAAACCTATACGTCATGCTCATCCAAAGGCAATCAAGAGGAAGGCAGGAGCCCTCTCAGCCTTAACCAAGACAGGCACTGTAGAATTGAACTCCGACTCTTAGGAGCTTGCCTAGCTCTAAGAACCGTAATTTGGGGTGTCTCCCTAAAAGAAAATTGAGGAGCCTCCAGTGTCATCAGATAAAAAATGCTCGAGGCAAACATTGTTCTCAGGTAAGAACATTCCTGCAGGCGAACAGAGGTGACTCACACCAGCATGGAGTTCTTAGAGTCCGTATGCTTGGAAGGGCTAGCAGGTTCTTCACAAGCATTTCTTGCAGGTGGGGAAACATTAAAAAAGTGCCTGGACAGAGTTAGGAGCCTGCGCTGCCTCCCTGTCCATATGTCCACTGACCCAAAGCTCAGGCAGAGAGTCCATCCCTGCCAACCACAGACCTCGCTGGCACAAATCATAGGTCAAGAAACCGTCTGGATTACCTCACGGAGAGAAAACTCTCGCTTCAGAAGAGCCGTCGTCTGCTGCAGGGACAGAGCAATGCCATTCCTGTGAAATCTATAAACTTGAAGCAGGGACAGGGAACTAGTGGCTGCCAATAACTTTAACTTCATTTATCTATATTTGGCAAAAGCCGCGCTGCAGCTGGGCATGAAACGCTGAGCTGGATAACTGCGGAGGCGTGAGCCCCAAACAGCAATTACTAAAGCTGCATTTCCTTGTGGAAGATTTCACTTTTATTTATTGTTTTAAAGCAACACTCTAACCCGGTACCAGTGCGGGCCACACTGTCAGTGTGTCCGCAAGGCCTGGTGCTCAGAAGCTCTCTGGCTCAGTTTGTCTGGGAAGGTGTGTAAAGGGAGGGGCAAGGTTGTCCTAGAGGCCACCTCAGTGCAGCTTTGGCACCAACCTCGCCATCAGAAACACCTCTCTCTTGTCTGTCATTAGAAGAAACTATTTTCACATTCAACCCAAAACTTGGCTTATCATATGCTTCACGACCATGATGGTGTCTCCCCCTCCCCATTTTTTTTAAATCAGTAAAGATATTGATAATTATAATTGGCAGCGGGAGAAAGAAGGCTATAAATATCTCATCAGCTGCCACCAAGCGGGGAAGTGGGGGAGCAAAAGAGGTGGTCTCTACAGCTCCGAAGGGGGCTGGCTGGGTGGGGGAACGGAGCCGCTCAGCCATTGTCTCTCCAGCCAACATCTGTTTCTTATGGTGGGTGATGATTTTCATAGAATCATAGAAATTAGAGCTAGAGAGGACCTATTAGGTCATCTAGCACAACTCTCTGCCAGTAGAGGAGGATTCTCAAGCGGGAAGACCAGCCCTTTGTTCTCTGTAACGCTCTAGCACTCACACTCACGGATGGCTCCCCTGCAGGGAAGGCTGGAAGTAGAGGCAACAGCGTTCAGACATTATTGAAAGTCTACTTCTGTGCAACGGGGGCCTTTTATATGTTTACAAGACACGGCAAGATGGCAAGATGTCCACATTTTCCAGAGCCCAGGACTAACTCCACCCATAACATTAGAACTCTGAGCAAATGCAATTTCTCTCTCTCTTTTCAAAAAACAAGGAGGAATAAAGGGCTGGCCATGCAGCTATTAAAGTTATTTTTTTAATCCAGTTCTAAAATGGTTTTTAAAAGTTGAATTCTCTGAGGCTTGGCACATCCTTATGTGGGTGTGACCATCATCCACTCTACCTAGATGTAAACAAGACGGCTCACCTTCGGGCTAACTAATTCATTTCTGTTTCTGAAGCACTCTGTGTCTGGTGCTGCTTGATGCATGGCACACATACCTGACTCTCAGATCCACCTTTATCTACCTTGGTCTCTCCACACCACAAGGAATGCAGAATCTTCGTGCTGAGTACCTGCTGCTTCTGATTCATGCTGCTGAGTGGGATCGTGAACTTGAGAGAATCACCGGCGTCAAGCCAACAACTCCTCATGCTTTCTAATCACTAGCAACCAGACCTTCTGTTTCCTGTCTTTGACTCCTTTCTCTTATCTTAGGCAGTAATGTGTGTCTCAGCTTCACACACATCTGTGAACTCCTGCCCATTGCATACGGCCCAATAACAGACACCACCTCAAGATCAGAGGTCTGCCTTTCAGCAAGGAGTCGCTCTGAAATGATGGGAAGAGAGTTCTCTCTGACTTGATGTCCTGCCATAAGCAAGCCGGACTCTTACAGCCTGGCCCTGGCAATGCACACTCAACCCACATTAAAGAAACGATGTGTCTGCTGTTTTGGAGAGCGATGCCTGTCAACTTCTGAAGGGATTTCACACCCCCAAATAAATGTGGGGCTCAATACTTTCTCCACCTGGGAGCTCAAGCAAAGGAGCACCAGTTGACTGAGGTGTGAACGGCTGCTGCTCTCACTTCTTCCAGCCAGGGAGTGCCATCGTCTTATAGCAAGGATGGAGTCACACTAAAATCTACAATTCGTTGTAACAGGTTTGCAACCATGTAAAGTGCACATCTGCCAATTTGACGGGAAAAATCTTTAGACCATCGTACAATCTTTTCTCTAATGTCATGACAATGCCCCAAGAGTTGTTAGTAGTGTTTATTATCAGCAATTGATAGCTAATCTTAGTTGTCAACTTGACACACCCGGCAAGAGAAAAGCTCACTTGAGAAACGTTCTGCATTGGATGGGCTTGTGGACGTGTTTGTGGAGCATTTTATTATTTGCTCACGGATGCAGGAGCCCACCATGGGCAGCGCCATTCTTAGCATCTGTGCCTGGGCTCTATCAGAAAGGTAGCTAAGCCAGCCAGGAGAAGCAAGACAGCAAGCAGCATTCCTCACGGTCCCTGCTTCAGCTCCTGCCTCCAGATACAAGCCTTGAGCTCCTGCCTTGCCTCCCCTCCACAATGGACTGTCACTTGTAAGCTGAAATAAACCTTTTCCTACCCAAGTCACTTCCCAGCATGGTGTTTTCTCAGCAACAGAAAGAACACTAGGACACCAGTGAAGTTATGACTACCACCCAAAAGCCATTTAATCAGAATCTGTTTTGAGCAATGAGACCACACAATTAAATTATCCTTATTCGACTTATATTATTTGATGTAATAATCACAGTTATTCCACAATAAACTATGTCTGATTATCCATTACACACAAAGCACTGAGCATGGAATAGGGGTGAGAATCTGAGGATAATAGAAGGATACATGTGCTGCCTAGCACAGTTAAAGGGGCCACCTCAGTAAACCAGGGAAGCACAGAGAAAGGCAGGGGACAGAGTCTCACCTTCCAGAAAGTCACACACCAGTCATGGGTCTCAATAGTGCGCCAGGGGGAAATGGTTGGGGAATGGAAACAAGTGAATGTGAGCAAATCTGGGATGTCTCTCAACCAGTCATAACGTAACCTAAACCCAAAGAGGTAGATCACATTACAGTCTTTTAAGAAATGCATTCCTCATCTTAATGCAGGATTCGCCTTAAACCAAAGCCAGCTAAGAATCAGGAAACCCCCTTTGTTCTGTCCTATGTCCTCGGAGCCACCTTGGCCATGTCGTGCCTTCACTTGCTGAGGTCACACAATGCAGTCATTTCACATCTGTGAACATCAGTTTCTAGAAAATGGGCTCCAATGTATCTACAGATGAAGACAACAGACCACACATCCAACCTATGAGGAGGTATTATGTATGCTGAGTGATTTCTCTTTCTAAATCAGTAAATTTAACCAGTTTACTCATTACTTATGCATGAAAGTGATTTGCTAAAGACATTGAGCAGTTGTATTTCTAAGTCAGTCTTTGAAAACAATCATAGATGCAGACAATGTAGTCATCCCCACCCCCACTCCCTCCAGCTCTCCAGGGCCCCCTCAACTCATCTCCAACTTTACACCTTTTTTTTCTTTTTTAATAACCCACTGAGATCAATTAGTTCTGTCCATATGCCCATGAGTATGGAGCCTTCCTCTAGGATGCGGACAACCTACCAATGGCCAACCCCCACCCCTGCCCCAACAAAGAAAAACAACTCTTTCTCAGCAGCCATCAATTGCCATTAGCTTCTCAGCAAAGGGCAGGACATCAGGAGCCCCTCCTCTCCTGATGAAATTGAACTGGTTTGATCTTTCGCAGGAAAACACAGCTGCTAAGAGTTGGTTTGTGCAACACCCAGGACATGCATGGAGGTCAGCATTTCACTGCACTCCTCCCTATCCTCCGGCTCCTGCATTATGTCTGCCCCTCCTCTCTGAAGTATTATCTGAGCCTTGCAGGAAGAGGGTGTTGATGAGGATGTTCCATTTATGGCCGAGCATTCATGGCCACCTATTCTCAGAACTTTTTTTTTTTAAACAGCTATGAGTTTGTGAGTTGAGACAGTTCTCTGACCACGGTTGAAGCTGCACAGACCTGTTGCTGCTGCGACCTAGGAGTCTAAGCTTTTTTTTTTGCCATCCTTAGACTTCGTTTCACAAACATGCAGTAAGTACTTAGTGTATGCCCAACCTTGTCAGAGTATTTCAGGCATTACAATGCATCCCTAGATCAAGAACAATCTGCAGAGGGTTTAAACCTTAGAAGGTATTTGTGCTTCTCCTATTGATATTTTAGGTGGGCTCTTGTAGCCAGAAGTTTTCTTGTATCCTGCAGCTGCTCAATCCCAAATAAACACACAGAGACTTATAGTAATTACGAACTGTTTGGTCTATGGTTCAGGCTTATTGCTAGCTAGCTATTACATCTTAAACTAACCCATTTCCATTAATCTATGTACCACCACATGTCTTGTGGCTTTACTTGTGTTCTATTACATCTTGCTTCCCTGACTCTGCCTTTCTTCTCCCTGTGTCCTTGCTTTGATCTCCCACCTGGCTATAACCTGTCTTGCCATAGGCCAAAGCAGCTTCTTTATTAACCAATGGTAGCAACACATATTCACAGCCTACAGAAAGACCATCCCACAGCAGGTTCTGTGTCTGGTTCTGCTAAATTTCTTATGGAAACTTGCTTACCATAAGCCACATGGTCCTATGGGAGTTTCTGTAACCTCGACTCAGAGAAAGAAGGGTTTCTTGGTGCCCATAGTCTGAGGTTATGGTCCATGTAGTGGTTTGAAAGAAAATGGCCCCCAAAGGGAATGGCACCATTAAGAGGTATGGCTTTGTTGGAGTACGTGTGGCCTCCTTAGAGGAAGTGTGTCACTGTTGGGGTGGGTGGGCTTTGAGGTACCCTGTGCTCAAGCTATGCACAGTGTAGCACTCAGTTAACTTCCTGTTGTCTGAGGATCAAGACATAGGACTCTCAGCTCCTTCTCTAGCACCACATCTGCCTGCTTGCTGCCATGTCCCGCCTTGATGATAATGGACTAACCCTCTGAACTGTAAGCCACCCCAATTAAATGTTTTCTTCTATTAGAGTTGCCATGGTCGAGGTGTCTCTGCACAGCCATAGAAACCCTAACACAGTCCATCATGGCAGGCAAGCATGGTGGAAGGAGAGTGAAGGAGCTGTTCAGTTGTGTCCACGGTCAGGAAGCAGAATGAAATGAAGGCTGGTGCTCAACTCACACTCTCCAGCCCATGGAATAGCACCACCCACATGCAAAGTGGGCCTTCCCATCTCAGTGGACACATTGTAGAACCTCCCTCGCAGCCATGACGGGCTGGTCTCCTGGGTGACTCTAGAGCCCGTCAGGTTGACAATTTAAATCATCACCGACATCGTCGTCGTCACTGTTCCTTGGATTATGACGTTCTGAGGGAACATATCTGATGAGTGTTGCAACTTGGTGATTCTAAGCAGTTGACCAAATGCTAAAAACCCCAATTCTCCCTCTCTGCAAGGAAACAGGAGAAGAGCCAACATCCCGAGGTCCCTCCAGAACCCAGCCTCTCCATTTGCATTTCCTTCAATGACCCATGACAGCAGCAACTGATTGGCCACACTGAAAAACAAATGTACGCTTTATTTCTAAAAAGTACTACAAATTCATTCTCAGCAAGGAGATAATATTAAGTGCTGGTAGAACTGTAAGGGGTGCTGGAGCTGTAGGGGGTGCTGGAATAAGGAGGTGCCGGAGCTGTAAGGGGCACCAGAGCTGTGAGGGGGTGCCAGAGCTGTAAGGGGATGCTGGAGCTGTAAGGGGGTGCCACAGCTGTAATGGAGTGCTGGAGCTGTAAGTTAATGCTGGAGCTGTAAGGGGGGGCCACAGCTGTAAGGGGTGCTGGAGCTGTAGGGGGCAGTGGAGTTGTAGGGTATGCCGGAATAAGAAGGTGCCAGAGCTGTGAGGGGGTGCTGGAGCTATAATGGGGTGCTGGAGCTGTAAGTTAATGCTGTAGCTATAAGGAGGTGCCTCCGCTGTAAGGGGGCGCTGCAGCTGTAAGGGAGCGCTGGATCTGTGAGGGGTTTCAGGACAAGGGTTTGACACAGGAACTGGGATTGTTTCTTTGATGCTGTCAACATTTTCTTACAATTGGGTGAAAGATGTGGGTGAGAGCAGATGTTACCCTTGATCAATTAATTGTAGCCAGCTTCCCATCACAGAAGCCTGAGCGTTCCTGTCTCATGAGCATCCTTGCAGCTGGACAGGTCTCACTCCCCTCATCCATTGTTAATTCCCCTCTCCACTTTCTGCACATAGAGGTCAGACCCTCTGCACCACACCGGACCTCACGCTGCTTCCTCCACGTGGGTCATGGGCATTCATTATTCAGGCTGTGCACGTTTTCTGAAAAGCTCTTTTCCTCTGTGTTCCTGGGGGATTCCTGTTTGCTCCTCAACATTCAGGCCACTGTCTGTAGATCGGCACTGTGTTCCTTGGCTCCCCAGACTTCCAACTACTCCCTCCTCTGGCTCAGACCCTCTTTCTAGAAAGCCATGGCATCACAGTGGTTCTGATGACATAGACTTCCCTAGCAGGCCTCTGGGTTCTCCCGGACAGAGATGTCCTCTTACTAAGCTCACATCTGCACCAGCCTCAGTAGAGGAGACAGCTCCACCTGTGCCTCCCCGTCTCAAGGCGAGCGTTACCAAGCCATTACTTATTTGGCTTTTTGTAACCCCATCACTGAGTAGGAACACTCTTTATGTGAAAAAGCCAGTCTTACCCCTAGCGACATCAGAAGGACATGAAATAACAGCCCTGGCATTGAACAGCAGGCAAGATGACTAGCAGGCAGGAGGCAGGGGCAACCTCAGGCACTGTTGGGACCCCTGTCTCTCATATGTGTTTCTCTGGGTATGTTAGAATGGCTTGTGCTCATATCTACCCCTTCCAAGAGGTTGTATTCTCCCTAAGGATGCAGTCTTCAACTGTATCCTTTGGTCTTGCTGACTAACAGAGAGCACGTGCTGACCACAAGGACAGAGGTTCATAGGATCGCCCACTGGTTGAAGTTCTTCTGTGAATCCCATGTTTAATAGCTCATCCCATCCTTGTATGACCTAGTACAACATCAAGTAGAGTAGCTGGACATCCCCAGGAGCAGAACAGCATGTGTATGGGGTGGGGGGTGATCGGCTTCTATCACTGTGATGTAGTGAGTCATCTGCAGTTGGAACGGCATCCCCACAGGCTGGCAACCCCAGGAAGAACTGAAGCAGCTTCTGGAACCTGGAGGTATCTGGAGGCAGAAGCCTGTCTTCCTCAGAAATTTCCACCTTTTTTGTTCTTGAGGGTTTCCTGATTGGATGAGACCCGCCCACCCTGGGAGGGGCTTCTGCTTCAGTTAGGTCCCTTGACTTAAATGTCTTCTCATCTGAAGAGCATGAACCTACTTCCTGACTAGCAGTTGGCTGAATATGGTCCCCTGCCCCCGACCCAGCTAAGTTGACATACAACATTATCAACTATAGGATGACACCATCCCCACCTCCATTCCATGGAAGAGGGGGAAACATCACAAATTGCTTAAATAACTGCCCAAGCCACAAGATGATAAAGGGACAGTTGGGACAGTTTGTTTCCTTAAAATCCAAGCTCTGGCATTTTCCTACCAATTATTGCCTAGTAGCAAATATTTTGCCAAAAGGCTGTGTCTTAGTTATGTGATTGCTGTGATAAAACACCATGACCAAATATAACTAGGGGAGGAAAGGGCTTGCATTCCACAACCCAGTCCCTCATGGAAAAGAGTCAAGAAAGGGCCTCAAGCAGGGTAGAAATCTAGAGGCAGGAGCTGATGCAGAGGCCATGGAGGGGTGCTGCTTACTGGCTTGCTCCCCATGGCTTGCTCAGCCTGATTTCTTACAGAACCCAGGACCACCAGCCCAGCAATGGCCACCCACCCATGAGGGAGCTGGGCCCTCCCCCATCAATCACTAATGAAGAAAATGCCCTACAGGCTTGCATGCAGCTGGATCTTCTGGAATCATTTTCACAACTGAGGCTCCCTCCTCTCTGATGACTCTAGCTTGTGTCAAGTTGACATAAAACCAGCCAGGACAGGCTGTGTGATGAGGAACAGTAGAAGATGAAGCATGCCTTTCTGACACGGCCAAGTGTGAAATGTTATAAGACAGACGTAGCATTGAGCAGAAATGCTTGTCCAGGAAACAGCCCCAGAAGATGGTCACATACCTAATTTGGTCACATGTTAACAACCTGAACATTAACCGTAAACCACTGGGCTATTCATGGGAAAGTTGCTGCTGGAGGCCCCTATGCATGTGCATGTGTTTGCTTTGATTTGGGGGCTGGTGTGTGTGTGTGTGTGTGTGCTGTCTGTCTGCCCATCCATATGCTTCTTGAGGAACCTGCTTCTGGTTCTTTGAAGTTGCTAGAGCTATACTTTTCTATTCTGACATCTACACCTGCCTCCTACTGCGAAGGACTGGACCCTGACTGGGCTACATTTGTCTTACACCCCCAAAAAGAAAATCACACTTGCTGTGTAGTTAAGAAGACTGACTCCTAATTCGGTCTCTTATTGTCTGCTCAATGCTTTGGACAGTTATTTAATCTTTTCAAGTTCCAATCTCATTCACGCAATGAAGCTAATGGGATACCTCCCTGGAACAGTTGCCATGGTGACCTAGAAGGAAGGATGCAGGTAAGCACGGCCACCTAGGCCTCGCTGGAGGAGTGGGCACTGTGAATGTGAGTCATTATTTTGAAGGATAATTAATGTGTAAGTTATCTTCAGTATTTCCTTACTAAACCATTTTAATTACCATTTTATGACTCTGTGTTAATTATAAATTATATAATTTATGGGTAAAATTAATTATTTATTATATTAATTATAAACATGCAATATATAATTAATTATACAAAGTAAAGGTTTTCATTATAACATTTCCACACATGCATATGATTTGCTGATTAAATTCATTCCCCCTATTAACTCTTTCTCATTTTCAGCACTTTAAATTTCTTCCTACTGTGTGTGTGTGTGTGTGTGTGTGTGTGTGTGTGTGTGTGTGTGTGTGCGCGCACTCATGCATGCCACAGTGAACATGTGGTGGCTCACAGTGAACATGTGAACTTGCAGGAGTCGGCTCCCTCCTTCCATCGTGTGGGTCCCAGGGACCTAACTCAGATGGTTAGCAGCAAGCACCTTTGCCCATGAGCCCCCAATGACATTTTAGCCGGAAACAATACCTCAACCAAGTAACCTCCACATTCAGAGCGTGTCTACAATGCAGGGACTTCAAGAATCATTTAAAGATTGTCCCAGCTGACACCCAGGTCCTTGCATCCTTCCTTGCTCTTCCCATTACCAGCTTGTGGTGACTGACCCTCCTAGCTCCAGGTCCCCACCCCAACAGGAAGCCTTTCCCAGTTTCTCTCCAGACACTGGCCAGTCACCTTCCAGTACCTTCCAATAAGAAAATGCAGTCCCAGCCAGGGAGCATCTATGGGACCCCGCTGTGTCTGGTTACTATCACCCTCACACAGAAGAAACTACAGATCCCCAAATGACCCCTATTTGTTCCCAGGGGAAATGTTTCCAGTTATACTTCCCAGGGCACCCTCCTTCACCTGCTCTTCTGCAGAAAATTAAGTGGATATGTCAATGTGTCTTCAGAACTCTGACATTATTTCACATACACGAACACTGATCCAGGGCTTAATGCATTCCAGCCATCCTCTGTTCTCAACTTCTGCTCAGTTCCTCTGCCACGAGTCAGAGGAGAGCATTTTCTCACAGGGCGCCTCCATGTTCCTTTCCAGTCTCTGCGCTGAATATTGAACCCTCTCCCTTTGCAGAAACCACAGAACGTAGGAGCCTCCTGGACCTCACAGACAGTGAAGGACATTCACTGAGCTCCTCACAGGACAGTGAGGGCTCCCTGCTGCCGCCGCCGCCCCACACAGGGAATAGCAGTGATAAAGGCAGTGAGGGCAGAGACTTCTGGGCATCACAGCTGATGGAGGCAGGAAGTGTGAAGACCAGAGCTCCGTCCAGGAGCCCCTGTGAAGAAGCCAGGAGTGGTGGCCCTTGCTTCTAACCCCAACGCTGAGGAGGCAGAGACAGGTTGGTGCACGGGCTTATTGGAAAGCTACTTCAACCTTTTCGGTGAGCTCAAGGCCGGTGTGAGGCCCTGTCTCCAAACTCAGGTGGATTGCACCTGAGGAGTAACACCTGAGGTTGTCCTCTGGCCTCCACTAACACAGGTACACACATGCACAGACACCCACACCCCAATGCATGTGCGTGCACGCACGCACACACACATGCACACACACACATACACACACACGTACACACACATACACACACGCACACACACACATACACACGCACACACACACGCACACACATGCACACACACGCGTGCACACACATGCACACACAAACACACACGCGCGAGCACACGCATGCGCGCGGGTGCACATACACACACACGCGCGCGCGTGTGCACACACATGCACACACACACACGCGCACACACGCATGCGCGCGGGTGCACATACACACACACAAACACACACGCACACACACACATACACACGCACACACACACGCACACACATGCACACACACGCGTGCACACACACATGCACACACACGCGTGCACACACACAAACACACACGCGCGAGCACACGCATGCGCGCGGGTGCACATACACACACACGCGCGCGCGCGTGCACACACATGCACACACACACGCGCACACACGCATGCGCGCGGGTGCACATACACACACACGTGCACACACACACACATACACACACACACACACGCGCGCGCGCACACACACAGAGGACATTTTCCTATCATCACCGAGCTGTCATCTCCAACTTAACACATCCTAAGTGAAGAAGTGAATCAAGAGTCTGAGGACTGAGCAATTTGAAATTTATCTTGTTGTTGTTGTTGTTGTTGTTGTTTTTAAGTAAAGCACAAACAAAAACAAGACGTTGATATCAGATGAGAGGGAAAGGCCATGGTCTGGAAGTGAGAACGGGAGAGAAAACACTGAGTTGCAGTTGGTAAAAGACAAAAGGGTCTCACTGAGGCTTGGGGGTGAGATCGGGCAGAGGCGAGGAGAACACACACACACACACACACACACACACACACACACACACACAGAGGGGGGGGATTGAGATGTGCACAGGAAGAACCTAGGCAAGGCCTCACACACACAGCATGACCATGAGAGAGACACAGCACCGGGGCCAGTGTATGAGACTTAGCCTCAGGGGCTGGAGAGATGGCTCAGCAGTAAAAAGCACTGGCTGCTCTTCCAGAGGTCCTGAGTTCAATTCCCAGCACCCATGTGGTGGCTCACAACCATCTGTAATGAGATCCAGTGCCCTCTTCTTGGCCTGCAGCCATACATGGACACAGAACACTGTATACATAATAAACAAATCTTTTTAAAAAAAGAAAAAAGGACTTAACCTCAATAAACATCAGGGCGAGTGACTGAAACAGGAGTCCGGGCCAGGATCCCCGAGGCAACCCCTCTGCCTGTTGGTCGTCTTGAACCCACTGGAAAGGGAGAGACTCTCCTTGTGGTGATGAGAAGTGACAGATTCGGCTTAAAGAAGGAAGGCCTTACTGTGGCTCACAGTTCAAGGTGACAGCCCATCACAGCAGGGGTGGTGGTGGTGGCAGCTGAATATGGCATCCATAGTCAGGAAAGAGACAGACAGACAGATGCTGGTGTCCAGGACCCCAGCCCATAGAAGGCTACTACCCACATTCATGGTGGGCCTTCCCACCTCCATGAACCCACTCTAGAAACTCCCACCCAGACGTGTACAGAGGTTTGCCTCCTCTCCTCGGTGATTCCAGATCCTTTCGGGTTGACAGTCAAGACCGACCATCCCAAGGATGCAGCTGGCCACATAGTGCCATGGCAGCTGAGCCCAGGGCGACAGAGAGAGACACATTTTGCAGTGGCAGGTTGCAGGCACCCCATGTCTCCCGAAGAAGATGCCATTAGCTTTCTAAATCATCCATCAGGCTATCGAGAGGCAAAACCTGCTACGCGGACATGGAGGAGCAGGTGGAGTTACAACCAGTGTGGAGACATCTCTGTACCCCTGGAGTCCCATGAGGCTCTAAGACACAATGGCCACACACTGCAGATATAAGGCATTAAAATCATCTCAGAAACAACGTCTCCAACAAAAAGGGGACCATGTCATGCCCCGCCTGAGGCTTCGTGTCTCTGTGAAAGCTCGCTGGATGGGCTGTCCAGTCCCCCTGGGACAGCGCTGGGGATGCTGGGAGCCGTTGGTGTTCTCTGCTCACCCTACACCATCCCGCACACTTGGACCGTCAATGGTCCGATCTCTAGTATTACGATCATCACAGCCTTTTTGTGGACTCAGCACATGGTGTTGGAAGACTCTGTTCACACCTCTCCAATATTTCCTCCACTCAGCAATCCTTCAAGTGGATCTTGCTAACTCCATCTCACAGGCGAGAAAATTGGGTTCAGGGAGGTTAATTGACTTGCTTGTGATCCAACCGTGAGCAAATATTATGCTGAAACTCGGATGTGAGTCTTGGGCCTGCAAATCCAATGCTTTCATTGTCATAACATCTCTTCTGTCCTAGTCACACAGCTCTTAACGTCTCCGTGCCCACTTCAGTCCTGTGGCCATTCTGTGCCCCAAAGTCAGAGGGAGAAGCAGTGTTCCAAAACCTCCACAGAAGCATCCCTTAAGCTGGACAACAAGTCAGCAAGTGACCCCACATCTGGTTGGATTCTTAACTAGAAAACGTCATAGACTCTTTCCTGCGTGTTTCCTCTCTAAGGTCTTCAAGCCACAGAAACATTTCCCAAGTTCAGACCCTAGTGGCTGTGTGTGTGTGTGTGTGTGTGTGCTGTGTGTGTGTGTAGTGTGTGTGTAGCATGTGTGTGTATAGTGTGTGTGTGTGTGTGGTGTGGTGTGTGTATGTGTGTGTGTGTGTGTGTGGTGTGTGTAGTGTGTGTATAGTGTGTGTGTGTGTGTGTGTGTGTGTGTGTATGCATGTACACTGGCTTTTTAATGCTGACGATGTCTCTTCTATGGGAAAGGATATCAGCGGTATCCTTCACACATTCATTCACGGACATTTGGTATGAAACGTAGCAGTTTGAATGGAGAGTGTCTCCCATAGACTCAAGCACTTTAAACACCTGACCCCCAGCTGGTGGCACTGTTTGGGAGGTTATGGGACCTTTAGGAGGTGGAGCCTTGCTGGAGAAGTTTGTCACTGGGGGTGAGCTTAAAGTTCTACAGCCGGTTTGCCCCACCTCCTACCTCCCCACCCCTGCTTTGCTTCCTCATCTCAAGGTTAGCCCACGCTCCCTCCCACTTCCATGCCTCCTTCCCTATCAATGGACTTGATCCCCTGGAACTCAAGCCAAAAATACACCCTTTTCTCCTATAATCTGCTTTTGGTCATGGTATTGTTGTCACAGACGGAAAAATAACTAATACAGAAACCATTTCCATTTTGCACATAACTTCTATAGGTCCCATGAAGTCTCAAGGGAGCCGCATGACCTATCTCCATAATGAAGAGGCTCCTGTAAAGAGGTAACCCCCTTCAAGTGGCTCTGAAAAGCATCACTCTGCCCTAGACGATGACCCCAGGTCATCTCAGTGCACGAGATGAGACATATTGTCAAGTATTTTGTCAACTGCTCCTAGCTCTGTTTCCACGGGAGATGAAGGGGAAGTTAGCTCCATCAAGAGAGGGTTGTTGAGCCACTCTTGTTTCTGATCCTAACGTCCCACCTCTGGGGACAAGGACAAGTCTACAGAGCTGCAAAGAGATTGGGGACTGATACTGGAAATGGCCCATAACCATCACAGCCAGAGTAGTCAAAAAGGGACCACAGTCAGAGATCAAGGAGGGTGGTGGGTTACAGGGAACCACAGGGAGACCTGGGGAAAGGAAGTGATTGGCAGTAAGACCTTCAGTGTGTGTACCCAGACCTCTTCTCTGTCTGCAGCTGGTGAATTGTATGAGCTGACCATCACACCACCGCCTGACCCGTAAATGAATAGATTTCACCTCTGTCCCACCAGTAATGAGCCGCATGGCCCTGGCCAGTTATACCAGTTCAGTGATGGGGTCCTCTCTCTGCACACAGGAAATGACATCTTCCCACAGTAGTGTCTTAAGGACTGAATAGAACACTGTGTACGAGAGTGCTCAACATATTAGCCAAATGACAGTATGTGGATGTAGCCAAAATGAATGAGCTAACTGAACAGCAATAATAACGACAAATGCTTTAGCCCCTTCTGAGTAACCTGTACAGTGACCTCTAAGTGTGTAATCTGGTTCACCTGCCAGAAAGCAACTCCTGGGGGAGGGAGATCTTCACATCTGAATTTAGTAGATGAGGGAAATTAAAATACACACCAAATTACCACACAGCTAAGGAACGCTAGAGACAGTTCAGATGCCTGTGATGGATCTAAAGTCCACATTATTAATCACAAAATCGGGGAGATAACAGGAGGGGAAGGAAAAACAGAAAGTGGACAAAAAGGAAAGAGGAAGAGATAGAGAAGGAAGGGGGAGGAAGAGGGAGAAGAAGAAAGAGGAGGAGAAGGTTGAAGTCTCATGGCTCTTTTGAGCCTCAGAGTGATTCTATGAGTCAGGTATTGCCTCAACCCATTTCACAGGTAAGAGCACTGAGGGGCTGGAGTCTGGCTGATGAGCCTTCATTAGTGGCTTGAAAGAAGAGGGAGTCATGATGACCCAGCTGCACAGGGTGATGAACAATGGGTCGGTCACATGGTCAAACTTCACTCAGTTCAAATCTCAGCTCCACCACTTGCTCTGTAGCCCCAAGCAAGCTGCTTGGCCTTACTGTGCCTTAGTTTTTCCCTCTGTATAATAGGGATGTAAGTGATTACTGTGGGGATTAAACATGTTCATCAATGCTAAGAGCCTGCTGTTCATTGTAGGATCTCCACAAGGTCCACAGCTCCTGGAAGCCTGTTAGAAACGCAGCCTCCGGGCTGCCTCAGCCACTCTGTGGCAGGCTGACCTCTGAGAAGAGCTGGGAGGGACATGGCAAGATATCTATTGGCTCACGCCTCTGGGGTCGGTCGTGGCTGGGGCAGATGTGCTGGAGGAGCTGGGAAACATGGGGAATGATCTCGGCCAGGGGGCTGAGGCTAAATGGTGAGGGGTCCAGCCCAGGAAATAAGGACTTAGGGAGAGAGAGATGCCCTGGAGGGTGGGGCTCTCCAGATAACAGGGAATTAACAGAGAATTCACTCCCATATGCCAGCAACCAGACAAATGACTGAGCCTCAGATGAGCAGGCACCGTTAGATTCTCTGACTGCAAACCATACCCACCCGATTCACCCAGCTATGGGACATTCTTGACGCTCATAGAGACACAGCAGGCACAGACTCTACCCAGGCCCGTGTGTCTCAAGTCTGGCTCATCCAGGACCTACCATACCGATGAATTCCTTTTACTCCTCACCCCACTGTGAGTCCATACAATCCTAAAATCGTCCTAGTTTCCATCAAGGTCTATTACAACCTGGGAAACTCGACCCAGAAGTGAGGATCCAGCCTTGGACATCTGGTACCTTCTAGTAGGGAAGAGCCCCAGATTTCCTATGGGCAGATTATAATCATGAACTTACGGATAGAGACTGAGGACAGGGAGGAACAACAAACATTCCTCTACAATGCCAAAGAGGGTGGGACTGGGACTGGTGTTTCTCAAGCACAGTTGAGCACCCAAACCTTCACATGAGTTCATCGTGCTCCCAGAGCTGCTGGGCCAACAGAATCTGGAATGTGTCATCCAGTTGGGTTATAATGCCAAGCATCCACAAGGGATCTCTTAGCTATACTGTTACTGTATCTCAGCTCTGAGGGTCAATAGGCCTAGATAAGACCATCTACTGAATTGGGGACTTCAAAGAGCTATTAGGGAGAATCTGCTGTGCTCAGACCCAGTCTTAACCCTGTTTTAAGAGCTGTGTTGGTCAGCAGTGGTGCCTCTTGGCTTGTGGGCATCCTTGACTTCACATTCACAGAGTACTTGTCATATACATGGGTTATTTTATGGGTGTGGGCTCATACCAGTCCATGCATGGAATGAGGACACAGGCATCTTTAGGATGTCTTAAACTTTCCAGCTGCAGGGGACTCAGCCTCTTGTGGGACTAAAACACCTTCCCTTAGCCAAGGGCATTTTTATTGTTCTCTAAATTTACACTTTTAGCAAGTTGATTTCCATATCCCCAAGAACACCCTGAAAAAGCTTCCCAAGGGTCAATGCCAAATGCAAATTCTGGAATAAGGAATATCGATCACAGTGTGCTGGATTTTTCCCATTCAAGTTTTACATACACTTTGTACCCTTGGGAAACTCCTCAGACAAGATTCACATAGAGGGTAACAAGAGAAACAAGAGACAGATTAAGGCTAGATGCTACCACTCTGGAGCCAGACCAGGCATAGCCCAGTGGGAATTCTCCCACATACATGGGTAGCTTCCAGATTTTTTTCTCTTAATAAGGACACTGGTCAGCCGGGCAGTGGTGGCGCACGCCTTTAATCCCAGCACTCGGGAGGCAGAGCCAGGCGGATCTCTGTGAGTTCGAGGCCAGCCTGGACTACCAAGTGAGTTCCAGGAAAGGCGCAAAGCTACACAGAGAAACCCTGTCTTGAAAAACCAAAAAAATAAATAAATAAATAAAATAAGGACACTGGTCACATTGAACATTGGCGCTCACGCTCCGATATAAATTATCTCAACAATGTGCATATGCAACTACCTATCTTCAAATGCAGCCCCATCCTAAAGGACAGCAGATAAGACCTTAGTATGTGAACTGTGAGGAAACACCACTTACTTCATACCCCCGGACCTTATCTTGCATATAAGTCTCAGCCTCAATCCCTAGCCGAGTCCAGATTAGAACTATAAGGAATGTGTGTGCCCTCACTGCCAGACTCCCTAGAATTCAGTGGGAAGAGAGCTCCAGGCCTCTGCAGCAGGATGTCTCGGAGCTTCGGCCCGTCTGTGTCCAGCTAGTGAAGGCAGCATTCATTAGGCTCACTGGTCCTCTGTCACTCCTGGCCCTTCTCCTTCCCAAGACCCCAATGATTCCCAAAAGAGGTAACAATCTGGGTTTACTGCAGTTGGTATGATTGGTAATCTGGCGTGATTGGTGCCACCGGTAAATTGAACCACAGTCTAGGAGTAGAACACACTCTGTTCATTAGATCCCGTGTTGATGGCTGCATTGAACCAGATAATTTTTCTGCTTATAACACAGGAAAGGAAGAGGAGGAAGGAAGAGCAGGAAGGGAGGAAGGGGACGAGCAGAAGAAAAGCCAGTCGTGACGACAAGGCTCTGTTGCCATATGAGACTTTGCAGTTTTGCTTTGAGGGTGAAGCCGCCCGAGACGGATTGCAATGTTGCACCAGCTCTGGCCCCATGAAGGCTGGTGAGATGTAAAGTGAGAAATCTTAATTTTTTGGTGGCAGTCGCACAGAATCAGAGCTGGAAATCCAAACTACCCAGAGTCCTTTTCCTCGCATCACGTAGGCACTGGCTGCGCCTTTGTTTACCCCACTGCCGCGGCGGCTGCTTAGAGCCATCTGGACCCAAGGCGCCTCTGTGTCTCCTCAGACCCCAGACCCTCCGGCATGAGTGCCTTGGGGGGTCCTATGGTGAGCTGGAGGATGCTTGGGTTGGATGAGTTAAAAGAGCACACACACATTTGTAAAAATCTATGGTTTTCCAGCTCAAGGCCCTATTTTTAGCCATCACGACAAATGTTTTGTTTGTTTTGAATCTGGAGTCTGCCTCCTTCTCGTCAACGGAATTCCACGGTTTCCTCTCCTCATGTACCTCACCTATAGCTCCTGGAGATATCAAAGTGGAAACAAAACAACCACCTTTGAAATAACAAAGGAACGCCGAAAGAAAAGAATGGGAGTCGGGGGGGCTTTGTTTTAATGTCACAGAGCTCAGTTGTAAAACGGTCCTGGCTTTTACCATTTCATCCAGGCATGGGAAACCTTAAGACATCAAAAGTCCTGTGTGAGCATCCTTGTCCATCATCCCTGCTTTGGGTCCACTTCACTGCCTGCTGAGAAAACAACATCACTAGATGGACTCAAGCCATTTCTAGCCTCCATCCTCTTCCTCAAAATTGGGCCTGCTCTGTGCCAATGGGCAATTATTGGGCTCACATGGTTCTCTCTTGTGCATACCCAACCTCCACATGACCCACCCCTTTCTCTCCTCCAGCCATTCCTCAGTTCTCACTTCCAGTAGAACACACCTTTCTATCGCCACAAAGATGCCCCTGCCTCCACCCAGGGGTCAGGCGTCTCTGCTCTGACACTCTCCCCTGCTAATCTCTCTTGACTTGGTGTTAAGTATACCTCCATGTACTCCTAAAACGAACTCTGCTTCCTGTCCTGAGAATATGTAATATTTAAACTGTCTCTTCTTCTTCCACCCCAAACTAATGTTATTGAGACACTCCAAGTCCAAGGATCGCCAATACCCTCAAACTTCTGTGTCTGCAGGGCTTTGCCACATAGGTGCGGGACATCTCTATGCAGGCTTGCACTCTGACTCCAAGGATAACCCCTACCCATGATACATGCTGACTGTATGTATCATGTACCCAGGATGGCTGACTGGCCTCAACATGGTAGCTTGCAGCTAACTTAGTCTCATCCACCTGACTCTTCCATGACCTTGCACCTTCCACTCTCTTCCCAGCCACGCAGCCCTAGACTTTCTTCCATCTCAGGAGCCCTGACGTCCCACCTCTCTGTCTCATAGGCCACTGTGCCTCTCTCGGGTGGACAGCTTCACATAGGATGTTCCCACACTTCCCTTCTCTCATCTAAGTCTCATCTCAGTCCGTTTCCTGTTACAGCTCCAACTGTCCAGCAAGCACTCTCCTGTCCCAGGCTCTTTGCCCCAGGGCATCCCTAGACTATTGCCCCCACGCCTGCAGGAAGCTGAGTGAACACATCCAACTCAAGCAGAGCTCTATCCTGGGGCCACGCTGCTGTTCTACCCTGCAAAGCACACCCAGCATGAGATGGATACATACGTGCTCAGAGAGCATTTGGAGCTGAGGAGATGGCACAGTGGGCAGAGCTGGCTGAGCTGGCATGAGGGCCACATTTACATGCCCCGGGACTCACACAAAGGCTGGGCAGATGGCTGTAATCTCAGAGAGAAGAAGAGAGAAACAGAGAACAAGAAATAGGGAGAGAGAGACCTGAAGCATACTCTCTAGCTGGACTTAGCAGAATCAAGGAGCTCTGGGTTCAGGAGCAGACCCTGACTCAAATAAACTAAGTTAAAAGGTGTCAAGGAGAACACCTAATGTCAGCTTCAGGCCTACACACACACACACACACACACACACACACACACACACATAAACACACTCGTATACACACACTCAAACAAATACACAAACTCATATACACACATACACATATACACATACACACACTCAAACAAATACAGACACTCACACACATATACATACATACATTCACACACATACTCACACACACATAGACACATACACACACTCACACAAATACACAAACATACATACAGACACATATACACACACTCACAGAAACACACATACACAGACACCCACATACATATGCACACACTCACACACAGACACATACACACACTCACACACACCAACACACACATATACACAGACACATACATACACATACTTTCACACACACACACACAGACACTCACATATACACAGACACACACTCACACAGAGACATATGCACACACACACACAGGTACACAAACAGAAGCAATCTTATTTCTAGTTTCCAGGATTCAAATGATACAGTGTATGTGTACAGCTCAGGGATTCAAATGATACAGTGTATGTGTACAACTCGGGGATTCAAATGATACAGTGTATGTGCACAGTTCAGGGACACTTGAACTGTGCTCCTATGGAACTTTCTGAAGAAGCCTGTGGAGGGTTACTGATGCTCCATGCTGCCAGCACCATGTGTCTGATGCTTTCCTTGGAGTTAAAGTCAATGACAGAACTCTTCCAAGCTGGACACAACCTACCTCTAGGTGCTCCTTTGTGAGCTCCATCCTATCTCCATGACCTCATGTTCTGATTCTCTACCACCTTGACCTCTAGGCCCCTTTCTCAGAGGTCCTGTGGGATGTCTTTCTCTATGCTGTGAATATGCGTGGCTCCAATTGGATAATAAAGAAAGTTATTTTGGCCTGTGGCAAGAAAGCTTACAGACAGGTGGGAAATCCAAGTAGAGATACAGAGAGAAGATGCCAGCCACTGCCCAAGGAGCAACAAGATGCCAGCAGACATATAGATTAATAGGAATGGGTTGAGTTATAAGAGCTAGCTAGCAAGAAGCTGAAGCCATAGGCCATACAGTTTGTAATTAATATAAACCTCTGTGTGATCATTTTATACACAGGCTGAGTGGGACAGAGAAACTTCCACATATTTGTACACAGAGGCTCTCTGCTCAGAGGTGGTGGTCCAGGAATGTGTTCAGTTCATCTCAACTGCCACCTCTAGAAGTCCAGCCCCACCTCCTCAAGTCACTCAGAGTGGGCGTGGCCATGGCTTCTCCTTTTCCTTTCAATCCAGACTTTGTTTCTCAAAACGCCTGTTCCTTACTTATCTCTAACTGACACTAAGATGCTCCATTTCGCTCCCCTCCTAATGAATACAATTCTCTTACATCATGCCTCTCTGTTTACCAATTAGTTTCTCAAATAAATAACTCAACGTCAGCGACAAATCAGCATGCAAGTAGGTTGGGGCCAGAAACATCCTCCCCCCTCCCTGTGATGTAAAAAGGACATGCATGAAATTTTGCATCACAGACCTGGAACATAAAGAGTGCTCAAGACCCAACATCTTCCAACCTTCTTCTAACACGGCCAAGTGTGGTGTATTTTGAATGATGACAAAGTTGGACCCCATGTAGATTTATGTCCCAGTTTTCTCTCTATGGCTGTGATAAAGACTGTGATTGAAAGTAACTTAAAGAGGAAAGGGTTTATTTGACATGTATGTACGAACCACAGTCCACCATGAGGGAAAGCCTACAAGAGGTCCAGGCAGGAACTTGGAGGCAGGAACTGAAGCAGAGACGGTGGAAGAATGCTGTTTTACTGGTTTGTTCCCATGGCTTGTTCAGTTTGCATTCTCATACAATCCAGGACCACCTGCCCAGGGGTGCCACCATCCACGGTGTGCTAAGTCTTCCCACATCAATTGTGAAAGAAAAAAAAATGCTCCCACAGACCTGTCCATATACCAATCTGATGGAGGCATTTTCTCAACTGAGAGTCTCTCTTTCCAGATGATTCTAACCTGTATCAACTTAACAGAAATGAACCAGCACAATATTCAGATACCTTAGAAGTCACAGTGAAGAGTCTCTGGATAATTCCTGTGTATTCTCCAGTGTTTTTCAGGCAAAAATTGCCTTAGTCTGATGTGTACCCAGAGTAGGATCTAAGGAGACACTTCTCCAAGAGACATCAGCCCAACCTTCACATTACACAGGAAGAGATGCTTAGCTTCAGAGGAGAGCAATGTGACACCTACTATGGGACAGTGAGAGAGCTCCAGTTGACTCTAGGCTCTGTCCATGACTGGTTGGAGCACCTCTGACCACCATCTCAGGTGGACATTATCCATAGTACATCACACCATGGAACAGAGATGCAGATGCATCTTAAATTAGCCCATTTTTATTAATCTAGGTATCACCACATGTTCCGTGGCTTTACCTATGTCCCATTACATGTTGCTCCTTGGACAACAGTTTGGCGACTCCCCTGAGTCTCCTTTCTCCTCTCACTATCTCTCTTGGATTTTCCCACCTGCCATGCCATCCTACATTCTGCCATGCCACAGGCCAATGCAGTTTTATTTATCATCGAATCAGAGCAACACATATTCGCAGCGTACAGAAAGACATCCCACAGCGGACCCCTACCAAAGACCTACAGAGAAAGGACAGCAGTTGGGCAAGGCTGCCCATCCCTCTTTCCCACTGCTTTCCAACACAGGTTCAGACCCTGGTGTGGCTTGGACCATTCCTCCTTTCTGGGATCTCAGACTGTGTTCCACTGGGCCATTCTCTCATGCTTTAAAGTGGTCCGTCCTTTTGATGCTTCTCAATATCCCGCTGTTCTCTTCCAACTCATTTGGAGTGGACAGCTCTGGAGGTAATTGTCGTTTTGATGAAAATATATAAGAAGCTCTCTTAACTTACATAGGCAAATAAATGTACTCTGTTTTGAAAGCCCACCCCCCCCAAAAAGAACTTGTGTGTGTGTGCACGCACGTGCGTGCATGTGTGTGTACATGCGTGTATGCGCGTGTGTGCGTGCATACGTGTGTGTGTGTGTGTGTGTGTGTGTGTGGTGTGTGCGCGTGTGCGTGTGCATGTGCGTGTGTGTGCGCGTGCGCCCCAGATGGCTCAGCAGGTGGAAGTGCTCTCCAGGAAGCCTGACAACCTGAATTCAGTCCCCAGAATCCACATGGAAGAAGGAGAGAACTGACCCCTGCAAGTTGTCCTTTGACCCTGCCCCCCCATGCACATGATGGCACGTGCACTCCCACGTGTACATACACATGCACAAGCACACACGCGCACGCACACACACACACACACACACTAAATATGTAAAATGTAAAAACATATTTATACGTATGCCACTCAGCCTGGCTCTCACACCAGGGTTCTCTGATGTACTAGAGTTACCTCTGAACCAGTGGGCAGCTGCAGGGACCACGTCAACACTCCTGCTGGCCCCCAGACTCCCTCCATGCAGGAGAACTGTATTAGTCACCTTCCTGGTTGCCGTGATCAAATGAACTGGAAGCAACTTAAAGGGAGACAGATCCATGTATCTATTACAGTGCGGAGGGCAATAGTCCATCGTGGTGGGTAACTCATAGCAACAGAGCATGGAGTGGCAGGTCACACTCCTTCCACAACCAGGAAGCAGAGAGGCCTGCCACTAATAATCCACTTCTTCCAGCAAGGCTCCTCTTCCTAAAGCTCCCACCACCTTGCCGAAGAGTGACACTAGCTGGGCACCAAATGTATAAATGCACAAGCCGGTAGGGTGTGCTTCACATGCAAAGCATCATGGGAACTCTAATCCACTACATGCTCTCAGCTTTCAGATCCGCCTTGGGTCTTTGCAATATCCCTTCAGGGTCCACTGAGGAACTAATCAGCTTCAATTTATTCATAGTTAAAATTGGATGCAGTGCTCAGTTTGGAATTAAAATTGTGTGTGTGCAATTGTTGTTGTGAAATGAATTATTAGCAGGGGCTTATAAGAAGGTATTTTTAGTTCAGTTGTCCACTCTGGTCCGTAGATTTGTCCTCCAAAGTTTCCATTACCAGAGGACAGCTGTGTTCTGATGTGGTAGAGCAGTTGTGACCCTTCCACAGGGGTCACCTAAGACCATGGGGAAACACAGATATTTACATTATGATTCACAACAGTATCAAAATTACAGTTATGAAGTAGCAATGAACATAATTTTATGGGTGGGGGTCATTCCAGCATGAGGAGCTGAGAGAAAACCTTATTACAAGGGTAAGGGTGAGAGAGAGAGAGAGAGAGAGAGAGAGAGAGAGAGAGAGAGAGAGAGAGAGAGAGAGAGAGAGAGAGACGGCATTCACAGAATTCTTGTTATAGTGTGTAACTACAGCATTCGATCTTATCAATACTGCCAATGTCTTACTTTTCCTGACCCATAAATTAAGCTTTGTCATAGGGGTGAGAAAAACAGTTCATGTAGGTAGGGCTAGGTGCTATTTAGGGCTTCAGCCATCTACTGGGGTCTGGGAACACATCCCTGTGGATAAGAGGGAGTCCTGGATGTATAGAGAAATCTATAGGGTGCGACGATAGCTAATCAGGAAGGTGTTTGCTGGGCATGTATGAGGACCTGAGTTCAAGCCCTGGGTCCCAGGTGAGAAAGCTGGGAGTGGATGTATGTGCTTACAATGGCAGCACTGGGGAGGCAGAGACAGGCGGGTCCCTCCCGCCTGCTGGCCAGCCAGCCTTGGTAAACTGGGGAATTCTGGTTAGTGGGAGTGCCTCTGACCTCCACATGAATACACATCCTTTCTCTTTCTTTCTCCCTCTCCCCCTCTCCCCCTCTCCCCCCCTCCCCCCCTCCCCCCCCTCCCCCCTCCCCCCCCTCCCCCCTCCCCCCCCTCCCCCTCCCTCCCCCTCCCTCCCCCCTCTCCCTCTCTCTCTCTCTCTCTCTCTCTCTCTCACACACACACACACACACACACACCCATGAACACATGCATGGACACAATAAAGCACGAGACACAGGCCACTCTCACACGTGAGAAAGGGAAGTCACATATATTGAGGACCTGCAGGTCTCAGGACATTTGTGTTCCTGACATCCCTTGAGCCTCACACCAACCTAAGCAGTAGGCAAGCTCTTCCGAGAGACAAGAATCTGGGCCCCATCTGGGGGTTGTGCTTGAGCCCAAACCTCCTCCCGAGGATTTTCAGAGGTCTGTGTTCCTCGAGTCGTCAACAAGAAACCCTGGAGACAGTAGACTTCTGAGAAGTGTGGACCGACCGGCTGCTCTTTTCTATTTAAGGGAATCTCAAAGCACACACCATAAATTATCCTCTCCTCGGCACTCTTCACAGGCGCTGGGTCCTGAGCCAACCCTCCAGCTTGGGACCAGGCAGAGCTGGTCCCCCCCTCCTGTCGGACAGCCATGGCGAGGCACAGATCCTCCCCACAACACAGGGCTCCCTTCACCATCATCCTCCTCTCCGCTCGGGTGACTGACAGTGCCAGGCTGCCGGGTACCTTTTTAAAACTTTATGCATCTACTCAGACGTTGCAAGACGCTCAGTTTTCACGCAACCCACTAAGCACTAGCCACTGAGATCACCAACCATTCATTACCTATTCTTCACACTTCTTTCTTTTATCGAGCAGCCCCCGTCTCTGTTTTTCCAAAAAGAACAATCATACACAGTATTTAAACAAGCTTTGTTCTTTCTCATTTGGAGACCAAGGTAGGGGAAGGCTAACAGCCCACCATGGTGTAACACCAGCCCCACTGGGGTCTGCTGTGCCCCAAGACAGCCCTTCTAGAAGCCCCCCATGGCATGGCAGCCCAGTTTCCTTCCTGGAATTCAGCTTGCCTTCTAATACACTGACAGTTGCATCTTAAGAATAGAGTGATTTTCTCATCCTGGGTTTGTCATACAAAACTACTGGCAGGGATATATTCCTGGGACAGCTTTTTAAAGTCTGTCTGCAAACAGCACCGGGACTAAATTGGTGTCCCTGAACGAGCAGGGGCGGAGCGTGTTGCAAAGAGAAGCCAAGAGGCCAAGAAGGTGGAGTCTCGGCTCACCCTGCCAGGAGGTCTAGACAGCAAGTGTCCGTCAGTCGAGACACACGCCATGCTCTCAAGTGAGGGAATTCTAGTTAGGAATTCAAGGCAGTTTGGCTCATTCCTTAAAACCAGTGTTGAAAATCCACATCAGTAATAATCATATGGGCTCACATTCTATGTCACAAGGCTTTCAATAATATACATGAAGAAAACATGACTACAAAGCAAGAAGAGATTCCATGTGATTAGAAATGGACAACAGTTTTGTGGCTGGGTGGTTTCTACTATAGGTTAGTCCCCCCCCCATCCACTCTCTGCCTCCAGCGTTCCCCTCGGTCATTCTATGGCCATGTCCACTAGACTACAGACAGTTGTCACCTCTAGCTGCACTCTGAGTGTGAGTTTTAAAAAGAACAGGCAAGGGAGCAGGCCAGCTTCCCTTCCCAGACTGACTGTGTTCACGGTGTAGCTCACCTGTGAACTCTTTCTGGTTTTGTATGAGAGCAGGTGAGCATGAAGCTGATGGGTAGCCAGAGTCTGCAGAGTATTTATTATTTTTTAACAGAGCAAATTGATCTGAAAAATCCCTTCAAATAGGTGCATGGTGCTTCTGTGGGCAGAAGAGGAAAAGCCTTATCATTTTTCACCAAAAGGAATTTATTTTACAACCATCACTATCATGAATACAGAATTCAATATCATACTGTTGATAAAATAAGGTTTCAGAAATAATGTGTATAGTCATATTTAAAATATCACGAATCATTTTCTAAAAAATATACAAAATATTCCAGAAGTATAGAGTTGAGACTACTTCATAGAAAGAAAATCATATGATATTTTACACACCAAACAACATATGTGGGTGTGTATCTATCAATCCATCTAACTGCCAGCATGCTTAAACAGTAGTTTTGACCATAGGGATACTGAGGATAATTTCACTTTTTGTAAGTTTGGGGGCTGAAGAGATGGCCCTGTGGATGAAAGTACTTGCTGCTTTTCCAGAGGATCCAAGTTCAATTCCCAGAACCCATGTCAGAGAGCTCCCAACTGCCTGTAACACCAGCTACAGGGCATCTTATGTCTTCTGGTCTCTGCAGGTGTATGTACACACCTGTATACAGATACACACAAAAAAATAAATTTTAAAAATTAATATGTTTTTACAGATACTGAATCTTCAGGAGATCATCTTATTTCCAACCAACAAAAAAAAATGCACCAAAGCCCCCTTTCAAATAACATCTATGTGTTTTAGTCATTCCCTTAACAGGAAAGGGACAAAGTGGTATTGCCTTGTTCTCTGATTCTGAGAATATTTTAGCCTTTTGAATATTCTAAATCTAATTCACACTTAATAAAGGGGAGACATATTTCCCAAGAGGCTTCCAAATGGCTTCTTCAAAACTGACTTAAGACGTAAGACTACAGAGCAACGCTAGGTCAGGGAAGGGGCATCCTCTGCTGTGGGACTTGCATTTCCCATGCTCTGCTGTATTTTGGTGTGTTGTGAGCAACCGCTACAAGTGAGTAGATGTTCTATTTTCTTGTTGGCACAATTGGTGAAAACCTAAACGACCCATCTATTCAACAAACAGCAGATATACTGGGCACCAGTCGGAGTCTGCAGAAGTGAGAGGATCGTTGAAGATGCAAAACCAGGGACCACCCCACTGCAGGGCACACCTCAAGCCAGACATTTTCCTTTGCACAGAGATGTTGCTTCCTAAAGCATTTTTTCTTTTTTTTTACCTTGGGGTAAGGGTGAGGTCTCCTATATCCCAGGCTGACCTTGAACCAGCTCTGCAGCTGAGTGTGCCCTTGCATTTCTGATCCTCCTGTCCTTACCTTCCAAGAGCTGGGGTTACAGGCATGCACTGTCATAGCCAGGTTTATATGCTGCCGGGATCAATCCCAGGGTTCCCTGCATGCTACACAAAGACTCCACCGAGGCACTGATTGCACAAGTGTGCAGTTCTGATATTTGTTTCTAAATAGAGGCCCCCTGTTGTGGTATGAAATGTCCCCTACAGGCTCTTGCCTTTACAGACCAGGTCCCAGGCTGGTGATACTGTTGTGGAAGGTTAAGAAATGCTTAGGAAGTGGGGCCTGGCTGGTTGGCTGGGCAGGGGTGAGATCTCTGAGGAAAGAAAAGCCTTTGAGGGATCCAACCTAGGATCCTATCCTACATCCTGGTCCTGACATCATATGAGAACCTTCATGAAATATTCCTGGGGCCATGGGGCTCTTCCACCAGGCCTCCCTGCCATGGTAGATGGAAGTTTCCTGAAACCATTAACCAGAATAAATTCTGGCTCCTGTAACTCGCTTCCACTGGGGTGTTTATCCCAGACCCTCAGCTTGTGTATTTGTTTTGCTCACTCTTGAGAAAGTGGACTGTGTTAAGAGTGTATGATGGAGGTATCCCAAGCGTATCCCAGTAGACTTTGGGACCTAACAGACGGGACCTGACATGTGCCCGGCAGAAGCAGCTGGAGCGGCAGTCCAGCCACTGTCCCTTCATCCTGCTTTAATTCACTCTCCGCAGTGAGCAGGACCACAAGGACCCACAGGGGGCAGGCGGGCACACCGCGATTCTTACAACCCGCCAACAGTAAGACTGTGCTGGATGCTTCAGTGCTCTTTCCTCCCCCAACCCTCCTAGATTTCAAAAACTGGAATACTGGGTAGGGCCATGGGCACTCAAGTTGCCTGGGTGCTTGGAAGCTAAGTGATGAATGACCCACGAACAAAACTGAATGTGTGAGTGATCGGAAGCAGACAGCACTTGAGAAATTCCAGGGATCAATTTCTAACACATTTTTAAACAAAACTCATCTGTTGGGAATTGTTTTTTAATTTCAAAGCATAAAACAAACTGTTAAGTACGCCACAGGATACAACAGTGATAGTATCAGGTAGCCATAAAATTCCCCCTTAAACCTAAGCAACAGGACAGGAAGAGACGCAGAAGTGGGAGGTTCCTTCGGAAGCTGCCAGGCCAGCTAGACTGCTGCCCCAGCATTGAGAGGAGAAGCTGGAATGTGTAACTGGCATGCGTTTCCCTTTAGATGTTATTAAATTGTTCCCATTTATTTATTTGGGGGGGGGGCACATATGTAGAGGTCAGAAGACAACCCTCAGGAGTCAATGCTCTCCTTCCACACCTGGATTCCGGGGATTGAACTCCAGTTTTCAGACTCAGCGGGAAGCGCCTTTGTCCACTGACCCATGTCTTCCTTGGTTTTCTAGCTCAAAGATAAGACACTGTTGTGGTGATATATTGTGTACCCCAATAAAGCTGGCCTGAGGAACAGAGAAGCAGAGCAAGCCACAGCCAACCTCACCTCACCAACTCCTCACCTCAGCAGATCCTGTTTCCATGAATCCTCAGACTGAAAGCCTCCGAGTCCTCACCCAAAAGGCCTCAGCCAAAAGACTCTTTAGTTCCTGTCTCCTCACACCTTATATACCTTTCTGTGCCCTGCCATCTTACTTCCTGGGATTGAAGGCGTGTGTGCTTTCCAAGCAAAGGCATGAGATCTCAGGGCTGGGATTAAAGGTGTGTGCCACCACTGCCTGGCTCTGTTTCCAGTGTAGCCTTGAACTCACAGAAATCCATTTTTTCTTAGATTTAAAAGGAAATTTTATGGCTACCTAATACTATCACTGTTGTATCCTGTGGTATACTTAACAGTTTGTTTTTATGCTTTGAAATTAAAAAAAAAAACAAATTATTTTTTCTCATTAAACTTGTTTTAATGGGTCTCAAAATTCTGTGACAGATTTTTGGCCAAGTTGTTTCCATTAAAAAGTACTGATTTTGAAAACTAATAACTTAAAACTGACACAGACACACACACACACACACACACACACACACACACACACACACACACACACACACAAATGGTCCACAAAACAGTCTCCTTTCCTTCTGAAGGTTTTATGAAGCATTGTTATCATTAACCAGTCTTTTATTATTAAACGTAAATGGCCAATTGTGACAAACAGTTCTGAGACTGTTCTTCCACCGCCGATTAAGACTGGGGTGACAGGTAGTTAGAGAGAATATGGATCTCTGCCAATTGGATGCTAAGATTAAAGGTGTGTGCCACCACTGCCTGACCTCAATGTCTAATCTAGCGGCTGGCTCTGTCCTCTGATCCTCAGGCAAGCTTTATTCGGGTTACACAATTTATCACCATACACCATGACCAAGGTAACTTACAGAAAAACTATTTGGGGCTCACAGTTCCAGAGGTTTAGAGTCCACAGCTATTATGGTTGGGAGCATGGCAGCAGGCAGCAGGCAGGCATGGTGCTGGGGCAGTAGCTGAAAGCTCACATCTTGAGACACAAGCATGAGGCAGGCGTAGGGGAAGGGGGAGACTGGGAATGGCATGGACCTTTGAAACCTCAAAGCCCACTCCTAATGACATACTTCCTCCAACAAGGCCACACCTCTTAATCCTTCCCAAACAGCTCCACCAACTGAGGACCAAGTGCTCAAACATAATCCTATGGGGGGGGGGCATTATCATTCAAACCACCACATTCTCTCTTTTTAATGCAGAGAAAGTCAAATTGCAAGAGCCACAACACATGATATAGCAGGTGGTTTTCAAGCAAGCTCTGAGCTACATTTTTAATTTAAAGTGTCATTTGAAATCCTTAAACATTAAATCTCTCTATCTAATTACATATGTACGGGGAGAGATAAATTCGATAAAGTGCCAGAGCCCAATAAAGTAATGCAACACTGCAAAACCTCTTATAGACAGCTTGAAAAACACACAAGGAGTTCATTCAAGCACTGGTTAACGTCCTCTAAAAGTGTGTGGTGACTGAGGTCAAGTTCCGTAGCAGGCAGGCACACTTGAGAGCAGCCTGAGTCGGACAAGCACTGTTTTGGTTTCCACTGAATATGTGACTGAAGAGTAAGCGTCGGTCAGCATCACTGGCAATTCACCTCCATTTATACATTTCATCCTGTGCTTTGCAGGAAAACACCATCAGTCATGTCCAGACATGAAGTCACAAGGGAAAAGTATAGTAACCCCAACGGCGGCGGCAGCAGCAGCAGGAGCCAGGATGAGATTTCCTAAGGACCAGAGTCTCATCGTCCCGTGATAGATGACACACACCCATAGAGCAACAAAGTGGCTGCCAACGACCCATGTGCAAACAGGAGACAGGGGTTTACTCCATAACATGTGCATAAACGCATACATGTCTTGCAGACAAGGTGGGGATGTGTAGTCCTGTAGCCAGCCTATCGGGAATGAAAATATTCTAGAGAGACCCTTGTACCCCTCCCTTCGGGTATTCAGACATTAGTTCTCAGGAATTTAGAATTTCCCCCCAGAAGGAATAGGCAAAAAACCTGATGCCAGCCAGAGGGGCACCTGTCTCCCAGAAAGATACTTCACATATTTCTGACAACTTGTAACTTTCCAAGAAAAAAACGAGAGTTCAGACAGTGAGGACCACACCTCAGCAAGGATTTCTTGCCCTCGAAACCTAAGCCTCATGTCAGATCCCAAAAGATGGACTTGGGGGGTCATTAAGCCTTGCTTGTTCCTCTTCCCAGTGTGGCTGCATTAAATAACCTCCCTTTCTCTGCTTTTCACAATATCTATTTAATTGGTGTGGGGGGCACAGGTTACTGAGCTCGCATTTTAGCATTTTCAGATTCCAGGGTCCCATCAACTCCACTAACAGCCCCAGCTGCCCAGGAGACCGAGGTGACAGAGTCATTTGAACTTGGGAGTTCAGGGCCATCACAGGCAACAGAACAAGAACCTGTCTCAACAGAAGAAAAAAAAATCTTATCTTGACTATAAAAAAAATGACTACTGGTCACATAAAAAGGTATCTAAAATACAAAATGAAGGGCTTAGAAAATGGTTCCATGGGTAAGAGTGCTTGTTCTTCAAGAATAAGGACCTGAGTTTGAATGTGTTGTGACTATGTAAAAAGGGTCAGTAAGATAAAGACCCAGCACTGGGGATAAAGATATAAGGATCCCAAGAGCTTGCTGGCCAGCCAACCGAGCCAAGATGTTCAGTGTTCGCAGGTATGTTTCCCCATACAGTCACCTCAATGTGTGTGCACATACACATACTCACACACACTTTAATGCACAACAACTCATGCATACACATGTATTCTCTTTAATGCATGTGCATGTGTGCACATGCGCACACACACACACAGACACAGACACAGACAAAGAAATTGTACAAAAGAAAGCAAGCAATGCCTTCAGTTCTTTGGTCCTTCCTTTTAATATATCTTTTTCGTTTGTATTATTTTGCATGTGTGGGCATGCATGCCCGAGCATGCATGGAGGTCAGAGAGCAACTTAAGTAAGTCAGCTCTCTTCCTTCCATCATGTGGGTTATAAGGAACTCAGGTCATCAGTGCCCTTATCCACGGAGCCATGTCCTCGGCCTCTGGTTCTTCCTGTTAAAGTCACTCGGAGACCGCACTTTCCAAGAATTTTGTAATTACTTCATCTTTTTGTTTTGTTTTGCTCTTTGGTTTGTTTTTAAACTAGAATTTATGGCTATACAAAAATCCATCTCATGTGCACAGTGACACATCTTTGCAGTTTCTATTGCACCAAGTATTGAAGATTAAAAAACATGGGACGAAAACATTGCAAATAGCTAAGTACGGTACTCTGGTAAATAAACATTAAAATGGTTCAGACGAACACAATCTCTAGAAAGACGTCGCCTAGGAGAGATGGGCTACAGGCACCAGACCGGGGCCACATCACCACGCTCCACAGACAAAGCGGAATCGCCCCGTCTATGAGTCACAACACCACGGAGGTCTTAAACCTCTCCAACTGCAGCCACGAGTGCAATGGCCCAGCGAAAGGACCAGGCCTCTCCCTGTAGGCACACTGACCCTCCTTCCCGGGGAGACTTCATGTGTAAGTGTTGGCACTGTGACTTCAGCATCGTGTTGTCCCCGTGACATGAAATGCTCTTCGGTAAGATAAATCACGCTGTGTTTAACTACTCGGACACTTAGCTGGTAACCAATCTTCTGAGATAATAAACAAGATCACAGAGAATGATAAATTTTATGTTATACCATTAAATTAAAAGCACAGCAACCCAGTGACATAATTCAATCTGGATTTAACCTATCTGATTTTAAACACCGAGCAAGATTATCATAATAAATCCTAGGTCTATCCATTCCATCTTTATAATCCCCAAACTTAATAAATGTGGCTTTTAATGCTTGCCCTGATACCATCAGTCAAGGTGTTGGGAGATGCAGGATCCGGGAGGCACCTGGAAATTTCACTGGGCATATTATTCAGATTCGTTTAAATATACTAGACAATGGAGTGAAATCTGTCCAACTCTCACAGCTCCCAACTCAAACTTTTCCTGAGACGTTAATGAATACAGCCTGTGAAAGTCTACTAATGAGGCAGGGAAAAGACCCAGTGTTTGCCATGTACACCTCAGGAGTCAGGATCCTTGGGACTCACATAGAAGCTGAGCAGGTATAGTAGACCGCCTCTAATCCCAGCACTCCGCATGCAGAACTGGGATCACCTGGAACAAAATGGCTAGGCTAGACAACTTGAAACTGGCAAGCTGTAAGTTCAGAAGGAGACCCTGCCTCAGTATTCAGCAGAGAGCAGTCAGAGATGACGCTCATCAACACTGGGCCTCTACACTCACGTGCACACAAGTGCCTGAGCACCAGAACACACACATCCACACAACCCACACATACACGTTCCCACCCTTCTGTACTCAGCCCAGGCCTCTGCTCATAAACACCCATTAAGCACTCAAACATTCCTCTGCAGCCGAGGACTCCGTTCCACAGAGCTGACCCTTCTCATCCTGTGCCAAGTTCTTTCGTTTGGCTACCCTTCTGTCTGTGGCGACAATCCAGTCCTTCCCGACACAGCCTCCCCGAGTCATCTCACTCCCCAGCCCGTTCCTGGAGGCCCCCAGTCCCCAGACGAGACTGACTTGCTTGCTTCATGTGAATGCCTCTGCTGCCCCCTTTGACCTGGTCTCTGCCATCTCTTTGTCTGAAGTCAGTTTTTAGCTCTCTTCTGGGAAGTTCCTTCATTCAGACTCTCTTCCCTAGAGAAACCTGGACTCTGAAATCAAACACTCAAACTTCCTGTTACTACTGTGCGTTCCTTATGCTAATTTGCCTTTGAGGTTTCCTGGCAGACCTGAACCCCAGCTCAAATGACTAAAGATTAAAGTCTGCCTTCTCCCAGGTGGAGTCTAGCATGAGCAGCACTTTCTACCTGGGAGTTGAGAATTGTCTATCCTCATCTCTGTGGGCAGCTGGACAGTGAGCCAGACAGAGGGACCCAGACATAGGAGAGTCTCCCAGTCCCAGGGCAGACTGATTGATATCTAGGACTCAGCTAATAGCTGGACACATGGTGATGATCTTCACATCAGTGTCTGACTTCCGGCCCAGATGTCGCCTACTCTTTGTCCTTATCAAAACGCGGTACTACTGCTACCATTGGAAGCTCCTGGTGAATGTATAGGCTGCTTAGAAGCTAAGCTGAACAGCACCCTGTACAATTAAACATTCACTGCAGGACTACAAGTTAATGGGAGCATTACCTGAGTTAATGGGAGCGTTGGAGTGGATGAAGTCCTGAGCGAACGTGTCCTTGCTGACATGAGCAGGGCCCACGTCAAGGGCCCGACGATGCCTCAGTCCCACAGCAATGGCAAAGCTTCCTCTAGGGTAGCCTCAGAGGAATGGTAAAGTCTCTGGTCTAACTAGGAGTGTTTGAGAACCACTGATCAGTGTGTATGGAAACTACCAAACACAGGTTTCTCCTCTTAGATGACCACAACCTAAGACGGCTCCTCTACAGAGACCCCCTGTGAAGATCAGCCAAACTGGCTTCTTTGTTGAGCTGTATGCAATAACCCACCTCCTCAATTTAGATGCAGAAAATAAATATGCCATTTCCAGACTGCCACTGGTGTATCTCCATCAGAGGCACACCCCACCTCACCTCAGCTTTCCTGTACATACCTGTTATTTCTTCATTCCCCATTACCTGAGTCAGGGCGGTCCCTAAAGACATGCAAGATCACGGCAGTTATCATCTACTAAACACTAGGACAACAGCATCACACCCAGTTAATCAAAAGGGGGGCGATATTGGTGTGGGGGGGGAACATTGCACTCATTTTTGTTTTTGCTCTTCATGGTAGCCTATCACTAAATGGCATATCAGTTACTTTCTTTGTTCTGTGACCAAGTTCCTGACAGGAAACAAGAGGAAGGAAGGGCTTGTTGTGGTTTTATAAGTTCAACGGGCTACACTGCTCCATAATGAGGAAGCAGAGAGTGGACTGGAGGTCACGTTGGCCTATCAAACTTCTAAGCCCACCCCCCGGAACTCACGTCTTCCATCAAGGGTCCCTGCCCAAGGGATCGTAGCCTTCTAACAGAGCGCCAACCAGCTGAGGGCCGGGTATTCGAATACAGGATACTATGGGAGACATTCCACATTCAACTCACAAAGATCGTTACTTCTATACTAGAACGGATGTTGCCGTGTTCGCTTCCAGATTCAAACGTCCTAAAAGCGAGTACCATTCTAGGACCTCCAAATTCAAAAACCTCTGAAACCCAAGAGCAGCAAGTTGAGTGGGGCTTCCAAATGCCTGCTTCCAGGCCACACATTCACCACACGCAGTTGACAGCGATCCAAACAAGCTCCAGCTTTTGTAGGTAAGCAACAAGAATTGAGATGCAAATATGCACAACGCACACAGAGCTAGATGTGTTTCACATACGTACCATTGGTTGCAAGACCAGAGTGGTAAGCTAGACGAAGGAGAAAACTACCTTTTTTTAAGTACCTGAGTGTTGCAGGATATTTGTTTAACTATGCCAAGATGTGCTGCATTTGTTTCACTGTGCAACGATGTGCTGCATTTGTTTATGTTGCAGGATATTTGTTTGCCTGTGTAAAGATGTGTTTCATTTGCTTCATTATGCAAAGATGGCTTGCTGTTTCACCTTGCCTGCCTAAGGCACCTGATTGGTCTAATGAAAAGCTGACCAACCAATAGTGAGGGAGGAAATATAGGCAGGACTTCTGGGCAGGGAGAGTAAGTAGGAGGAGGAATTTAGGCTTGGGGTAAAAAAGAAAAAGACACACCCGGGGCCAGACAGACAGACATGGAGGACGCAGGAAAGCAGGACATACAGAATGAAAGAAAAGTAAAAAGCCCCAAGGCAAAATATAGATGAAGAGAAACAGGTTAATTTAAGTTATAAGAGCTAGTGGGACAAGCCTAAGCTAAGGCCAAGCTTTCATAATTAATAATAATTCCTTGTGCCTTTATTGGGGAGCTGGTTGGTCATCGCCCAAAAATTCCAGCTACAACTGAGGAAAGGGAATTTGTCTCCATTCCAAGAAAAAGAGTTCTAAAATTTCTGTAGGGACCACCTTTCTAGGGTAAGGACCTGCTCCCAGCCAATATTCCCGTGTCTGACTACTTAAAGAACCAAGTGTCCTAACAACAGAACTACTCAGAGTTTCTTTAACATTCCTTCGAAAACTCTGAATATTCTGTTTACTCTTATTTTGTTACAGCCCCAGGAGTCTGCTACCAGGGCATGGCAGGAGGAATATTCTCCTCTTTCTCCACAGTGAGCAAGCTGTCTGAAAACCTCCTCTACTTCCTTTCTCAGGAGGTCTCAGTCCTGTCCCTGAGGATGCTTCATCCAGTGAGATCTCCAAGCAGTCTCAGCTAGGCAACATTCCTCATTCCCCCTGCTGCCCTGGGACCTGCCACCATATGGATCCGCTTATCTCTCCTCCATTCCACCGCCCTCAGTGCTGGGCACTGCCTCCCCACCCTGTGCTCCTGATCAGCTCTGACAACAGATTCTGAAACAGCAGCACCCCTGGGACTGGGAACTGTCTGGTATGGATTCCCACCCAGGTCTTTGTCAAGGGCAAGGAGTGGGAGAAGTATTATCCCATCCCCCTACATCTGCAATGACATTACAGAAATCATGAAAGGAAGGAGAGTGAACTCAGCCCCTTAATCACACTTGAACATGCTAGCTCTGAGTGAGTCCAAACAGCTGGAGATATCAAGACAAATTACCCAGTGTCTATACAGAAAAAGAAAAAAGAAGAAGAAATTAAGCCATACTAATAATTTAAAATTTTTCATTAAAACAAAGATCTTCTTAGCTATTGTTATTGTCAAAATGGCAGGACATTTTGTGAAAAGGTGAAAGACCTTGTAATGCATAGGGAACTTGGTAGAAACTTCCAGAATATGAGACCTTAGTGATAGCAGCAAGTAATCTTAGAGCAGTGCTTTAAAACAAGCCTTGGGGAAATTTCTGCTTTGGGAAAGATGGAGTAGACACACTTCCAAATACCTCAATCCCCCTGGACATGATGTATCAAACACGCACAGCAGGACCCTGACAGCTGCAGAGAAGAAAGCAGATCAACTGGGAATCTAGAAATCTAGATGCCCCTGGGATTTCTTTCCATCTTCTATAGATAAAATGCCAACAGCAGAGCCCTCTTCATCCAGAGAGGGCTCAGAAAGAGGCAGTGCAGTCTAGCAGAAAACCTTAGATTCATCAAGTCAAATCCCACAAAGGAGTTAATGGCCAGGGCTCACCTATGCCAACAAAGACCAGATGGAACCAACATCTCCCCCAGCTGGGATGTGATTGGACACATTCTAGTCCCAGGTAGGAAGGTGCTGAGGTGTCTTTGGCTGCCAGGTGGTCATGAGCCTAACCCCTTTGATGACAATGGAGACGATAGGAGAGAGTGGACTCTTCCATTTCCACACTACCGTCCTCAAGTGGTGGCCTCTCACCACAAGGTTGGCATCATAGGAACCCTAGAAGACAATCAGGCATCTTAGCAATGTCAAGCAATAAAGAACCCGTTCACTCAAGGAGGTTCCCTGAGACCCAATAGCAGGGCCTTCCTATCCTGGCTGCCGTAATGTAACCATAGGGGAGAGTTGCAGGTCTAGCCACACTCATAGAGATGACAAATCCTCCAAGTGACAGAAGCTGACAAGAATCAAGAAGCACACCATCCGATTCCCCTGGAGGAGTTTGTTAGAAGACCCTGAGATTTAGACAGAACTGAGGGGGTCTTATGACAATATTAAAATGCCCAGATTGCCATAAAAAATGACTTGTACTAAGAAACAGGAAGGTCTCCACTTGACTGAGAACACAGGACCCTACACTCCAACGTCAGCATGGAGAAAAAGTGTTCTACAGCTGCCATCACGGCTCATCATACTGAGGACAGGAAGCTATCAAGACACAGAGAGAAAGCTACTGCACTCCAGCAGCGATGTGACAGAGAGGTGGGAATGACATCACAGATCTCACGGCTATCGCCACAAGCATGACTCAAAGGCAGCTCAGAGCCTGCCCAAAGCAGACTCAGAGCAGAAATTCCCTGCCACAGAACAGAAGATGTAAAGGAGAACACAGGGATTTTGTCAACTAAGAATCGCAGCAATCAAAAGGCATCAACTCGGTGGATGCTCCCATGCAGAACTAGTTGCAAGTCTACTTGAAGCTTCCGTCTAGAGGCTTGCATGGGTTGCCACTCCCTGGGGGGCTGGGTTTCAAGGCTGGCATTGCCCAAGTCACCTGTGTGATGCAGATAGCCCCAGTGAACCCATTAGTGAACTAAGCTGGCCTTGGGTACCATCATTTCTTCGATCTGTGGGTACCCTACCTGGGATGAATAGGTATTGGATAGAACATCCAGTCAGAGTGGGCACTTAGCATCCCAGGTGAACTTGGCCTTCCATGTTCACAATGCAGAGCCCACCATTATCATAGCGGGCTCTGGGTGGTAATGTTGATAGACCTCAGACTCAGGGTACTACCTTCTCGAGTGGGCGCCCCAAGAACCCAGACTCTGGTCCAGTTGATGTAAACAGCAAAAGGTTTATTGAAGCGGCTGTACAGTCGGCTACTCTTGTCTTGAGAGCAAGAGTCGCATCCTACTGCAGCCACATAGGTACTTTTAAAGGAAAAACCCACAAAAGCCACAAGATTACAATTCCCATACAATTTCGTTTCGATTGATTTATGTCTAAAGGCTAATTTCACAAGATCATGGTCTGATCACAGAGTGGGTACAGTCACGTCTGCATGCACATTCTTCCCGAAACCTCAAGGAGGGTATCAGGGTGGCAGTGAAGGTTACACAAAGGTTACAGTGGTCCTTCCTGGAACACTTGCAACTATCCCAGTCACAGTTGAGTGCATCTCTTAACAGAAATCTCTTTACATTGTTACATTGTGGCAGGGGTGGCTGAGTCAGTTTGCCCTTGGAACTAGCTTTTTAGTTCCTCATTCTCCTGGGGCTTGGAGGGGGGTATAAGCCTGAAGGGTTAGGGTCTTTCAATGTTTAAATATTCTTCTCTACAACAGTCCCTTGTGTTCCTGTTTCTTTATCATGTCCAAAACCTCCTTCTTCCTGAGTGAGCCCCACTGATGTGCACAAAACCACACAGATCTTGACACACACACCCCCACTGCCTGTTGCTCTGCTAGCTCTCCCTAGATCTCTTGAAATTCTGTGCTCCTCTGTCAGGACATGGGTGCCTGTGGCCTATTCATTCTTGGGATTTTTTACATATAGGGCTCCTTTAAGGTTTGCAAAGAAGTTGTAAGTCCACTATATTAAACATAGAGGCCAGACAGTGGTAGCACACACTCTTAATCCTATCACTTGGGAGGCAGAGATCTGTCTGGATCTCTGCGAGTTCAAGGCCACACTGGGAACAGAGTCAGGCAATAGTGGCACACATGCCTTTAATCCCAGCACTTGAGATCTCATATCTTTGCTTCGGAAGGACACACGCATTTAATCCCAGGAAGTGACATGGCTGGGTGGAGAATGGTATATACAGCATGAGGAGACAGGAACTAAGCAGCAGTTCAACTGAGACCCTCAGGGGTGAGGACTCAGAGGCTTTCAGTCTGAGGATTCATGGAAACAGGAGTTGGCAAGGTGAGCTTGGCTGTGGCTTGTTCTGTTTCTCATATTTTTCTGCTTTCACACCAATATCTGGTTCCGTGGTTTGGTTTTTATTAATAAGACCTTTAAGATTCACGTTGCAGTGGGCTCCACTTCAATTCCATCCTTGAACATTTGAATGTATATTCCTCCAAGGGCCTCAGGTTTGTGAGAAGATACGTTCCTGTTCCATGACCCATCTAGGGTAGGCACGGGCCTTTTATTTTCATTCTCTGTGCTTATGGCATGGAAACCAACCAAGGTCAAGAGACCAGGTCCAGTAAACACCCTCAAGGAAGGATACAGCACAGGAGGAGGCTTACCTACATTTTCTCTCCCCACTTATTTTCCCAGCTACAAATAAATAACAAATAATAATTTACTTTCTAACCAGCTCATCTGTGCATTTAAGAAGCAAGCTTTTATATTTTTATATCAAGTTATGATATTTTGATGCTTCTGAAGCAGAAGAGCAGCATTTTATTAAAAGTATTTCTAGAAACTCCGTCACTTCAGGTATCCTTTGTTTTGAGTAGTTCTGTTACGTGCCGTTGATGAAGGATCTCTCTTCTTCCTTGGGTTCTATATCTATTTTCCATCAGTTGCACATAGAAGCACCACAGCTCAGAGCTTTAAGCAGAGAGCTAGGACAGTACCCCTGCCCCACAGAGCCAGCCCAGAGCTGCCTTGCTTGTCCTGGGTGAAGCGCATCCCTTGGCTTCCCAGGACATTCTGAGTAGCAAGAGCATGGTCGTTTACCTTCTACCTACATCACTTGCTGCTGAGACAGCCCAGCCGTCCCACTCACAAGCATCCTGTATCTCCTCTCTAAGCAGGAAGAAACCAACGTAGACATCAGTAAGAGTGGAACTTTATCAGGAGAGTAAAACTGAGCCAGAACCTTCTCCACTTATTTTCAGCACACAGTGGCTCAGCTCTGCCACCCAGAGAGAAGACAGGATCCAGGGCAAAGGGGCATAGGGAGAGAGAGCAGCAAGACAGCCAGCCAACAGCAGGGTCTGTACGGCTGTGCCCTTTCATCTTGAAACGCAGTGTTAGCTAACAGCTGAACTATTCTTTCAGATCTTAGTTTCCTTGGCAGCCTAAGACCGTCTGATGTCACTGTGATTATTTGGCTTTATTTTGCTATTATATTTACTTACTATTTTTTTAACTTTACAAATTGTATAATTAAAAAAAAATCTTTGCCAAGAAAACCATACTCAAAGTTTACACATCCCAATTGGATTTTACACTTTTACTACTGAATGTATTTTATGTACATATTCACTAGCAAAAATGAAAAAAAATGCATGACAGAATCAGAACTAGAAAAACAATTATCATTATATCGTCTTTCATAACTCACACTCATTGCCTACATTTGGTCCTTTCTCATCCCTCCCATAACATCTAGCCTTTCTTACTCTTTCCCGCATGTTACATGTATGTACGTTTGCATATGTACATGTATTATTGGCTAGATTCCACATATGAGAGAGAACATTCTTCTCTGAGATTGTGTGGCATCTCTTAACACTATACACTCTAAGTCCATCCATTTTCCGGCAAAATTCTATATTTCATTTTTTCCATAGAGCAGAATAGTATTCACACACACATCAGATTTTCATTACCTCGCGCATCTTTTGATGGACGATGACATTGTTTCCAATTCTTTGCTATGGTGTGAGCTGAGGAATGCAATTGAAATTTACTTGTAGCTGGGCATGGTGGCATGTACCTGTCACCCCAGCACACAGAAGACTGAGGTCGAAGGATCATTGGTGTAAGTTCTGCTTGAGTTACATAGTAAGAGCCTTCTGTGCTAAAAGGGAGGGAGGGAGGGAGGGAGCGAGGGAGGGAGCGAGGGAGGGAGGGAGGGCTTCTTTCTCTGTTGTGCTTCACATGTGTACAGGTTGTTCAGCTCACATTAGCATGTTAGTGTTAACTTGTATGGTAGACTTCACTGTGATTTTTACCATAGTGCAGTGATCATCGTCATATTGTCCTCTTTAAATTAATGTGGGAAGGCAGGGCACCTACATGCCACGGTAGGCATGTGGAGATCAGAGGGCAATTTTCAGGAGTCAGTTCTCACCTTCCACCTTGTTGAGGCAGAGAGTATCTTGTTTGTATCTCTTCTGTGCTATGCACTCCAGGCTAACTGCTCCATGGGCTTCTGGGTAATTTCCCAGACTCCTCCTCCCTTGCCCTCTGTAGAATTGCTGGGGTTGCAGGTGCAAGCTGCTGCATCCAGATGTTGATGTAGGTTCTGGGATAGAACCCAGGTCCAGCTTGGCCAGCCAGGGCTCTAATCTGCTGAGCTGCCTCCTCAGCCCTGGTACTTTCATATTTTGCAAAAGCATATAGAATATGAACTTCACAGCTCCTCATTTTTATATGTATCCCGTCACATGTAACCCTGCCTGCTACAGCCGTCCTCAGTTTGGATGTGCATCTTAAATGCCTCCATCTCACCATCTAAGTTCTGAGGGATTTGTTTTTCATTTTGTTTTGTTTTGGGGTTTGTTTGTTTGTTTGTTTTTTGTGTGTGTTATTTACTCTTAAGCATTTATAGCATTTACATTGAATTCTCTAATCACACTGCTCACTGCTGGGGATGTCTTTTTGTATGCTGTGAATGTGTTGCTCTGATTGATTGCTAAATAAAATGCTGATTGGCCAGTAGCCAGGCAGGAAGTATAGTATAGGCAGGATAAGCAGAGAGGAGAATGCTGGGAATAGGAAGGCTGAGTCAGGAGACGCTGCCAGCCACCACTGCCAGCCACCGCTACCACCGCCATGAGAAGCAAGATGTAAAGTACCGGTAAGCCACATGCCATGTGGCGACTTATAGATTAATAGGAAATGGGTTAATTTAAGATGTAAGATCTAGCTAGCAAGAAGCCTGCCAGGGTCATACAGTTTGTAAATAATGTAAGTCTCTGTGTGTTTATTTGGGTCTGAGTGGCTGCGGGCTGGGGTGGGACTGGAGAAAAGCCCAGCTACAGCTCACCACATCTCCTTTAGGGGTGTTACCTCCAACCCTTTTTCTCTATTCTCTGCTCCTCTTCCCTCCTTCCAACCCCCCTTCCCTCTTCTTACTCTGTCTTGGCCCCCTTGCCTCTTCCCTCCCTTCCCCTTGATGGAAGGATCTGTCAGCTCCTCCTCGCCTGACTGTTATTCTCTCTCAAGCTGGGTTTGTTTCTTTGTTTTGTGTTTGTTTGCCTGGCTGGTTGGTTTTGTTTTCTCCTTGGATTTCTGGAAGGACCATGGGTGGGATTGTTCTCTGCCTTCTTGGAGCTACCGTCTCTGCACTTGGATAGCAGCTAGGCTGCATGTAAATATTTTGAAGTGCAGTTCCTGCTCTAAGAGCTTCTAACACCGCCTTCCACTGAGTGCTGTGCAAAGGTCTGGGGATAGCCTGCCTTCCCCGCCCCCACCCTGACAGCTGTCATAGAACTGTCTCCAGTAACTTTAGTCAAGCAGTTATGTTCTGGGACCTAGAATATCCTTTCAATCTGTAGATCGCAATCTTTCCTTAAAATGTTAAAAAAAAAAAAAAAGAAGAATTTAAATATCAGTTTAAAACTGCTTGCCAGGCACACACAAAGCCCTGGTTCGATCCCCAGCACTACAGAAACTTGATTCAAGAGCACATTCCTCTAATCCCAGCACTAGAAAGACAGAGGCAAGAGGATAGGAGAGTTCAAGACCAGCCTCTTGGCTACATTGTGATTTTTGAGGCCAGCCTGGAATATGTGAGACGCTGTCTCAAAATCAAGAAGTAAAAATAAAATAGTCAGCTCGGCTATGACTCAGCCAGTAAAGTACTTGCTTGCAAGCATGAGGGCCTATGTTGGGATCTGTAGCCCCATGTGAAAACCACGGCACAGTGATGCACGGTGATGATCTTAGCACTCGAGAGGCACACCGAAGGATCCCTGGGAAATTCTGTGCACTCTAGATCCAATGAGAGGGCCTGTCTAAAAAAAAATACAATAGAGAGCTATGAAGACATTCAACATTGGCCTCCATAGGCATGCATATACATATGCATATTCTGTGTGTGTGTGTGTGTGTCTGTCTGTCTGTCTGTCTGTCTCTCTCTCTCTCTCTCACACACACACACACACACACACACACACACACACACACGGAGGGATACACATGCACACACACAAAGACACACATTCTGGCTTTCTCATCCTCTCTCCTGCTTGTCTTCTGTATCTTCTTAGTTTTATCATTTACTAAATGGTATAGACAGGTAAATTCATTTTCTCCAGAGAGCTCTGAGTGGGCCTGCTCAGCACTATCTCAGGACTCAGAGCTTCCTCTCCTCACCTTTCCCAAGGAGGGAGGTTACACAATGCAGAGAGGGATCATGCTCACACAGAAACACTAGAATGCAGCTGGAAAAACAAAAGAAGTCTCTGAATAGTGTCCTTTCTGAAGAAAATCCCTGCTGAATTTCTCTATCACAAGCAAACACATGTCAGCTAAACACAGCAGTTGGAGGACTGAGCTGAGTGGTTACATATTTAAACACGGCTTGAAACTTACCCACAACTAGGCTGGGAAGCTCACTCACTAGGGGAGATGCTTGTCCCACCAGGAGCTTCAGAGTTTGATCCTCAGAACCCACAGAAAGGTGGTGTGAGTCTTGTAATGCCAGTCCAGGAGAAGCTGAGACAGGGAGATCCCTGGGACTCACTGGCCTACCATCCTACCCTAATCTATGAACTCTGGGCCAGTGACAGATTGTCTCAAAAAAACCAATGATAATGGCATGGAAGAATCCTAGCATCATCCTCCAATCTTCACATGCAAACACACACACACACACACACACACCTGAAATGTTACATCCAGATTCAAAACACCTCAGGGATGGGCTTGCATTTAAAAAAAAAAAAAAAAAAAAAAAAAAAAAAAAAAAAAAAAAAAGCCCCAGGGATGAGGCTGTGTACATTTCCAACAAGCCTTTCTCAAACAGTAGCCAATCTGGAAATGACCCACATCTGCTCAGGCCGGAGAGTGAGGGAGACAACAGGGAGCTGCCCCTTCTTTCTGGGGGTCATAGGAGGTAACTTCCAGAGGGCATTCAGCCTGAATTGCCTCTAACACCAGACATCTAGACAAACGATGGTCAATAATCTTAACTATAATAAATCCAACCCTCATTATTGCTTTCAGCTCAAACCAGAAAACCGTGCATACCACCCCAAGCAAAGAGGAGCAGGAAATTATCTCCCAAAGTGTCCCAGAAGGCTTGATGGTAATCAAAGAGAAGAGTGCATTTAAAGATGGATGTAGAGAGCCAAGATTCCAACTGTTGGATCACTTCCTGAATTTTCTGTGCAAAAACACCGAGTTTTAAAATAAGAACTACTGTCTACGAATGCAAAACACACCAAAAAAAAATTTTTTTTTAATTAAAAAAAAAAACTCTTTCAAAATGTACCTTGTATCATGAATGTGTTGGGTACCTCCAGCAATTATATCAGGGCCAAGCTGATGTTGCAGACTTTGTCCCCTTTCTGGCGCTGTAATTAGAAGCCGCCTGTGTCCGTGCTGTCAGACAATACCACTGCAGACAGAAGGCTAAGCCCAGCCCTGCTCACCTCCGTCTCTGTGCCGCTCCCAGGACCAGGCGAATTAGCACAGCCAGAGAGGAAATGTCCCCACAGGGTGAATCAATGTGCAGCAAAGGATAATGGGATCCGTGCCCCAGCAGCTGTGGCCTGCCCCTCCCCTCAGCACCTGTCAACCGGGGTAGACAGGGCGGGGCCAGGGCGACCATTCCACTCAGCTCCCGCATTGCTCATTAGCCCCAGCCGGTGCCCGGGGGCCCCCCACACTGCCAAATAGTGTAGTTTCCCCCCCAGATGCAGAGAAACAATGGCTGCTCCTAGAAGAGCTGGCATGGTCCTTGTTAATCTTTCCTGTTTCCCTTCTGTTTTGCCCTTTGCATGGTGCATATGAAGGGGTGGACTGGAAGGTGGGAATTAGGTCATTCAAGTTAATTTCACCAGCTCTACTTAGCGGCTGGGAACCATGGGAGCCAGGCTGCATCGCTTAAAGCGTGGAAATAATAGGGCACTGATCCTGTCAGCTGAGGTGATCAATGGCTCCCCTTGGGAGCGTTTTAAAAGCCATTTGCCCCGTGGGCTTTACATGGCTCAGGCTCTCCTCCCTCTTCCTACTGCAGCAGAAGGGACTAGGCATGGAGAGAGAAACTGGGCATTTCAAAGTTTACCACCAGCCTGGAAAGCAACCAGATTTCTGTTTTTGAATGTTCAGTTTCAGAGTTCAGAAACAGCCATATATATTTACGTCTGTAAGGCTACAAAACTTCAGTCTGGGACCAGGTACTTGTCACCTGTCCTGAAGGTCAAGATGCTTTTCAGGGGCCTGTGTAGGCAAAGGCCTGGAATGTTCTCGGGAATTCACAATATCAGACAGCAAAGTGCGGCCTCTGTTGGTTTCGGTGCCCGTCTTATAAAATTTGGCCTAAAACCACCTCTGTGTATATCAAGTTATAAGCTACGTAAGTATGTGAGCAAATTGCGACCTAACTAAAGAGTATGTTCTTGTACCAGAATTGAGCCCCTGCCAATCACTGCAAAGTGAGCCTTAGCCAATCACAAGCTGCTAAAAGATCATTCCACGCCCATATGAGGCCAATGCCAATCGAGGCCAATTGGTTTGCTTTCTGTCCCTCGATCATAAATCTATACAGTCTTACACATCTTGGGATGGAAAAATCTGGGCCCCCTTTGGACTCGATAACAATAAATTTTTAGATTTCTTTCTTTCACAATACAAAGTACAGTGTTTGCCCAAGAGTCTTGGTACCTCTTCAGGAGCATCAGGAGGGTACTTCTCAATCAATGTGCTTCTCAACCAATGTGCATCTTTTTTCATTGCGCCTCTTTATTTGCTTCTTCCCCATGCTCCTTTTTCCATGGACCTGATTTTGCACTTCACGCCAAATGTTGTGTAGATATTTAATCCAGCCACCTGCTCTTCCTAGAATAATCCTATTGGTTTCAGTAAGAGGAAATCAGTGGCACTGCAGAATGTCAATAATCGATTATTAATCATCTCTCCCACACATTCACTACGGAAACCATTCACAGACAGGCATGGCTCACCGACTTGTACCAGCGCCTGATATGCAGAAGGCACTGTTGAGACTTGGTTGTGGGGATCGACTTAGGACCAGGAAGGAGAGGAAAAGGATCCTGTTTCCACCAAATCTGGATATTAAAGACTCTGGAAACCAGAGACCAGCACTCCTCAAATTCCCTAACAAATCACATGGGTAAGCCCCAGACGCCAGCTCCCCTTCCTGTGAGAGTCTGAACCTGTGCAGCCCCAGATTAGAAAGTGAGGAACATTCATACTAGAGAAAAAGATAAAATCGCATTCCCATAGTCGGCATTCAGAATGTTTGGTAAGCATCCCCCACTGTGTGTGTGTGTGCGCGCGCGCGCGCGCCTACACATGTACACCTGTATACCTGTGTATGTTTTCTCTTGTCCGTCACACCCAAGCCCCTTGCATTTTGAACCACATGGAACTGTTGATTTCAAATAATTTTGACTTGCAAAAGAGCCATTTCCTAGGACTCAGCCTGACATTGAAGACGGCTTTTGAAACAAGAATGGTGGTCTGACTTTGTTTCTATCCTGACATGTTTTCCTTTAACCATGTAGGAATTAACACTCTGGACAAGGAACACAGTCTTTGTTTCCTTCGGTTTGTGTGATGAAACAGTCTGTCCAAAAGCAATGTGGAGAGAAAAGGGTTTCTTCGGCTTACCCTTCTATGGTCATGTCCATCAAGGAGGGAAGTCAAGGTAGAAGCTCAAGGCAGCTACTGATGTAGAGGCCATGGAGGATGCTGCTGATGCAGAGGCCATGGAGGATGCTGCTGATGCAGAGGCCATGGAGGAGGATGCTGATGTAGAGGCCATGAAGGATGCTGCTGATGCAGAGGCCATGGAGGAGGATGCTGATGTAGAGGCCATGAAGGATGCTGCTGATGCAGAGGCCATGGAGGAGGATGCTTCCTGGCACGGTCTCCAACGCTGGCTCAGCCTGCTTTCCTCTTCACCCCAGGACCCATGGATGACCCTGAGCACAGTCCTCCCACATTCATCATTAATCAAGAAAAACGTTCCTGCTCATAGGCCAGCCTGAGGAGGGCAATTCTTCAACCGAGGCTCCTTTCCCAGGTGACTCTAGCTTGTGTCAAGTTGACAAAAAAAAAAACAAAACAAAACAACTCAACCAGCACAAACATTGTAATGGATTACAGTTAAACTTGGGCCTGGGAGAAGGCTCAGCAGGTAAGAACATCTGCAGTCAAGCCGGACCAACAGAGTTCAATTCCTAGAGCCCACATAAAACCAACTTCTGTAAGTTCACGCACGCATGCACGCACATACATACATACAAACACATGCACACAAACATACATACATATACACATGCGTACAAACACATGCACATACACACAAATATACACACACGTAAGTAAATGTAAAAAAAATCTTGAGTTGAACAAACTTAAATGATTTCTCACACTTCGCCATGTTTCATGCTATGAGTATAAAATAAACGCTGAAGACAGCAAACTAAAGAGAAATGTAAGCTTCTAACGGATTCATTTTGTTGTGAGAGAAATCTACATCCCAGACACATTCCCGTCTTTGGTGCTTTGAGGCCAAACATGAAGGATGGACTCTATACACCAAGGGCCAACAGGACCACTTACCACTTTGTAAATGAAGGCTGATTTTTTTGAATGATTCCTATACATCAAAGCCCATACGTAGTGTGCACACTTGGCCTTGATCCCCCACGAAATTAGTTCCTGTCATCAACAGCTTGTGCTGCCTAAATATTTACCTTTGCCCTCACTAAGACACATGCGGTCATCTATTTGTTGACATGTTCCTCCTGATTTAATAATGTCCTTTCCCTCGGGGGACATCCACAGTGAATTGTGTCAGACTGACTGCTGCTCCCCAGCTCCCTGAATATGGTGTTATACCAGTGACTATGAGCCAGGGCCGGGGGAGGGGTGTGAGAGGAACAGGCTCAGAAAGCCGCTCTCCCCGAGGCTCACCTTAAAGTCTGAGACAGAGCAGAGGCCGCAGCTCCTTGGCAAAAGCTTCGGTGGGTTATAAGAGGGAAGCCGTGCATCTCTTCATCCACAGAAATCCTCCCTGGAGATGAGTCACCAACCCTGCACATGCCTCCTCCGTGTGTGTCTTCACCAAGTGCGCAACACAAAACAACTTAGAAAACACCCCAAAAATGTCACACTGCCCCCCCCCCCGAGTCTCATTCATGTCCCAGATGGTAGGACGGGTAGATCCAAGGTAGAATTCACAGGCTTGTTAGATATGTTTCTAAGTTATTCAAAAACAAAGCATGAAACTTCTTCAAGAAACTACACAGAGCATTAAAAATCTCCAAGAAAAAAAAATTCTTCCTCCCTACATAGTGTTTAAATTTGAATGTACAAGATTTGCTTTGGGGTTAAATCCAACCTACATATCCCCGTACATGGAAGGGTTTCAACCAAAGAGCCCCAAGGGTCTGCAGCAGCCTTACAGTGTAAATTCTTACTCTCTGAAAGTCTCTCTCCTGATCTTCCACACTCCAGGGAATGCACTTTCTTTTAAAACATGCATTCACTGTGGTATCCTTCCACGTCTCATCCCGAAGTGGGAGTAAGATGTTGGTCAGCTGCCTGTAAATGAAAGGCCTCCGCTGAGGCAGGGCTGGCATCAAACCTTTGATCCTATCTTCTAGTTCCACCCTCAGAGAGCTGTGAGACCTGTCAGCCCATTTCCTGTGGCTTTCTGGTGATGAACGTGGGCAGAGCCAACCTGTGGCACTGAATAGCACAGGCAGCTGAGCAGGCCACTGGCTCATGCTGGGTAGAAAGGTAACGTGGATGGGCACTCCTGTCCGAACAGCACATGTGACTGCCTCTGGGGAACACGCTGCGGTCATCATCGCCGGGGCTGCAGAGTCTTTTGTGGCCCCTGAGATGATTGATCACATCTTCCCAGTCGGAGATTAAACAGAGCCAAAGATGTAGTGATTGCTACCCCCATCCTCATTCCACAAAGGGTAATAAACGGGGATCCCACAAAGCAGGCCTCCTCCACGCGGCCAGCTGCCTCTCCTGCCCACCCCTTACTGAGTGGTGATTGCTAACACGGTTGTGAAATGTCAAACGCTATTTATGTTGACATTAAAAATATATATCTTCTGAGAGAGAAAACAGCCTTTAAAGATGCACGGTCCCAGCGGTAAGTCTGCGGCTTTGAGAGCCACTGCCCCCTGTGCCCTTGGGCATGACAGGTGTCTTGAAGCTGTGCACAGGATTGAGAAGGAACATGGGTCCTCAGAGGTGATGTGTCGATGCACTCATCTGAATGAAACTGCATTCATGGGAAACCCTGCTCATTCCAGGACCAGAGGAGATCAAATAAACACAGAGTCATTGTCGACACCCTAGAAAATCAATAGATCAGGCGAATCCAGACACAGTCACTGTCGACATCCTAGAAAATCAGTAATACCTGCTGAATTCATTTCCTGCTTTTTGAGAGATCTATCAAAACATCACATTGGTTTGCTCTGTGGACAAGCTCTTGTCCCCAGACTGAATTCTATCAACCTTCTGATTTGTACACGGCATTTACCGATGGCATCATTCCTTCACACACGGGACCATGGCTGCTGTCAGACTGAAGCAGGGCTAACAGCAGGAGACAGATAGCCACAGATGCTGAAAATTTAAGATCCAGCCCCTCGTAGAAAAAAAAAAAAATGACAACGTGTGGTTTAATCTATAAGATGTGTTTCTTATACTAGAAAAATTGAAGGAAAGATGAAGGAGACACTTCTCCAGAGAAGATTTGGGAAGGGCCGCCTGAAGGAACACATCTCTCCTGCTGAGAGAATCATCTCTAGATCTTCCTACACCTACAACCAGGTGAATAAAGACAGTGGGGAAAATGCAAGGCATGGGTATGAGTCCTCACACAGCCACCAGTGAGGCGGAAGGGGGCCGTGGAATGCCAGGGGGTGTCGGAACCGGTGGATGGACGACCACCCCTGCCCTCACACTTCTCTGTCTCCTCTGCCCGCCAGACCCCAGACCTGCAGCAGCTGCTCAGACGATCTTGTTAGATGCTTCTGAAATCAAGAGAAGTAAGAACTAAGCGACGTCCTAACCTGGATCTTACGGAAATGCTGGCCGCTTCAATCAGAATGGGTGCAGGGAAATGGCGTGCACAGAACACGGAAGTAACCCGGTGGTGAAGAACAAGAAAATGATGCTTAGCAGAGTTACCGGGGTTTTTGTAAGAAAAGAAGGCAGAGACAGACAGGGTTCTCCTTGGAACAGGAGGCCAGCTCAGGGGTTGTTGTTGTTATTGTTCCCGGATGGTTCGTGTCTGTGTGTACTTTTCCACGTGGGCTGGCTCATCCAAAAGGTTGAAGTCAAAAGCATAAAGCTGATCAACATCATGGAAGAAGATCTGAAAGGAACACAGGAGGGTCAGGAGGAGATGGTGGCCTCGGCCTTGGACAGCAGTTGGACCTGCCTTGACTTTGAGATCTCTGGTCCCTGGGTGCATTATAACCAAAAGAACATCACAGTGGTGTGCAAGGCAGCCCCCATGTGCCTGGAAATGGAGGCAGATGGTAAAAGGGCCAACAAGGAGCAGCCAGTTAAAGAAACAGCTGAGTACCCAGGTACTGTGACTACATTTCCAAGGTACCCTATGGCTCCTGTCCGACCTTAGAACCCTTGTCTGTACCAGGACCCCCAGGGAGCGCCTGAGAAACCCCCACCTGTCTTTAGACCTGAGTTTCTGAAGAAGCTTAGTGTTTTCATGTCTGTATTTGCATACAAGACACAGGAAAACTCCATGCTTCATACAAGATGGAGAGCCTGGAAATCACGAGAACAATTAAGCTGTAGAGTAGGAAGCTCTGCTTGCTGCCGGTCCTGACTCACTGTTTATAATAGCGCTCATTCAGAAAACAACATCAAGGAATTACTTTGTCAACATGTGCAAATTTAGCCTCCGGGGACGTGGGGAGGGGCCAGGGGAGCATTTCTGTAATTACAAGTCCTACAGAGGTACTTCAAGCTTGGCAGCGATGGGGATGTGCAAATTGAAAACTGTGCAGTGACAGTTGGTGGCAGAGATTCTGGGGAAGACGGAGCCTGCCAGGTACCGATCCGTGCGTGACAAAACCCTCGCAAGTGTACCGTGACTCACAATTTCCTCCTATGACTGAACGCTAGCTCCCTAGGATGAGCCTTCTGAGTTGTTATGGATCGACCTGCCATCACATGTGGTCCCTGGTGACACAAGCACCCTGCTTCCTTCTCCCTCCTCTCCCACTGAAGACTCACAGGATTTTTTTTTTTTTTAATGTGGAAGGTTAGAACATCCAGGAATCAAACTCTTAGTCTTGCATTGTAATGATGTAAATGAAACAAACAAAATCACATGGCTGATAGGAAGCCCCGTCTCAGTGACCAGCCAGAGCTGTGAGCAGTCATAGGAAAGGGGACTGTGGGGTTCCACGGAACATTCTCCTTCCTGTAGACAACAGACACTCACAAGGCACTGTGTACTAATAGCATACAGAAATATTTAGTCTTCCATTGGTGGACATCTGTGCCAGGATGTGGCTGGGCAGCCATTCCTTACTCAGCCTGGGAGCCAGGATCTGCTCTGTGGGTCCCGAGCTTCTGTGATCTCCTCTCTGGCCATCTTGGGTAGCCCATGCCTGTAGAAGCCCCAGCCCAGGCTAGCCCCAAGCTCACATAGCGGCCCCTGCGTTTGCTCCCTCTTTATTGTGCTTACTCACTCAGAACCCATCCTGATGACCTCATCCTGCCTGGGTCCCGGAAGTACTCTCTAAGGTCACGCTCTGAGGTTCAGAACATTGGTGTATCTATTCCTCTCTCCTTTCTGTTTTATTTGTACATTTCCCTTTTTTGGGGGAGGGGGGAGGAGTGCACTTTAACTCATAAAAACATTTACTTTGAGTTTGTTTTTTGTTTTTTAAGACAAGATATACTCAAGTAGTCCATGTTTACCTCAGACTTACTATGTGGCCAAGGCTGACTTTGAACTTCAGATGGCCCTGCCTATCTCCTGAGTGCTAGGATTATAGGTATAGGCATCCATGCCTGGTTTATGAGGTGCTGGGGATGGAGCCCAGAGCTCTGTGCTCTCTAGGCAAGCCCTCTACCCACTGAGCTACGTCCCCAATGCCTGTCATGTCCTTCACGCTTGGCATTGTGCTGGGCGTCAAGGTTGCCGTCGGTACTCATGAAGTTCAGAATAGAGAGGAAAGGCGAGTCCTTTCACACCCTGAAGACTTGCTGTGCTGACGTGAAGACAAGGGAAATGGCAGCTTCTGTTGCTGTATCCAGTGGAGGGATCTGGACAGTCCAGGGTCAAGACGTGCCCCAGAAGTAAATGGAAGGCGGCCGGGTAGCACTGAGGGGTGCCTATCAGGGGAGAGCAGCTGGCGGAGGCCAGCGGGCACAGTGGGGGCTCTTGGCAAAGGGAACGAGAGGAGACTGCGGAGCATATGTCTCTGAGCTGAAGTCGTGAAAAGAGAGGGGGAGCCTCCGCGTCCCCACCGACTGCTCTCTTATCTCCCACAGTCAGTCCTGTTTCCTGGCTACTCCCTCCCACTCCCTCCCTCCCTCCCCTCTTTTTACAGCACCTAGAGCTATGCAGTCTTGCATTTTCTTAGTTTTCAGGAATATATTCATGAGCAAGGCCAAAAGCCTGTTTCTGGAATAGTGGACTTCCTGTTCCTCATCTCTAGACGCCACCTCATAACACACCCACCCCGACGGCCCCCTGCCTCTCTTTCACAGATCTGGGCACTCCTTCATACATCCCAGCATCTTCTGTAGCGCGGTCATTAGGAGCCCAAGTTCTGGATTCAGAGACCGCAGAGAATCCAAGCCATGCTGCAAGAGCAGCCCCCTTGCCGTACCTGGTTCTCTGGTACATGATTTGTTAGGAGGGTCAGTTCATGTACTGGGCTAGAGAGAGTTCCTGGCATAGAACACAGCCTAACAGATGTCAGCTATGAGAACATGTAACATACACAACACCTGTTCTCCATCTCTTCCGAGATTAAGGACCATTTTACAGAGTGCTTTTCTCACAAGACCTTAAAAAGGAGAGAAGGCCTTTAATCCCAGCACTCAGGAGACAGAGGCAGGAGAATCTCTGAGTTTGAGGCCAGCCTGATCTACAGAGTAAGCTCCAGGACAACCAGGCCTACACAGAGTAACCCTGTCTCAAAAAAACAAACAAAAACAAAAACAAAAAAAAAGAGAATAAGGAAATAAGCTCTAAGAATAAGAGAAGGAAAACTAAGATGGTGAGATACTAGAGAGAAAAGCACAAACTCCTGGCATTGAAGACAAACAATAGGGAAATGTATGAAAAAAAACAGTGCTTTGAAAACTCAGTGTTAGAGCCTCGGTAGCAAATATCCTCTGCAACATCGTGTGTTTAAGGACTGGTCCTCAGTGTATGGCACTGTTTGGGGAAGTTAGGGAACCTTCTGAGTCTGTGGTCCACCCAGCACAATTGAGTCACTGCTGGCAAAGACTCTGCCTCCTGATCCGCCATGATGTAAAAAGCTACTCTACAGGCTCCTGCTGCCACAGCCCAGCCTCTCTAGCCACGTGTTCCCCACCACCAGCACTGCCACAGCCCAGCCTCTCCAGTCACCGTGCTCCCCACCACTAGCACTGAGTCCTCTGCAGCTGCAAGTCCAAAGAAACCTCTGCTCGCTCGTTTCTGTCAAGTATGTTGTCACAGTGACAGAAAAGTAACTAAGTATGACCAGCAAAAGTCGCCAAATCCCTAATAAGAAAAAAGACAGAAGTCACTGATGAATGGAACAATGAATATCCCTACCGACCCTGAAAACACTAGGCACACAATAAAGAAGCCGTGACCAGTCACGCACAACAGTGTGGTAGTGTATTAGCTGATTTTCTGTTGCTGGGATAAAATTCCATGACCAAAAGCAACTTAAGAAAGGCTTTATTTTAGCTTAGAATTCCTGAGGGATAGAGTTGGCATGACATGGGAGCAAGAAGCTGGCTGGTCACATTCCATCCATACACAGGAAGCAGAGAGGGAGGGAGAAAGAATGAGAGAGAGAGAGAGAGAGAGAGAGAGAGAGAGAGAGAGAGAGAGAGAGAAAGAGAGGAAAGAGAGAGAGGTGGGAGAAGCTATACCTCAAAGCCTGCCTCCAATGACGTACTTCCTTTAGCAAGACCCCATGTCCAAACAGTCTCATGACCTCCCCCAGCAGCACTACCAACGGAGGACCAAGTGACCAAATGCCTGAGCCTATGGGGGACATTTCTCATTCAGACCGCCACAACAACTTAGAATAACTGGGCCCAGTGCTCAACATGCACAAACTACGAAAACTCACAAATGATCAATGTGTGATTTGAATAACACCATTGCCACTAAGGGAGTCCAATTGTACACATTTTAAACTCCCAGAGAAGAGAATTCCAGGCCGAGTCAACTTTATCAGAGAAGTTTACCAAGTGCTTAAAGAATAATACCAATTTTGTACTCTCTTCCAACAGGGAAGATTCCCCAATCTATTTTGGAAATCTGCTATTGCTATACTGACAAATATCTAAATCAGACCAAGCCAGAAGAAATAAAAAGAAACTATGGCTAATTTCATCTTCCTCATGAATGTAGGTATTAACACTCCTTAACAAAATATTAACAAACAGAAATAAATCACCAAACAGTAAGGGGAGATACCTACCGTATCGAGCACTTTATTCCCAGTACACACCAATGTTTTAACACTTGAAACCACTTTATTCCCAGTACACACCAATGTTTTAACACTTGAAACCAATCAGTAGGATCTGGCATGCTAAGAATCTAATGAAGGAAATCAGAGGGTTGTACCTATCGACCCTCAAAATTTGTTTGCTAAAACCTAATACTACTTACTCATGGTAAAAATCCCTCAGAAAAATAAGACTAAGGGACGCGTTTTGTCCTCATGAAGAATGGTTATAAAAATATAGCTCACACTACAATGGTAACACACTGAATGCTTTCCACTCTGAAATTTGGAGCGAGGCAAAAATGACTTTCCCTGCTGTTATTCAACACGCCATGGGAAGTTCTAATCAATACAATATGGCAAGACAAGAAAACAAAGACATTCACAACAAAAAGGAAGAAATAAAACCATCCCAACCCGTGTACCTCATCACCACCTACATAGGGAATTCCAGGAACTCTCCCTATCTCCACAGACTTCTAAACTCAGTAAGTTCATCAAGGTATAAGATGAATATTCCAAAGATAAAGACATGTCTGAATACTGTGGGCAGTGATGTTAAGAATACAATAGTATTTCTAGCCACTCAAAAAAATAAGTCCCTAGGTGTAGATTTAATAAAACACAGGAAAGATGATTGGCTGACAATTATAAACACTAATACAAGAAGTCAAGAAAGATGTCAGACCCCTACCCTGAACTCTCTAGCCAGGGTGGCTGGGCTGCCCTTCCCTGTACAATCCAGGCATTTTTGTTACCCTGCTCTCTTTTGGGGCTCCGGGCTGCTGCACATGGTTCCCCTCTGTCCCCTGACCCACCTCTCCCCTCACTGTCCCACATGTGGCTCAGGGTCATGTCCACTCTGGACTCTCCCAGGTATTCCTACCTCTGGCTACAATCTCCCTCTTATCTACAATAAACCTTCTCCACCATTGTGAGAGGGAGAGGGAGGAAGAGAGAGAGAGATCAGTGAATGGAAAGATACCACAGAAGATGTACCTTAGTGAAGAGACACACTGTGCTGGATTGCCAGTTTTTGGTTTTGTTGTTTTTTATTTTGTTTTATTTGTCAACTTGACACAAGCTAGAGTCATCTGGAAAGAGGGAACCTCAACTGAGAAAATGCCTCCACCAGACTGGCATGTAAGCAAGCCTGTTGGGCATTTTCTTGATTGGTGGCTGAGGCGGGATTGTGCAGCCCACTCTGGGTGGTGCTAACCCTAGGCAGGTGGTCCTGGGTGGTATAAAAAGCAGGCTGAGCAAGCCAGGAGTAGCAAGCCATTAAGCGGTGTTCCTCCATGGTCTCTGCTTCACTTCCTGCCTCCAGGTTCCTGCCCTACTTGAGTTCCTGCCTTGACTTCCCTTCATGATGGACTGTGATCCAGATGTGGGAGCCAAACAGCCCTTTCCTCCTCAAGTTACTTTTGGTCAAGCCTTTATCACAGCAAGAGAAAGCAAAGTAAGACACACACCATCTCCATGGAATAGGAGGCAGCAGAGCAATGACTGCAATTCTCAAATCGGTGCAGACGCTTAATCTGTTTGCTATTTTTCATAAACATGGTGAAGATTAGTCTCAAATTCACGTGAAAATGCAAAGAAATGACAACGATTAAAACAGGTTTTTAAAAAACACATAAAGTGGGAAGAATCAGTGCCTATAATTCTGAGAAGTTCTGTAGCTATAGTGTGGTATGGGTGGAGGTGCAGACATAGAAAGCAATGGGGTCCCAGAAAGAACCCAGTGAGCATGCCTGGTATGCCCAACGGACTTTTAGCAAAAGGAAAGGACAACACAGAGCAAGAAACACGGAGTTGTGAACAGATAGGACAGGAGTCACTGGACATCCCCAGGGGAGGACCCCAGGCACACACACACACACACACACACACACACACACACACAAGAAAGAAAGAAAGAAAGAAAGAAAGAAAGAAAGAAAGAAAGAAAGAAAGAAAGAAAGAAAGAAAGAAAGAAAGAAAGAAAGAAAGAAAAGAAAAAAGAAGGCCGGGCGTGGTGGCGCACGCCTTTAATCCCAGCACTCGGGAGGCAGAGGCAGGCGGATCTTTGTGAGTTCGAGGCCAGCCTGGGCTACCAAGTGAGCTCCAGGAAAGGCGCAAAGCTACACAGAGAAACCCTGTCTCGAAAAAACCAAAAAAAAAAAAAAAAAAAAAAAAAAAAGAAAAAAAAAAAAAAGAAAAAAAAACCTCCCAGAACTAACTTACAAGTCACAAATATCCATCAACATCCAACAAAATAGGTCAAGGGAACATAGGATCTTTCTATTTTATTGCCTTCAATTGCATATCTAGAAACAAGAATTTCAGTAAAACAGAATTATTTTTAATTCAAAACTCTCCCCCGCCTGACACTGTGTGTATGTATGTGTGAGAGTATCTGTGTGTATGTGTGTGTAAATGTACACATAAGGAAACCAGAGGGTCAACATCAGCTGTCTATCTTAATTGCTTTTCACTCTTTTGTTTGTTTGGTTGGTTGGTTTGGAGAAAGAATCTCTTCCTGAAGCCGGAACTCACCAATTGGTGAGGCTGCAGCCAGTGAACTCCAGAAATCCATCTGTCTCCACCTCCCCAGAACTAGGGTTAGAGAAGGTCACTGTGCCCAGTTTTTATTATTTTATTTTCTGTATGGATGCTGGGGTCCAGAACTCAGGTCCTTATGCTTGGTGGCAAACACGTCACCAGCTAAGCTGTAGATGGAGGGTTTTCTCTCCAGATCTCGCCAAGCCCCAGCAGTCCAACAGCCCACTTATAATAAACACAGAGACGCTTATATTAATTAAACTGTTTGGCCTAATGGCTCAGGCTTCTAGCTATCTAGTTCTTACATCTTAAATTAATCCATTTCTATAAATCTATACCTTGCCTTGTGGCTTACCAGAGTCTTCACATGTGGCTTGTCATGGTGGCGGCTGGCAGTGTCTCTTTCCTCAGCCTTCCACTTCCCAGAATTCTTCTCTTCCTTGTCCCGCCTATACTTCCTGCCTGGCCACTAGCCAATCAGTGTTTTATTTATTGACCAATCAGAGCAACACATTTGACAGACAGACCATCCCACAGCACTAAGCCCTCTGCCCGGTACCAAAATACTGAAGATTGACAGGCGACATATGGAGCTTCTTACTATCCCTTCCTCCAGCCATGATGTGCGTGCCAAGAGAGCTGGTCATGAGGCTTGGCCACTTGTGTGTCCCCTACACCAGGACCCTCAGAGCTTTGTTCAGAAGCCAATGCAACTGCACGATGAGTTTGCCAGAGCAGTAACTGTGAAACCACAGCGCATTGAAGAATGCTGAAGCACAGGCAGGGTCCTGTCCAAGGCTGAGAATGGACCTCATTCCTATGTGCTGGCTTTATAGGTGGCTGTTTGGGAACTCTTCGATAATGCTGCAGACTGGGTAGAGGAGTGTGTGCCGTGGTCCTGTCTCAGGATGCACTCTGCCGAGCCTGCATTTGGGGGATGTCATCAAACACGTTTCTGATACTGGAGGCCATGACAGGTAGGTCTAGGTGACCATTTACACCTGCTGTGGAGGTCCTCAGCCCTTACCTAGTTTCCCACTGAAGTTCCCAAAGACTGAAAACACCGTTATGGTAACTTCAGAAGGTGAAAGGGAGATCCACCGGAGGGTGACAGCCTGCGGGTGCTGGGCGAAGTCTTCGAACCACCGTCTGGCACACACGGCACACACCGCTGTCTGACTCCCTCAGTGTGGCTTTTCAGAGCAATAGACTGAGCCCTAGCACCTGGGGTGGCAGGAAGTGCTGACTCGGCGTTTCCAGGGGTCCTCTGGACACGGAGTGTTTGGGTCCAGCCATCCCTCTCTCCCTGTCTCCCTTTCTCACTTCCCAGGCCCACTTTACACAGGAGCTGTTGGTCCACAGAGGATTGTTAATTCAGAGACATTTAAAAAAAAAATCCAATTTCGTAAAGCACCAGAAGAAACTAGAAAAAAAAAAAAAAGAGTGCCTGTGTGAGCCTAAGGAAGTGAAAACAGTTATAAATTCTCTCCCACTCTATTTTTCCAAGTCAAATGTTTTTTAAAACTGCTATGCCAATTAAAGTTTTTCTCAGTCCCCTGATTTTTATATTTTATAACATTTGATAAAAATGGCTCATCGGGCCCTGGGGCCGGAAGATAGCTTTTAAACCATTTTGTTGTAATGGGGATGTTTTTTGAAAAATTCTTCCACCCCTTTGAGTACCTCATAGCACATGGGGGATCCCCAGGAGAGGCCCTTGTTTCCCAAGATGAGAAAAAAGACAACATGGCTATGGATGAATTCACTGTTCATGTGGAGAAAGAGCATGGTTACTCTGTTAAAGAGTGGATAGACGCTAGAGAAAGTTCTAGACAAGACTCAACCCATCAAACTACAGGGGCCACCTGAGGGGAAAGGCAGGAGCATACAAGGAAGCCATGAGGAAAAGAACTGTTCAAAAAGGCCCCAAGGCTGCAGCTAGAGCCTCAAAGATGGAGACTTCATAGTGGTTTTTGTACCAGAGAACACAATAGAAACATTTTCCAAGTCTCCCATCAAAATTCTTACCCCCAGAAGTTACCTAGAGTATTCACCGTGATCTGGAAAACTTACAAAGAGATTCCAACTTCGGAAACAGGGTAATGTACCTGTTAGCTAAATCATTTGATCAGAAAATTTTAAAACAGTCATAGGTATCTTTTGTTTTGTTTTGTTTTGGTTTGTTTTGGTTTGGTTTGGTTGGTTGGTTGGTTGGGAGACAGGGTTTCTCTGTGTAGCCCTAGCTGTCCTGGAACTCACTCTGCAGACCAGGCTGGCGGTAATGTGAATCTTAAGAAGAACAGTTCTATTCATTTACAGTAGCACAAAGTTTGAGTCCACACCCTGAGGTTATCATTTGTAGCTCATCTAATTTAACTTCCCTCAGAATCTTTCCCAGGAGTGACCACTCTGAACTCTTGACCTAGTATCTCCTGGGAATGATGAGAGGGATTTGTAAGAACAAGGTCATGGTGCTGGGCTGTTTGGTGGAGTCACCAGAGAGGCTTCTGGGCCTGGACTGCAGAAATTCCGCAGCTCTCCACTGCAGCCATCCTGGCAGGAGTGAAAACGTTCCACAGAGGCACACCCCCTGTCTTTAGACCTCACTATCGAAACCCTGCTCCCCCACCCCCATCACCAACCCCAGGAATCAGAACTCCCCGGGAGCCTCATGCTAGAAGAAGGAACGGGCTGGAGGTCTAGGTCACACAATTCTGACAATCCATCAGGCCACCTTGCAGAGGACTGGAGCAGAGACATTGATGGGTGTGACCAAGACTGCTCCTCACTTAAACCTAAACCTCTATTCCGGACTCTAAAAATAGACTTCGGGGTCCCTGGACCCTTTGTTTGTCCCTCTTCCCAATGTGGCCGCAATGAACAAATCTCCTCACTCTGATTTTCATATCGTGTGCCATGATTTAATTGGCACACTGAGGACATGTAGCCAAGCTTAGCTTCTTAGGGCTGACAGGGTCCAACCTTGGACCTTAACCACCACCCATCCCATGATGTGAGAGGCGAAGGCTCATCAATGAGACCCACAGTGCCATGGTCAGCAGACCACTGCAGAAACAAAGGCAAGACACAGGCTGAAGGTCCAGCACCAGGAGCTCTGAAGACACAGGTCATTGAAATCTCTCAGCATGTCATGCTAGGTTGGCAGACCTAAGATCAACTATCCTCACCCCTGCTAACAAGAAACTTGAATCACATCGAATCACACGTTTCCCCTGAGTGCCCTTTCTACTCCAATTGAGGAACTGATTCACCCAGCAAGTGTCACAGTGTGTGTTAGTCTCTATGGCCTAGGATACAAGCTCTTGTAGATAGGTAAACATCTCCAGGCCACTTGACCTAAGGTCATTCTCAGAACTGCATGTGAACTTCTGAACCCACCTTTCTGTTGGGATGAGGTAAAGCCTCCTCAGCCAGTTGCCACTCACACTTACCACCACAGCAATGGCTGGCCTTAGACACCAATGAGCTGGTATGCCCTTCTTAACATATACCATGAATGTACAGACCTTTGCTCTGAATATTCGTGTCTTTTCGATCACTTCCTGGTGATGGGAGTAGTGGTTGTTTTCCTATAGACACTCATGGCTTGAGTACCCACCATCTTTCTCCTGGTGGTCAACTCGATCTCTTGTAAATACTTCACAGAGAACTGCTTTCCTGGTATTGTCCTTTATCTGTGAGTTACAGTACAATAGTTATCTTCACTGAACGCAGAAGCTCAGCTGTGTTCCAAAGTACACACATCTGTTGGTCAGAAGTCAATACTGATAGGCAAGGTGTGTTTACTCTGAGGCTTCAATGCTTCTTTTACCATGCACCAGTCTGTTCTGATTCTCTTCCATGCAGGCCAGGTGAGGCCCTATCCCTATTCCCAGCATGAGGCCACCCAGTGGAGAGATAGGGTTTCTTCTCATCTCTTCTAGCCAGGCCATGAAGCATCACAGGAAAACACTTGAGTCCAAGGGTATGAAGGGCCCCTGGAAGTTGTCAACTGTCCCACAAATGCACTGTGTCGTTAGTACAGCAGGAAGGTGGCTCACCCCTCCACACTTCCTCTTGTGCCCAGATTCTCCACACACCTCACTAGGTGAACTCTCCTACACCACCATAGAACTGAGCTGTTGATAGAGACACACCGGGTCGTATTCACCATTTCCACTTTGCATTCCAAAAGCCTCGTATGAAACCAGTATTTTTGCTCATTGTCTGAATGTTGCAAACATTTTATCCCTGATAATACAGAGACCATGTAAGTCTCTGAACTGAGAACAAAAGACAATACCCTTGCTTTAACTTGGATTTGAAATGTGTCTGAATAACCCATGCAGTAGAGGCCTGATGACCAGTATCAGACACTGTTGAGAGATGGTAGGTAGAATCTTCACTAGGTTGTGCCTAGTGGAAAGAAATTGGATCATCTGGGTGTAGGTGGAGTTTCTCCGTGTCTTGGCAGCTGCTCCCAAATAACCAGAATGAAAATACTAGTTATAAAAGCTCAGCCAATAGCTTATGCTTGTTACTAGCTAACAAGCTCTTACAACTTAAATTAACCCATATTTCTTATCTACACTCTGATATGTGGCAGTACCTTCTTTCAACACTGCATGATTATCTTGCTTCTCTCTGTGTCTCTCAAGACTCCCAAGGCTCCGCCCTTCTTCCCAGCCTCCTTTGTGTCTTCCTGTCCCACCTATACCTCCTACCTAGCTACCAGCCAGTCAGCTATTCTATCCAACCGATCAGAAGGCACCTTGACAAAGACACATCTTCACAGTGTACAAAAAGATTATTCCATAACATCTGGGCAGGGTACTATCGATGGATATTGGGAACCTAATCGCCCCCTCTCTGCCTCCCCTAATCAGATGAACAGCCTCCTCCTTCAGCACCCCAGCTATGATGTGCTATACTGCCAAAGGCCCAAAGCAACACGGCCAAGCAACGGAACTCTTGGAAATCATGAGCCCCAAATAAATGCTTTATTAAACTGATCTTCTCAGGTATTCTGTGACAGTGATGGAGAGTTGGCTAATACAGCTGCTGGAGGACTTGAGGAAAGAACAGAGACTGCTCCCTCCTCTGCCACCCAAGCTCATCGGGACATGTCATCACATTGACCATATGCTTCCTTTTATGAAGACTCCATTTCAAGGCCAGCATTGCTTTATAATACAGAGATGAAAGTTGATAAATTCTGTGCCTAACTTATTTTCTTCTTACTTGGAATTCATTAGTGGGTGTTTTCTAGATGATGGGGATTCTTCAGTCATCATCCCTGTCTTTATCACTTGGGTCCATATTTCCTATATGTTAGCCCCTGCCTAAATCACATCACTTTCTATCTCACTTTGCCAACATTCCTTTAATTATATTCTCATTTCTTTTTCACTAAGGTAGAATGCTCTCCCAGAGGTGTTTCTGGAAGCCTGTCATTTCCATTGGGATGGTATCTTTTATTCTAAACATCCACAGTTGCTATTTTGAGATCTAATTGTGTGGCATTGAATATCTGCAGCGCTGGTTTGTTTTGAAGAAAGGCATCTTTTAACTCCAGCCTCTGGGTTAAGACACACCTGCCTGCATGAAAACATGAAGTTCCAGCCAAAAGTAAGGGAGGGGGAGAGGGAGAGCGACTGAGAAGCAGCCAATGGGAGGTAAGGAAGTGGATCTAGCTCCTTATAGGGACCCTGTATGAAGCCTTATCTGGGCTTTAGACTTTTTACATAGCAAAGTGGATGCATGTTCCAAAAGATGACTTAGAACAGCAAATAAGTCACTGAGAATTTTGTTGAGAAGTCTGCATGGAGATCAAATTCTGACAAGAATTGTTGGGAGGAAGGGAAATTATTTAGGCACCCATCATGACCAACATAGAAAGCAAATCGTGTGTTTTCAGAGTCTTGCACTACCCTCTTTCTCACCCCCAACCAAAATTGAAGAGATGAAACCTTCCATGCCATACCCACAAACAAACAGGTCTCCTCCTAGCAAGAAACTCGTTTTAAATAACTGCATTCAAGCTATAACTTCCATCGAGATAGGTTTTTAAGTCCCTCTCAGAAACCCATGTCAGAGGGACAGTGGTATTTTTAAAACAGAAAAAGACACAGTTTGGTTTTTAAAGGATATAATAATACAAGAACTTGGACTTTTATGCTGAGTTCAAATGAGAGGATTTAAAATTACATGGACGGAGTAATTTCAACCATCATAAAAATAAACGATATGTGCACATCACAAATGTCCCCTTAGTGAGCTGTTTCCTCAAAGTGAAGTGAAGCAAAATATGCATCATGATTGCCCTTCCTTGATGGTAGAGCCACAAGCTATTTTTCTTGGATTCTCTTCACTTTCTAGAACTTTCCACATTTTTAACATGTTTATAATACTTTAAAAATACTTCTGTCACCCACCCACCCCCTAAAAACATCAAATAAAGAATAATAATAATTGCCACCCAAAGACAGTATCTCTGCAAACTTTCTAAGGAAGTTCCCGGGGCAACATCGATCTGTCTGCTCTGTCCCCACAAGTGAAAACCTTTGATGTCTTTAAACCTGTGGAAAATCCTACACGGAGCATAAAGGCACTCCCCTATTGGCTGGGAGCACTCCATCAGAGCCACAAAAGCAGGACAGGTAATTCTGGCTAGACGCCCAGGAGCGCCACACAGATTAAGGTGCCTTGTTCCAGACTCTTACAAAAGCCACATGCCCCCTGCTTGAGAACTCCATGGCTCCTGTCAGCAGCTTAAATTCTCCCCATAATGTTCTGAAATAGGTATGTTCTCACGCTCACACAGCCCAAGCCCAGTGGATCCCATTCATGCCCTGAGTGGAGGCAAGAAAAGAATATTAACCCAATCCATCCCAGTCCCTAGGGACTATTCAGGACTTTCCAAATACCCACCTGGAATCTCTACAGTAGAAGTAGCATATGGTCCTCCGCCCCAACACCACCATCACTCCTGGGGTGTTCCATGCCCCCGGGAAAGTCTTGGGATCTACCCAAAGCCACAGTTTCTCCAGGTCAGGAAATAGGGAGGAGAAAGAATCTATCCAGCTCGGAGACGTGTGCTGATTTGTTTTGTTCACAGAACAGCCGAGCCTTTCAAAGTTCTAGGAAGCTGTTAGGGGCAGTTTCTCCACCCTCACCCACCCTCCCACCCCCACCCTGACCCCACGTCGGCCTTAATGATGGACAGGGGAGGACAGAAGGAAGAGCCACAATAAGCTCCTTTGTCCAAGGAGAGAATGGCCACAATAATGTCCCTTGCAACCCTCTGGGTCCCCTGGTGTTAATGAGTCTCATTAGTATGTGCAGGTGGGTGACCCCAGTCCCCAAGATGCTAGTGTCCAAAGGCCTGGGGAAGAAAGCCTGGCGCTCACTAAAAGGGATACTGCAGTGGGTAGGGTCCTCTTGCCCTTTGTCGGAGGCAGAATTAAGGGAAGGGGCGCACGGAGAGGTGCTGTTTGGCTCTGGTTAACTCTGCTCTGGTAAGGCCATTTCCCCAAGCACAATTCAGTCTCTCAAGACTAGTCTGTGGTAGGAGTTAAAACAGAAGTGATCAGACTGAATGGAGCCCATATTTACAAGAGAAGCAGCTATTCACTCACTAGATCAAAACTGCTGCTGAGAAGGGAAAGGTAAGATCACACTCTCCCGAACGGTCCTCCATCTGCTCAGAGTTCTGCCACTAGCTTAGTTTGGGGTGGGTAGGTAGCTCCGTGGTAAAGGGCCTCGGCATAAGCATGAATACCTGAGTTTGGATCACTCCCGCCCACATGAAAGCCTGGTGTGGCAGCATGGACTTGAAATGCCAGCACTGAGGGCATCCCTCAGAGGGATCCCTGGAGCTGACCTGACATAAAGGACCTTGTGATGTGCCCAGATAATCTCCTATGCCATTCCTGGGCTGGCAGGGGTCTGGGTCTGGAAGGATGCAGAACGAGAATCAAATAATCTTGGGATGCAGAAGAACTCTCTACGGAGAGGGAAGCCATTCTGCACTCAGGGAGTGAAGGAGGGTGCGTTAACTTTTTTAGGTTTCTCTTCTACAAACCCAAATGCCAGCGTCTGACCTCAGCTCTCCCTGGTGCTAACATCCCAGCTGGAGCGATGCTTTGTTCTGTTCATGCCCCTAACCGCTGTGCCACCATCAAGTCCACTTGGGGATTTGTCACCAGGAAGTGGCAAAGTCCACAGCTCACAGCTGAAGCCCTGCCCCCTCTCCCCAGTCACATTCTAAGCTGCCATCTGTGGTGCCTACACAGGCTTCAAGCCATCTTCTCCAGGCCCTACTACACCCTGAGCACCTACTTAGAGTAAGATGCTCATCAGCACTTTGACAAATTACTGCCCAGCACCTGGTGGGAACTGGGATGTGAGTGAATGCAGGATGATGTTCTCAATCTACCCCATGCCACCTGGGGGTGCATAGGGCAGAGGAAGGATGAGTTGTGCTGACCTGAGACGGGAATGCTCGGGGCTCAGGTGAGTGAGGCTTCAGAGGGAAGAGGGGGAGGCAGGACTCGGGGACCCGGGAATAAACCTGGTGCTGCAGAGTGGTCCTAGGTGCCCCAAATGTCACTCATGTCTGATAAGACATTTTAGTTCCCATCACACTCTCCCTACAAAGCCAACCAGAAAAGGATCAACCACATCAGAGACACTTAGATCCATCCCCAAAACCTGCGGACCTAAGGCCCCGTTCTGTCCTGTTCTCTCTATCTCTGTTATGACCCTGCCCGTTTCCTGAGGACCATCTGGAAGCAGCTTCCCCTGTCAACTCTGTCCCTTTGGTTGAAAGCCTTTGCCCATGTGCCCCACAGGCTGCCCCATCTTTGAAGGAAAGAACAGCCTGCCTCAGTTCAGTCCCCCCCCCCCCCCGCCATGGCGCCTTCCCACCTTGATCCTGACCTACAGCATATGATGGGGTTATCCGTAGAAGTCAACTGGGCTGGGCTGGACTGGACTCCTGGGGTCTGGGGGAAAATCTAGGAATCAATAGCAAATACACAGAAATGGTCAGTTAAACAGTTTGAGAAATGGAGATATAGCCACAGAGGAGAGGTAGGTCAGCAAGGCCCAAGGACAGGAGGGAGGCAGGATGGGGGTTAGAGAAACCACTGGTGGCCACCTCCACCTAGTCACAAAAGGAAACATGAGGCTGTCATTTCCAGAGGGGTCTGTGAAGAAAACTGGAGCCCTGTAGACCAAATACTCCATATGTTCTGAGAAGCCTTCAAGTGTTTGTATAACCTCTTGAAAAACAGGATGTGACAGCAACAGCGGATTGTGCTTTCTCTTCTCCGAGCAGCCAAGTCCTTGACGCCAGAGCCAAAATGCTTTGCTGACTCCACACTGAGAGTCAGATCACTTGGTGCCCAATGATAGCCTAAGAGCTGGCCTGTCATTGAGGCAGTCTGAAAAGCTAGGGCTGGGATGGAGTTGGGAGAGGCTCCCACTCTGGCCTGGAAAGGAGATGGGTCCTGCTTAAGTCTCTCCAACTTACTGTGCCAGTAAAAGCTTGGCCTGACTACTTCCGGTACCATTTCCAGCAGAGAATGCGCAGTTCTCCACATCTGAGCACGAGCACTCAGGGCCTTGGGGCCGCCCAAAACACACCAGCCAAGTGTCCTCAGGGGCTCCCTTTCTTCCCCTGGCCTCCTCTAGTTGCATGAGTTGGGTCTATTGTACACAGAACCGTCAGCAAGCAGATGGATTTGCTCAGGTGGTCCCTGGGAGACACCACTGATGGACGTTTCCCCCCAGCACATCCTGATTCCCACTGTGTCCAGTCTGAGAAAGGGACACACCAGGGCCTGGGTTCTGGACAGGCTTGTCTGTTGGCTTGCAGATGGCTCTCTTCTCTGCAAGGAGGTCATTCCTCAGTGCAGGAATGAAGAGAACGCTCTATGTCTCTTCCTCTCCTGAGGACTAACATCACCAGCCAAGGGCTCCACCCTGAGGGCTTCAATCTTTCTTACTCCCATCTCCAAAGACAATTGCGCTGTGGGACAACAATTCAATACATAAACTATAGTTCAAGAAGCATAACCAAATCTATAGCACTGACCTTGCTGTCAACATTCTCTCTCTTCTCTCCAGCATGCACCTCAATGTAGCCTTGACCCTGGCTTTCTCTCTTTCTACAGTTTCTGCAGAAGAAATTCAGGATCTGCATCCAGCAGGAAGTCTGGTAAGAAAAGAGGTCTTGAGAGCTTGGGTCTCCTGCACGGGGTTGAGATAGAAGGAGGCCTAAGGTCAAACAAACTCCAAACTTTCCTAAGGAAAACCCCCAGGTGAGCGGACAGCTGGACAGAGGGAATTACTAATGTTTAAGCAAATAAGTGTATTGCAGGGTTACTGCTAACACCTACTGGAATATTCTTTTCCTGCGTTGGATGAGGATGGCAGAGTCTTGCAAAGCAGAAGCCTAGGAGGGTCCCACCCAGGAGGGCCCAATACCGAGTGACTGGCCCATTGCCAAACTTGACTAGTCCCAGCTTTTAATCAAATAAAATTACACTAAATCAACCAACACAAAGGCCACCTCTGCAGCTGTGGGCGAGACCTCAGGAAGGTGCAAGAAAACCAGAACGTTCCTTGAAGAGAAAAGAAACTCTAAACACGGGAAAGATTATTTAAAGCCCCAGACTGTGTCGGCGCTGTGTCTAAGGTTGGTTGTCAAACTGGAGCACACAGTTAAGAGTCCCTGATGGCAAGGGGAGCCCCCAGGGGGGTCCACAGGGAAGAGCTACATAATGTCTGCACAAACACAGCAGTGGAACCAGTAGCTAATGGAAACTGTAGGGAGAAGAAAATGAGATTCTCCAGAGAGAGGGCCACTCAGACACTTCACAGAAGCAGGCAGTAATGGGCCCGGTAACCATGAGTCCACTCCGAGCTCCCCATTCACGTCTTCCCAGGCTACGGAAGCCCCAGGCTGAGGCGCATGGGAAGTGATTGTCTTCAGACCTCGGTGGCCACCTAGATTCTTGATGGGGAACATTTGGACTATGGGAAAAAGAGACATGGGGGTGGAAAGGAGTGGATGTAAGGAAAGGGACTCGTATCCAGAGAACTACACGCCCTACCATAGAGATATTTGAATTCCCGTGTTTATTGCTGCTTTATTCACTAGGGCAAATAATTGGAAATGACTCCATTGCCTTCAAAAGATGGATGGATAATGACAAATGGAGGTAGGTGTGTGTGTGTGTGTGTGTGTGTGTGTGTGTGTGTGTGTGTGTGTGTAAATACTACAAAGTTCTAAAGAATAATAAAGTTAAAAACTTTGCAGGAAAATGCATAGACTTGAATGTATGATATAAAACAAGGTTACACAATCTCAGAAAGAAATAAACCTGTTTTCTCTCATATGTGGAATCTAGCCAATAACATATGCATGTACGTAAACAAATATCCACATGGGTACAGTGTAACATGAAGGAAAGAGCATTAAAAATGAGTAAATATAAGGGGATAAGGAAAGACTGAACACAGGCAATGGCTATACATTATGAAAGGACATTCTCTTCTTGGTCTAGGTCTGTCATGGGACCTTTGGTTTTGGTGGTAGATAAATGCATATTTGATGGTGAAAGTATCAAAATTAACGTGAAGTTTTACAGCTTCCATTTTGAATGCCAGTTCTAATTGTGTATGAGCTCACTAAGTTGTACAGTCTTTGGGTCTGGTTAATTTTGGTGTCTGGTGTTTTTTATTTATTTCCAAGGGTTTTATTTTTTTTAATAATAAAGTGAAAAAAGAGAAATAGAAATAGACTCAGATGTTTGTAGAGGGCAGGAACTGCAGTACAGGCCCACAGACTTCAGACTTTCTAAAACAGTAGAGATTTTGCAGGAGGAAGAAAGAACATCCTCTTCTTTGGGGGAACTCAGGGTCTTCTCTTATGATCTTCAACTAATTGGATGAGGCGGGCGCCCACTGAAGTTTTCACAGAGAACTGATGCAATTGTCCACCCCATCTACAGAACTCCTTCACCACATGAGCACAGTGTTTGACACAACCTTGGCGGCATGGACCTGCTTCATGGATATGCAGCAGACCTGACAAAGGCCTGGGTCTGTCGTCTCAAGCCTTCACTTTGGAAGCATTTAGCGGAGAGCTGGCATATGGAAAGATGGAGGGCTCCACGCCTCGCTTTTGTCACTGGGAGAGAAGCTGTTGTCTACCAGAGACAGCCTTCCAGTAAAAATCCATGCTCAGCGGGCCGTGACACAGAACAAGTGGACACTGGCAAATAAAAGCCCTCAGTCTATTTTGAGTCTTCCTCTCTGGACCCTGGAGGCCAGCATCATCCACAGTCCACGCCAACTGCCCATCCCTGCTCTGACTCATACCTGGAAAAAGAGCCCCACATGTAGATGGCAAAATGAGAAGGGGTGGGAGTCCCCACCTCCTGCCGAGAAACTTGGCCACTGCTGCTCCTGTCTCCGGAAACAGCCAAGGGCTAGAGGAAGCCGCCACAGGTGTCCCCCAGGTCCAGGGGAAACAACATGGTCGTTTCCTACTCAGTTCCCGGGGTTCCGCAAGTCCACTTAGAAATGTCCCTAAGAAAGGACTGTCATTACATGGGATATCGCCGGGGATAAAGACACTCAGTGGAACCGTCTGAATGTACTTCAGAATAAAGAAATAAAAATCATACGGATCCCAAATGGAATTATTCACACAACGGAACATAGAGCAGAGGCCCAAGGAGGCCAAGGATGAGTTCAAGGTCACAGAGCTGAGGGGTGAAGGGAAGGTTCAAGGTCACAGAGCTAAGAGGACTTGGAACCTAAGCCTCCTTCTGGTGCCGGTCCAGAGATTCACAGTTTCCACTGTGGTCTGCCATCATGGAGGAAAGTTACAGCCTGGCACACTAATAAAAGCAAGCAGTTCATCTGTAACTCAGGGACATAAAAATGCTTTCTGGCCGAACGGTCGAATCACAGTTTAGATCAGAGATAAATTCCATGATTTCCCCCTTGCCAAAACCAGTATTTATGGCATCTGAGTGAGTGGTAAATTACCAGTTGCCAGCAAAACATGTGCCGTCTCTGTGTTCGCAAACATTCCATCACCTCTAGCACTCCCGCTAATACAGTATATGGCAAATTAGTTTATTATATTTGAGGTAATTTAACCAACAGGCTAATATATATTATACTAATATGTGTGCATGGTTCCTAATTGCACTGAATTGGGTCTAAATTCATATTAATAGCCCAAGAAGCCACTTCAAAGTGAATGCCAGCCTTATCTCATAATCCAAGTTTATCTTTAAAATTTTATAAATATGAGATGCCATCTACCTGAGCAAAACTCCACTCACCCATTCAAGAATCCCAGTGACAGCCAGCTTCAAAAGGAGCAGGAGAGGGTCCGATCTGCCGAGCACAATGAAAACATGCTCTGAAGACTCCCTATTCATCAAACTCAGGGACACAGAATGTAACTCCAACTGAAAGACCCTGAGTTTCCTAAATAAAACCAAAATCATCAGCCCCTTGGCTTGGCAGCAACCAGAACAATTTTCTCATCTGTCTCGTAGATAAGCCTCCAGGACCAATATCCACACTTGAGCAAGGCCAAGTCAGAAGATGAGAAGGACATCTTTTCCTCATGAACTCTGATGGATCCAGCCATCAACCCGTGTCCTCGGCCTCCATGAAGTCCCTGTGGACTCTGGTCTATGAGACAGCTCAATATGAGATACCTCAGGAAAGGGTATTCGGTGACATCCAGCTCTTGAGTCTGCACATTTTTCTCTAGATCTGAGATAATACTCTGTGGGTTCAGAAACAACTGGGACCTTGACAGTGATGAATAGTTGCTTGAGATTGCTCTTCCTGTCCATCGCCTGTTCCAGATGGTAAATCCCGTCCTTCTCGCTTGTACAACGGGCACTTACAGGTGCATTTCTAGGGAGCATGTCCCCTCTAGAAGCCCTTTTCCTAATCATCTCCCCTCCCCAGGACAGCCTCCTTGAACATTCTTGTTGTTGTTATTGTTGTTGTTGTTAATTGGGTTTTTTCTTTTGTTTTTAATTAATCTGGTTGAGCACAAAGATTTGGAACTTTATCCTTAGCTACTTTGACATCATAACATAACATCCATTGCTTTTGCCTCAAGCCCTACACAAAGAGGCACAGAGATACCCTGTCACTGTCAACAAATAACTGATTGTCACAGCAGCACCTCTCCAAGACTGCAGATCGAATCTGTCAGTCATCTCCAGGCCCGTGCCCCATAAGCTCTGCCCACCACTCAGCCAAAGCCAACAAGCATCAGTTTTGGGTTTTGTTTTAGTTTTTTTTTTTTTTTGGGGGGGGGGTGGGAATTCCTCCCCTGATATTCTCAGGAAATGTATGCTTCTCTGAGTTGCGATTCTACGGAAAAAACCAATCCTGAGAATGGGAAAACCAGAATAGGGTTATAATCTTCCTGTAAGAAATAGACTTAGCAATCAGGATATTATGAGTTCCATGGAAACCGCTAACTCTAGAGCAAAGTGGGAGCAGGAAGTGCCGAGCAAGGAGATCGCCCGGGAGCACAAACGCTGTGGAACCCAGAGGCGGTACTGCCAAGAGCACAGTGAGCGGTCAGGCAGGCTCTTGTAACTGTCACAGTGTTACAGAAGGGTGTTCTGGTCCGCTATGCTCCTGGCACTTGCCATTAATGCTAATAAAATAAATATTAACATGTTTATGCACAGACTACATTTTCATAAAGCCTATGAATGCTGTTCCAAGAACAAAGAAGTTTTGGAAGGAAAATAAACCCTTAAATTGGCAGCATTCTGCATAAGGCTGCCCACCATGCCAATAGATGCTTGTGTTACATTGTTTGAATAATATCCAATACCACTCTCTAGTATTTTCTAGCATTCAAGGATTTGCTGTAGGCTACTTTTCTTTCTTTCCTTTTTTGGATTTTTTTTTCCCAAAAGAAATGGAAAGAGAATACATCACCACTGTGGAATCCTTGTCCATGAAATCAGAAATTGACAAAGAATTCAAATTAACAGAATGGCATTGATTTCAATGGTAACACCCAATGTGGGGCCAGTAGACACAATGCTATAGCTTCAGTAGACAGTGAGCCCCATGGAGCATGAGGCCTGAGCAAAGATGTTTGTATGTGCAAACACACAGCTCTCCCCTCACAGGGAATAATAGCTCATCTTGAGCCGGCAAGGTGGCCCAGGGGATATAAGCACTTGGCATACAAGACTGATAACCTGAGTACAGTCCCCAGAAGCAACCAATGCCCTCCATTATACACACAGACAGACACACAGACAGATTCGGCAAACCTCCAAATTCTGCATTAAGTTTTTATAGTAAGAAAACACAGAAAATCATAGATTAAGACACTTCTCAATTACATCGGTAGAAACATCAGGTAGCGTGGTCGCCTCTGTTCTTGGTCTCAGATGTTATCTAGTGACATTCTTAAGACTTGGGTTGGTAGAAGCTGGGTATAGTGGTTAGCTGTTCCAGTTTTGACTTTGAATCACTGCCCTTAGTGAGGCTGCCAGTAACTGCCATGCCTACCTATGACCTGCCCCCGGGGCATAGCTGAGAGAGGAGCCCTTAAGCTCCGTATGTGCTGACCCTCTTGGCTCCTCATGATCCTGGGTGCTGGATTGCAGACCAAGTCAGAGTTCTCCAGAGAACCATGTTGGACTGCACCTCACCTCTCCTGGATCCTGTAACTGACCCCTTTACTGGTTATAAGTTACCCCGAAATAAACCTCCTTTTAACTACCAGATAAACTACGTGGAGTTGCCTTGTTAAATACCCGCATTAGCTGGGGGTCTGTTCATACATTCCAAAGAAACTGTTACCTCATAGCCAAAAGAATGGACAATAGATCAATCTCAGAAGTGAGCAATAAGTGACTCTTTGGAACTGTGAGCCCCAAACAAACACATTCTTCTATAAATTGCCTTGGTCACATCATTTAATCAGAGCCATGGAAAGCCCAAGATAATCTGGCTCTTGACCTGCAATCATTTCAACTTGGGCCTCTGTCTTTAGTTACTTTTCTATAGCTGTGATAAAATGCCATGACCAAGGCAACTTATAGAAAAATGCATTCATTGGGGACTCACAGTTCCAGAGGGTGAGAGTGGGTCCATGACCTTCACAGCGCAGTACATGGCAGCAGGCAGGCAGTCATGGTACTGGGACAGTAGCATCCTGATCTACAGGTGGCTGGCGGAAAGAACTAACTGGGAATAGTGTGGGCTTTGGTAACCTCAAAGCCTACCCCAATGACACCCCTCCTCCAACATGCCTACACTAATCCAAACAGTTCAGTGGAACCAACTGGGACCAAGCATTCAGACGTGTGGGCCAATGGGGCCATTCTCATTCAAGCGACACAGCCTGAAGCTTCGCAGTGACCCCCTGCCTACTCGTCCTCATCCACCTCTGCTGGTGGTCTGCCCCTGGGGCTCTCCAGGAAACACAGTTCAGAGTACAAAGGTTTCTCGTGGAATGACACCCATTAGGGAGAGAAGGGGAGGAGGGTGGGACAACGGAGTGAGATGGGGAGGAACTGGCCAATAACAGAGTGACGGGGAGGAACTGGCCAATAATAGAGTGAGGGGGAGGAACTGGTCAATAACAGAGTGACGGGGAGGAACTGGCCAATAACAGAGTGAGATGGGGAGGAACTGGCCAATAACAGAGTGAGGGGGAGGAACTGGCCAATAACAGAGTGAGGGGGAGGAACTGGCCAATAACAGAGTGAGATGGGGAGGAACTGGCCAATAACAGAGTGAGATGGGGAGGAACTGGCCAATAACAGAGTGAGATGGGGAGGAACTGGCCAATAACAGAGTGAGGTGGGGAGGAACTGGCCAATAACAGAGTGAGGGGGAGGAACTGGCCAATAACAGAGTGAGGGGGAGGAACTGGCCAATAACTGACAAATGACAAGCAAAAAGGGAACCCTCTGCTCTGGGGACGTAAGGCAAAGGTTGCCTTTTAGAAGAGCTGGCTAAGCCCTCTTCTCACCACTGTGTGGGGATGTGGGCTGGGCAAGAAGCAAGCCCATTTTTGAAAAAGAAAAAAAAAGGGAAATGCATATAGCTCTAGATCCATCAGAGAACAAATGTGAACCAAAGCATGCACACAAAAAGTCAATAAGTTTTCCCCAAGCTCTACCCAGCTTCAATACAGTACTTCCAAAAATGTAAGAGAGGTTCCTAGACTCAAGAGCATAGCAAAGTGTGCACCCCAGCCGGGCCTGGTGGTACACATCTATCATCCTAGCCCAAGGAAGGTAGAGGCAGGAGAACCTGGAGTTCAAAGCCAGTCTGGGACACATGAGATCCTGTCATTAAAAACAAAACACAAGCTGAAATGTATGGAGCCAGATCGGGGTGGGGGTAGGGGTCAGGATTGTGCACCACTCTGGCTACATGACTGCACATGCCCAGGTCGGGGTCTTGTGTCATACATCATCAATAGGCATTGGCGACTGCGTACCGGTGTGGTCACACAATCTGCGCCTTAAAAGCTGGATGCAGACCCCACACTCTCTCTGCTCTGCTCCCTCCTGCTGCCCCCCACCATCTTTCTCTCTCTCTAGGCCTGGCCCTCCTCTTTCCCCTCCCCCCTTTTCCTTTTTAATAAAGCTCTGAAAACTAACACTTAGTTCTGTCGTGACCGTGACCTTTCCATGCAGTAACCAACACCACAACCAGTGCTGTTTATCATCTTTTCACTGGAGGTGGGGCGCAAGTATTCTTTGTCCAGATTCTTCTTTATGAACAGCTCAGAAGGTTACAACAAGTTCCACAAAATCATGGCAACTTTTAGGAATGAGACCCGCTTTATAGAATGCATCATAATAAATAAAGGAGTGGCAAAAGTCGATATGGAGCAGTCAGTCTATAGTGCTTGGATTTCCTTCTAGAATGGAAAAGTACAGGAATATTGGTTCAAAATTACTGGCATTACCCAGTGAATAGCCATTTTCTACATCTCTTCCTGGAGTTATTTTCTATTTGCAAAGGCTCAAAAATCAGACCCCACTGTGGCCACTTTACAAAGAGCACTCCCCGTTTCAGGTCAAGCAATTAACTGGAAATACAGAACCTGCCCCACAATGGCCTAATTGCAGATGCCATTAGACAGGACTCCTATTTAGAGCATGGTGACAGGTTATTGGACAGCAGGCCCAAGGATTTTGACATGTAATTCTGTATTCAATGCTGTTCACAGTCCTCAAAGTTGATAAACAGTGGGAAGGACTCAAAGATAACTCTCTTTCCCAAACTAACTTTCCAGGACAAAAGAAGACACCGTTTTGATGTTAGGTTCCCCTCATGAACTTGGGTCAACACAAGAAAGTCCAGCCTCAGCTCACTCAAAGTCCTTTAGAAGTCTACAAGAAAGGAGAAACTGCAAAATCATCTTGGATCCCCTGGTAATCTTAGTGCTTGTCCAGTCTAAGCCCATCCCAAATGTATCAGGCGTGCATCATTTATTTCGCCAAGATTAAATCATCTATGTGTCAGAGACAGAGATGTGAATGTGACTAGGACCTCATCCCTGCCAAGGAGCTCATCGTCTCCCAAGATGTACGATCTGTAAATGAGTAGGTGTTGTAAGGTCCAATCGTGGAAGAGATGCAGGGGCAGGAAGAAAAGGTATCCCATCTGCCTGGAGTAGACTCTAGGAAGGACTTCCTGGGGAGATAAGCTACATTGAAAAGAGTAAACTTCAAGGCAGAGAAGGGGATGACCACTTGAGAAAGAAACCCCTGCCAATCAGGGATAAAGTTCTGCCTACTCATAGTGAGTTTCAGTTTGTAAGCTGTAGACAGAGTGAAGTGTGGGGTGGTGGGGGTGGGGATGGGGGGTGGGGGAAGGTGTTAGTGTGTGCCTATGATGCCAGTAGGAGGCAGAGATAGGAGGATCGAGAGCTGAGGATCATCCTCTACTCCTTGGCAAGTTTGGCTCTACCCTGGACTGTGTGAGTCCTTGTCTTAAATATTTGAGTAAGTAAATATTTTTAATTAAAGTCATTCTTTTCTATGTGTTTTGTTATGGGCCAATCGAAACTCTCATACATGCTAAACATCCCCTCTGTCTCTGAGTTACAGCCCCAGAACTCTTTACTTTTGTAAAGATTCTTCTTCTATATTAGTTAGGAAAAACAAAACCGAACATATGTTTTAACTCAAAAGCCACAGAAATCCAAATACCAAAGTCATAGATTTCAAGCTGAATAATCAGCGATTTCATTAAATATAAATAGATTACACGCTATACGTCAAAGACAAAAGTTGTCAGACTGAATTTACAAATAGCAAAATCCAACTACATGCCTGCATATAGGGATATTGAAAAGATAAAAGTAAAAAAGGGGGCACCATATGCCATGTAGACAGACACCTGACCACAGAAATGCTGGTGCAGAGGAGGTTTGTTTCATGATGACAAAAGAAGGCAGAGTTATAAATAGCTGTTCGGAAGGGCTGGAGCCAGCCCAGCAGTGAAGAGCACTCTGCTCTTGCAGACGACCGGAGTTCAGGTCTCAGCAGCCATGTTGGGCTGCTGACAATCTATGAAACTTCAGCTCCAGGGCTCCCTGGACATCTGCATACATGTGTAAGTACACACATATGCATAATTAAAATTTTAAAAACAAATCTTTAAATAAAATGAAATAAACATCAGTTCTATTGCAGATGGACTAGTATAAGCAACACATCAGCACATGTGGAATGATACACCCCGTGGCTAAAATGTGCATTCACTGCTACTGCAGTACAAGGGACGTGGTAACCATGGAGTGGCCCAGGTACTCAGCAAATGAGGTTGAATAGGATTCACACGCACACGCGCGTGCGCACACATGCACATGCACGGACACACACATGCATGCACACACACATGCACGCACACAAACGTGCACACGTACACACACACACACACACACACACATATGCACACATACATGCACATGCACCCCCATAGACCTCAGCAGGATTTCAGGATTTCACCTTCCATTTTCACCATCCTTATCAGGTCCCCAAAATTAACCAACCCAACCACAGAGATTGACACCAGTTTTCTCATCTTCAAGTCTCTACAGCTGTGGAAGACATTTTACAACTAGCCATTCTAGTCAGCTCCTTGAGGCGAGAAATGCCATGACAGAGTTTACTCCCAACTCTCCTCTAAGGCAGTGGTTCTCAACCTTCCTGATGCTGCGACCCTTTAACACAGCTCCTCATGTTGTGGTGCTTATTTCATCACAAGCTTATTTCATTGCTACCTCATAACTGTGATTTTGCTATTGTTATGATTCATAATGTAAACACCTGATAGGCAGCATATCTGATATGCGATCCCCCCCAAAGGGGTCACAGCCCACAGGTTGAGAACTGCTGTTCTGATGATGTCTCTCTTCTTACGACTCCCGACAAAGAGGATGTGGATGCCTCAAGCAGGTGGCACTGTTTTCCCCAGTCCTGCGTGGCTTTCAGGAGTGTACACCAGTGAGAGACCTCGGCCACGTGGTTCAGTCTCTACACCCATTACTACGTTCTTCATCAATTCTAAATCCACCTGCCTCCCACATGTGTCCTAACACTCTCTGGCTCGGTTAGTGCTCCCATTGCATGCTGGGAGAAAACATTAAAGGTGCCTCCTTCCATCAGACAGACATGAAACAAATGCAGTGGCCTTGTAGCAGAACACCTCTGAGTGTGAAGCTGCCACCTCCACGTGATTATGAATGACATGCTTGCCCTGCCGCGATGACCTGACTGATGTCAGTACATCCCCCTAAGGGAAATTGCTGTCCTAAACACATGCCAGTCCCCAAGGACATAGAGTCATATGGGAATAGGAAGCCAGCACACACTTCTAATGCCTGTGGCCAAAGCAGCGGTTTCTGTGTCCTTCTGCATTCATTCACACCTGCCAGCCGTCGCCAGTCCCGTCCAAAGTCCGCCCTGGGAAAGTCAGTCCTGGGCTGGTGCTCCAGGGGCCAGCGTGAGTGGAAGGAAGGGAATCTTCCTTAGGCCACCTGACGGGTGTGGAAGTTGGCTCCCTCCTCTGTTCCTCTTATGGAAGGGGACTCTCAAGTCCTGTGGCGACAGGCACCCAGGGCTAACACTGCAGCCCCCTTCTGAGGTGGCTCACGCATCCACCATGCTCGATGGCGGGGTGTGGCCGAGAGTACCAAGTCAATCAACTGGACACCCCTCCCCACACCCCTCCCACCACAAGCTATTCTCAAGAGAGGAGAGCAGGTGCCCGCTTCCTGTGGCTGAAATGACTGGGTTGCCAGAGATGACTCAGTGACATGCGTCCTGGTTGTCTGACACAACCGGGGGGCCTCACAGCCCAGGAAAGGTCCCTGCCCACAAAATGATCAAGGCTGCAGCCGACAGCCCCCGGAGCTCCAGGCACCCAGGCACAGTCCGTCCCCCAACCCCCTCCCCGGGAGCCAAGATGGACTTTGTGCACAAAGCAGGTGTGGGAAGGGGAGGGCGGGGAAGCATTCCCCATTGTTTTTATAACAATCCCTTCTCATTTTCTATACTGCAGCCTTCGGTCCATTACAGGCAATTTCCTGACATCACCCAAGCTCGAAAGGCCAGATCAAAAGTACAGAGTGTCCCAGCTGTGTGGGGCTCGCTCAGACTGAGCATTACCCACAACCCTTGTAGATAATTTATTCCACTGGAGACACCCTGTGCTTCCTCCCTGGGTGCCTGGCCCTGCTGTCTCCTCCACACTGCAGTTGCAGAAGTACTCTCTCCATGGACTCACCTCCCCTACGACCTAACAGTTTGCTCCATCTCGGTTTCACACCTGCTGGGCACACAGGGTTTGAATCCACTACTGAGACATATAGCGGCTCAGGAAGCTGAGTTTTATGTTAGCAAATTGTGTTTGTTTTATGATGTTAGAAGACCCTAAGAAGAGGATGCTGGTGTTTGGTGCACAGTAGGTGATGGAGGAATGGAAGCAGAGGCAGGAACAGGGGTTCAGGAAAGAGGGGTCAGGTGGAATCCCTGGGCGGAACCAAAACCAGGAAGGTAACTATAGCACAGAGAGATGATATTGGCCAAAGATCAAGGACAGTGGCCTCGATTTGTTAAACAACTTATTATGCTGTTGTGTGCGCACTTGTGTGCATGTGCGTGCGTGCGTGCGTGCGTGCGTGCGTGCGTTCGTGTGTGTGTGTGTGTGTGTGTGTGTGTGTGTGTGTGTGTATGTGTGTGTGTTTATAAAGTTACACATGTGTACATGTATGTAGAAGCCAGAATTCAGCCTCATTCCTCAGGGGCTGTCTATCTTGTTGTTTGGAACAGGATCCCTCACTTGCCAGGACCATGCCCAGTGGACTGGACTGGTTGGCCAGTGCATCCCAAAGATATTCCTGTCTCTACCTCCCTGGTGCTGGGAATACAGGCACGTACCACCAAGTCTATGCCCAGTCTTCTTCACAAGTTCTTGGGTTGGAAGTCAGGTCCTCGTGATTCTGCGGCAAGCATCTTACCAACTTAGCTACCTTCTCAGCCCAGGAAGAACTAATTTTACCAACCAAAGACAATGACCAGAGAGTAGCATGGACATTGGAAAACTGCCATGTCTGAAGGCTTTTATGGTTTACTTTTTTATTCTACTGAGACAGGGTCTCAAGTAATCCAAGGCAGCTTTGAACTTCTGATCTTTTTGTCCTCAATTCCTCAGTGCTAGGATTAGAGGCATAGGTCACCACAACTACCATGAAGGTTATTTAAAAAAAACATAAACAATATAACTGCAGGATAAGGTAGTTTATGCCTATAATACCAGCACTGGGAAGGCCAAGTCAGGAAGATGAAGATAGCCTCAAATATGATGCCAGCATGGGTGACACAGTGTGTTCCAGACCAGCTGAGACTATACTGTGAGACCTAGCCAGAGGAGGAGGAGGGGGAGGGAGGGAGGAAGGAAGGGAGGGAGAGAGGGATAGAGGGAGGGAGGGAGAGAGGGAGGGAGGGAGGGACCACCACCACCACCAAAACAATATAAGAAAATAGTTTTAGAGCCGAGAATGTAGTTAAACGATAGGATGCTTGCCTAACTTATGTTAAGGCAGTGGATAACATCCCCCAGAACAAGACGAGAAGGGGAGGGGAAAGGGGAGGGGGAAGGTTTTTTTTTTTTTTTTTTTAACATCCTGAGCCTCAAGCTCCATACCAAAGCCTGTCTCTCCAGGGAGAGTCAGATGCATGCATGAAGTTCAGCATCAGCGTCTGAGGTTTGGGGAGATTCAGTTTTCGCCGGTTACAACAAGAGCCATATCCATGAAATACAGCAGGTACCTCCTGGACCCAGTTCTGCATGCCTGCTAACATTTAAAACTGCACTTGTGGTACATAAAAGATTTATAACGATCTCACTCACAAATATAAATTTTGCCCCACACAGCCTAGAAAGACCTAGAAGCAGAAGCAGCGGACAGCTGAATGGGAGCACAGGGTCGTAAATCTGTAACGCTTGCGGGTTTGGTTTTTCACAATCCCGTCATAAATGAGACCGATTTCAATTTAATTTATGGGCTTTTACAGCGAGGTCTAGGAATGTCCTTTGAAAACTTAAACTTTAGAAACAATAACATGTATTTGGGATTTCTAAGAAAATATCTACCATGTCAGGTGACCCTGACAAGACAACCTTGGGCAGTGCCTGGTTATGCAAAGTCACTGGAAGAGACAGCAACAGCCAATTTGGAGTCCTGAAGGCTCAGGGCCACACACATATCCACCCACGGTGCACCGGACACAGGCTCTGTGGGGGAGTTACTAAGGGAAAGCCTTGACTTCGTTCAAACAGACAGATCTGGGTGCGAGTCTAACGAAGCCTCCCGGGTTGAGGGAGCATCACACGGTGCTAATGCCTGCAGATCTCCATATCTGCTTGAATGAAGTATTTAAGGAGCCGTGGACACCACACAAGAAAGCAGTAGCTCTTCCCAAGGATCAGCTCCTTGCAGCTTTCCCCAGAACTTCACGGTGCATTTGAAAATCCCATTTTACACACAAAGAAACTGAGGTACCCGGGGTTCATAGGGTTTCCTGGCTCTCACTGCTAAAAAAAAAAAAAAAAAAAAAAAAAGTGGTGAGCGTAAGATGAGGACAACCCACCTGGAACACTCCCACTGTGAGCAATGCTCTTCCCTCTCCAATACAAGGCAGGCTGGATAAGGTGGTGTGCACCCAATCCCAACACCTGGGGACTAGAAGCAGGAGAATCAGGGGTTCAAAGTCATTCCCCCACTGTGGGAGCCCGTTCTGGGGTTCCTCGTGGCTTTACCCAGCAGGTCCGAATAGAGGATGATCAGGACCACGGGCCTGAGTGCAGGTGTCTGAGATGGCCTGCACTTGGCTGTGCTGGGGGAGGAGGTCTTTTGCTCCACCCCTTGGCGTCTCTATAAAAACCCTGGACCAGAGACAGTCCGGGCCCGTTGGAATAGGTTCCAGGCCCTCTCGAGGCTATCCTTTATTTTCTATCTGTTTATCTCCGCAAGATTCTCCGCTATAAATCCTTCTATCTAATATTTCCTGCTGCTCGCACTCAAGAAAACTCTGGGAAGCTGTGGGGGTGGTGGGTAAACGCCCCACAGAATGGCGCCCGAACAGGGACTAAAGAAAAGGACTAAAGAAAAGGGAAAAAAAAGGGACTAAAGAAAGGGGAAAAAAGGGACTAAAGAAAAAAAAAAGGGACGGAAAAAAAAGGGAACAAAAAAAAAATAAGGGGACTAAAGACAAATGAACAGGGACTAAAGACAAAGTAATAGGGACTAAAGATAAAGGAAAATAGTTTTATTACAGAGTTTTTGGTGAAAGTGCTGAGTCAGCCCTGCCAGTGGAAAGGCATGCCGGTGTTATGGAATATATATATTTTTATATATATATATTTTTGGGAAGGCAGGCGTTTTATCCTCGAGAGAAAAGGAAAGCGGACTGGAAGGATGTCCGATGCTGCAGCGAAATTCTCTTCTGTCAAAATTTTCTATCTTCTATCCCTTGCTCAATTTCTATCTGTGATAAGTATAAGATATAGGGTAGTAATATAGTTTAGGAAAAAGTATAAGAAGTATAAGATTGTGTAGGAAAAAATAAGTAAGGCAACTAGACAGAAAAACTCAATTTTCTAACTTTGGGGGCTTTGAAAGCAAACTGGGGAAAAAAATCTTTCTTTGGGCTTTTCGGGTAGTAAAAAAGCTCTTCTTTGAGCTTATGGGGAAGAAAAAGTTTCCTATGGAAGCTTTTGACCTGGGGACAGCTGAAAAGCCAAATCCAAGCGGCAGGAGAAAGTAATTTCTCCCTGAGGCAAAAATGGGGGTGCAAGAAGTCAAAGTTTAAAGTTGGGGAGTTTTGGGAAAAGTTGGTCTTTCTCCTGGGGAAAAAAAACCTTTCTCTTAAACTATAAAGCTCTTCTTGGAAAATTTGGGGGAAAAAATCTCTCTAAAAAGCCTTAATCTTTCTCAAAAGCTCTTCAACTTAAAAACTAAAGCCTTTCAAAACTCTCAGAAGGACAAAAATTAGAATCACCTGAAGATATTAGTATGGGGACCACCTGTGATTAGCTCTAAGGGAAAACAACAAACTTAAGACAGCAAAACCTAAGTTCTCTTTCAAGCTTTAACAATCATCCCTGCAATGCAGGAGGCAGGGACAAGTTTCTAAAAACCTCTTCTAAGCTCTGTCTCTTCAAGCTAGTAAAAGACAGTGGCTCAGAGTACCCTGAGGGAAACGCTTGGGGAGAGTGTGGGTGAAGAGCTACAGAGAGCCCAAAAGGGCAGCAAACTTGACCTGAGAAAAGCAAAAAGCCAAGCTTTTCAGTTACAGTGGAGCTGAGGCATCAAATGCTTTGTTTCTGAGTGAGCCTTTCAGAAGGGAAAGGTGCTCCTAATCTTCCTAATGCAAAGATCCCCTGAAGCAATGCAAATTGTTAGCCTTGTATCCTCGCTTCTGACCAAAAACCCAGAGGTGACTGGCCATCATCTCTGAGTTGGAGTGCATTTCGGGGATACTAGGGTTCCTGCAGTTGTAAACTTCCTAGAGCACAGAGCTGAGGCAGGAAGGTGCAGGACCCAGGGGAAGATTGCTAATGAACAACCAAAGCTAAAGCCGGTGGGAACGGCACAGTTGCACGCTTTCCTACAAGTCCCGGGTTAATAGGTCCACAACTGCAAAAAGAAATCGGAGAAAAAGCTTTCCTATCAGAGAAAGGACTTTTCTGGGAAAAGAGTAAAGCTGAACTGTGTCTGAAGCAGTCGTGCTGCTGAGTCAGAACGCTGTCTGGGGAAAGAGCCCAGCCAGGGCAGAACAGAACTATCCAGGAGTAAAGCTTTCTTTTCTGTCAGAGAAAGCATCTCTTTGAAAAAGCTTTATTTCAACTGACTCCCTGAGATGAGTGTAGCCCTGAGGGGTGATTACCTCTGGCATAAGCTCTGTCCTTGAGCACCCAGACAAGCAAATGCAACCCACTGGGGGACTGGGCCAGGTGAAGCCCTGATGAGGCACAACACCTGTCCTAATGGGAGTTTAGAAATGGCGAAAACCTCCCTTGCTAAGCTTGATTTATGAACACAAACCTCAGACCCTGAAAAATAGAAACGGACAAAAGCCCCTACCTTCAGTAGCAGGGAAAGCCACCACTGTAGTGTCGGAAACTGTTTCTGGGGTAGAGGGGATAAATTGAGACCAAACTGGGAACTGTCTGGGAGAAAGACTCTGAAGAAACAGAGAAGGGACATAATCCTCCCCAGAAAATGTGACCTGAAAAAGCTGCTAGAATTTGAGGCAGATTCCGGGGGAGAGAAAAAGCCCCTACCTCCAAAGGCAGCTAGCAGAGGTACAGAGCCGCAGACAGATAGCTGAAGCTCTGCATCTGGCGGGGGAAGGAACAAGCAAAATGAGAAGAAGATCAGTGGGAGAAAATCTCTCTGAAAGAGCTATGGAAAAGCTGTTGTACATGATCTTGTTTTTCACTGACTGGTTAAAACCAAACACAAGCCCCGAGGAAAGTTGCTATCAGAAATGGCAGCCTCAATGCCGGCTAACGAGGCAGGTGCGGTTCTGATTCGGGGGCCAGTGTCTGATGAAGTTGAAACACCTGTTAAAGCCAGCTGAGGAGAGAATAGGAATCTCCCAATGTGCCATAGCTGAAAGTGTAAAATGCTTGTTCAAATCTCCCGTTGCAAAGGCAAGAGACTTTGTTCAAACCTCCCGGGCAAGTCTAGTAAAAGAGAACCAGTTGACTCTCAGACCCAAAAAGAACTATGGGAAATGAATGATATAAGGGAAATGATATAAAGGACTGATATAAGGGACTGATATTATTATGGACTGATATAAGGGAAATGCATTCTGGGAAAGGTAGTTTTTCTGCTAAAGATGGCGACATTGCCCTGAAACACTTTTGTCAGCTCTAAAATTAGAATACAGCTTTTAAAAGAATAAGGAGGAAAATCGTCTAAGAGTTTAAGTGTCAGTTCCAAAGAAAAATTGAAAGGATACGGAACTAGGTGCGTCGTGGTTTGGGGCGCCGTTGGTAAAATGCCTTATTTACCCTAATAGCTGTGCAAAGTTTTTACGGCAGTTGGATGACAAAAAGCTACCTATAAGAACAAACAAGTCACTTTAAAATCCTTAAAATACCACCTAATAGCTGTGCAGTTTTTGGTGAAGAGCTTTACAGCAGCTAAATATGATAATTTCACCCTCAGTGTGAAGTTTTCAGTAGAACAAACCAAAAGTACTGCTGTGTTAGAAACGTTTGTTTGAATTGAAGTTCTTAGGGGAGCTATTATGAATTTGGGTGAAGGGACAGCCTCTAGTTAAAAACTGTCTACCGCTGACAGTGCATCTCTGCCGGTCCGGAACGGCTGAGAGAACTCGCAACTTTGGGGTGTGGCTTTGTCCTGAGAATGTTACAATCCCCTAGCAACAAGTATCACAACTCTATAATGACAACACTCACTAAATCCCAGTGCTTTATAACAAAACTGACTATAAACTCTAAACTTTAGAAATGATGTACGTACTTCCTGTCTAGTTAAGAGAATCTTTCTAATAGAGATAGTGATAATAATTAAGAGTAAGAAATAGAAAGATGAAAATAAGTTAGTTTGTAGAAATTCTGTCTTGTTAGATATCTGTTAAGAAATCTTTAGGTGTTTGCTAAGTTAGATATATGCTAATGGTAGCCTATATAAGTTCGTAAAATAGATCTGTAGAGTTCCTTTAAGAAGATAAGCTTGTAAGAAGTATCTAAGGTAGTCTTAAGACATGTAGTAATAAGCTTGTAAGATGCTAGTTGTAAATGTAAGTTTAAATAAGAAATAAGATGGAATGAATATAAGTATATAAGAATTAATAGGAAATATATTTGCTAAAGTAGTTCTATAAAGTATAAATAAGTAGATGTTAATATGTTGTATGTGAATTTATAAAAACGTGTAAATGTTGAATATGAGTCTAAATGCTTTGCAAGGCAAAAAATGTTATATGTGAGTTTGTGAAAAAGTGTAAATGTTAAGTGTGAGTCTATTAATGTATATGGTGAAAACACCTGAGACACAGGAGATAGTGTCCTAGTAGACTGCAAAGTAGGCAGTCTGAAGGGTTTCAAACGCTCCAGAAGCCGCTAAGAAGCTAAGAATGGTGGACGCCAGAACCAGCACAAGGCATCCGCACTGAGATCCGTGGAATATCAACGCAGCACAGAAAAACCTGAGCTAACAGCAAAAACGGTGCGGTTTAAAATATTACTATACTAAAAAGGTCTGTCTTTGAGAACAAAAGTTGCAGAGACGCTTGTTTGAACAAAAATTAACTGCAAAAAGTTTTGGTTGAAAAACGTCTCTTCATATTTGGAAGTGAAAGCCTGATACCAGAATTTTTCTTGTTTGAACTTTTTGAACTTAAAAATGAGATAAAATTACAAAAAGATTTTGGTTATGGATTTCTCATATTTGGAAGACTAGTACCAGAATTTATCATTTGAATTTTGGTACTTAAGTGAAAATAACAATAGAGATTTCATTGCAATGGGACAATTTTGAGCTTACTTATAGTAATGACCTAGGAACAGTTTTCTGGAATTGGGTTAAAAATGGAACTGTTTAAATGAAGAAATGTATTTCTACTTAGAATCAAGATGCAATTTTGTGTGTGCATATATGCTTTATTAACTGGAGATTTATGAATTGTTTTGTGGAACTGTTTATGTAAAAATGGAATTACTTATGGAACTGGTTTTGTGTTACAAATGGAACTGTTTAAACAGAAAAGTTTGGGTTTTCTAACTAGGCTTGAGATTTTGCTTAAAAATTATAAAGAAAAGGAGGAGCTATGAGATTGAATTATGTTCGCAGAAACCTATTGATATTAATGCACCCTGGCTTTGTGGAATTGAGGAAATGTTTAAGTTTGATGTGAATACATCGAAGTTTTTCCTATGTTCTGTTAACAAGAAAATTCAAATGACTGAGTTAAAGTTGTAAGACAGAGAAAATTGTTAACTATATATAGCATATATGCTAATTCTAATGGTTCTGTTAAGAGTTTGTTTTGAGTTGTAAGATTGAGAGAATTGTGACTATGTATAGCAATATTTGTTAACCTGTTAATGGTAATGATGAAGCTAAGGGATTCTTTAAGTTTGTAGTCACCGAGTTTTGGTTTAGAAAGGGCTTGAGGCAGCTAAGACTGCTGTAGTCACCTTGGACCTAATTCAAAAGAGAAATGCCATCTATATCATCCTCTACTCCCATACTGGGAGGTGTAACAGCTATGGAGATTGCTGTAAGCCATTAATAGTTATTTTTTTATATATTAAGAAGGGGGGACCTGTGGGAGCCCGTTCTGGGGTTCCTCGTGGCTTTACCCAGCAGGTCCGAATAGAGGATGATCAGGACCACGGGCCTGAGTGCAGGTGTCTGAGATGGCCTGCACTTGGCTGTGCTGGGGGAGGAGGTCTTTTGCTCCACCCCTTGGCGTCTCTATAAAAACCCTGGACCAGAGACAGTCCGGGCCCGTTGGAATAGGTTCCAGGCCCTCTCGAGGCTATCCTTTATTTTCTATCTGTTTATCTCCGCAAGATTCTCCGCTATAAATCCTTCTATCTAATATTTCCTGCTGCTCGCACTCAAGAAAACTCTGGGAAGCTGTGGGGGTGGTGGGTAAACGCCCCACACCCCACTACACATGATCGAGGTCAGCCTGGACTACAGGAGATACCCTGTCTCAAAAATATAAATAACTAGAGCTGGCAAGATGACTAGGCAGGTAAAGGTACTTGCCACCAAGTCTGAGGACCTGAGTTTGGTTCCTGGAATCTATATGGCAGAAGGAGAGGACCCATTCCCTGCAAGTTGTCCTCTGATGTCCACACATACACACTGGTACATGAGCACCCACACATTTACATTTATTTACACAAAAAAAATAAAAATAAATGCAAGCTGGGTCTACTTCAGAAAATGCTGCATTGTGGATGAAGGAGCCAGGATGGCACTCTTCCTTGCTCCCATTCTGGAGATCACGCACCATCTTGTTTCTCAATAATTCATCTTATTGGCCCAAAGAAAGAAGACAGAATCTGTCCAACTACTGGTCACCAGTCCACCAAAACTGTCTTCCACTCAGCCCGGCGTACCCAACCCCTGCCTGAGCTTAGAGCTTAGCAGCCTCTGTCTCAGCATCCTAAGAGCCACACAATTCTCAAGACCCTTGAGGTCAATTTTCTTGGAATTTCAGGGAAGATGTATCTCACCTTCAAAATCGAGTCGGTGTGAGTCTCCGTTGGAGTTTCTCAAAGTTATTCAGATGTTATTCTCACAAAGAACAAAGCAAAGCACAGGAACACACTCTGTCAGATGTCATCTGCTGGAGACACCAGGGCACAGCTGACCTAGCTGATAATTTGGGGTGTAGATAGCCAAGAAGCAGCAAGGTTGCAGCCAACAGTGTGGGGCTGCATCTGAGCTGAGGGGTGAAACAAAGAGTAGGCAGAGAAGGGCCACCTGAGCTACTGGGTGGCAGGCTGGAGGTCAGTATAGCATACTTTCTTTTGGGCCACCAGCCAGCTCCCAAATCATGACATGGAGACTTATTATTAATTACAAATGCTCAGACTTACCTTGTGTTTGTCCCACTGGCTCTTGTAACTTATTTTAACCTGTTTCTCTTCATCTATGATTTGCCTTGGGGCTTTTTATCTTTCTTTCCCTCTGTATGTCCTATCCCCTGTCCTGCTGCCTGGCTAGTTTATCTCGGGCATCTCCCTCTCTTTCTCCTTCACTCCTCTCATTCTCTTCTACTTATTCTCTCTGCCCGCCAGCCCCACCCATCCCCCCATTGCCTAGCTATTGGCTATTCAGCTTTCTATTAGACCAATCAGGTGCCTTAGGAAGGCAAGGAGAAACAGCAACTCATCTTTTTACATAACTAAACAAACGCAGCACAAACAAATGCAACACAGCTTTCCACAGTTAAAGTAAGACTTAGCAGCATTAACAAATGTAACACATCTTTACATAGATAACGTGATATTCCACAACATGTCAGAGAGAAAGAGAGTTCAGAGACCAGGGTCCTTGAAACTGGCACAAAGCAAAAAAGGATAACCTCAGGCTAGCCTAGAGGAGACACCGAGTAAGTCATTGAGGGAATGTGGCCTGTGGGCAGAAGAGGCCAGACGCTATATATATACCAGGAACTATCCTAGGCAGGTGGTGTGTTTGGGGACATACTGCCATAGGCTGGGACAAGGGGATGAAAAAGCAACACAGAGAGTAGGAATGAGAAGTGAAAGAGTCATGACATGAACCAAACATCTCACCAAAGCCCAGATTGTCAACATCATCTTCAGTTTTACGACCGACCCTAGAAGCAGAAGAGATGTATACAAAATGATAGCCCATCTCTTTGTTCTTCATACAGAGCCCAGTGAGCATACATAAAAAGACTTGGGAATGAATAAAAAGGACAATATGCTTATTGTAAGTGGAAGTTTTTGTCCTGCCAGCAACTCCAAAATACCTAGCATCAGCTTCCCAAATTACCACATAGATGCTTATATTAACTATAAATGATTGGCCAGTAGCTCAGGCTTATAACTAACCAGCTCTTATTCTTAAATTAACCCATAATTCCTGTCTATATTTAGCCATGTGGCTTGGTACCTTTTCTCAGTAAAACATTCTCATTTTACTTCCTCTGCATCTGCTGGTGACTCTGGGACTCTGCCCTTCTCCTTCCCATCATTCTTAGTTTGGGTACCCTGCCTATAATTCCTGCCTAGCTACTGGCCAATCAGTGTTTTATTAAACCAATTCGAGTGACAAATCTTTACAGTGTACAAGAAGATTATTCCACAGCACTTATTGAAAATTCTAGCATCAAATTTGATTTGTGGCAACAACCACACAGTTCCCAGGGTCTTTTCTCATCTTTTCCCTCAACCCAGCCTTGAGGAGGTAATCCTTCTACCCACTATAAACTTCCTTCAATGATACTGTGTGCGAGTCTGTTAACATGTGAGACGCTCATGTCCATCTATGCCAATCAAACTCCATTGAGTCAAAGGTGCTTGATATCTTGGGGAAGGGAGCAAAGAATAATAACTTTTCTGCTTGAAGTCCGGGAGTTCATTTCCTCATGGAACAATTTTTTAATAACATTGGCTACATGGTGGGATTTTTGTTGAGTTTTGGATCCTTTCAAGTTATCATCTTCCCTCCTGGCTACGATGGATCTTTCATCCATGGTAGCCTTAATACCCCTGCTAATCTCAGCACAAAAAACTTCATAATTTGAAAAAAAAAAAGAAGAAGAAGTTTAACAAGCTACCAGGCTGGTTGTTTGCACAATCAGAACATCTAATTGAGCTATAGTATTCTAAACCATGCTTGCGTGCAGGGAGATAATTTTTTCTTCATTTCCTACTTTATCAGAAAATTAACCTTCATTTAAAACACTGTAGTCTGAAACACTTTTATAGCTACGTTCTCTCCCCGCTGTTCCTATGAATTTGAATTTTAAATTTGCCAACCCGGTCTTTAAAAGCGAAATGAACTACGGCTGCTTTAGGGACCAGGTGTTTATGATCAAACAGACATCAGAATGTGACCCGGGTCCAAAACACTGCAATTGCCATCCAAGGGGACTATGTCACCATCTCTTTTCTTTTTAAACTAAATCTTAGTGAAATAAGGAGGCACAGCAGCCACAGATATCCCATATAGCCCTGTAGACACTGACTTAACCCTGTAGACACTGAAGCTTTTGTTCAACGTGGCTGTGTGTGTAGCACTCAATCTGGCCCCAGACAGGCTCCTGAATCCTGCCGGATGACACATACTTGGCCACAGTACCAGTGACATTAGGTAATGCACTTGATGAACAGCATGCCAAGGACTGACCACTCATGAGACACACACAGCTGGAAGGGCCCCAAGTTCATTCGGGGTCACCTTGTCCCGTAACAGCCTAACAAAAGACCCAAACCATAATCTCACAGACTGCTGATAGCTCTCCCAGAAATACAGTCTCCCAAATATCTTCCAAGATCCTGAGTGACCATAGAACTGTAAATGGGGTACACACTGCATCTGGTGTCGACCGTGGGTTGAGCTACACTGCCACGAAAGTGGGAGTGTCCAAGTTCTAAACCCTTGGTGTGTGACCTTATTTGGAGACAGAGTCCTCGTGGATGACAAGATAAAAGGGACCGTTATTATTAAAAGGGGGCCTTGACCCAACAAGACTAATGTCTTTATGAGAAGAGGAAAAGTTGGCTGTGACTCATGGGAGAAGCGACTCGTCAGCAGAGACTGAGCAGAGTGAGGCTGCTGCAGGCCAAGAGGCACTGACCAAGTCTGCGTACACCTCCTTTTTCTCATTTGCAGGGACCGAGCTTGGGGGTGGGAGGCAGCCAAAGAAAAGAAGGGTTTACTTTTGGCTCACAGTGTGAGGGCACAGTCCATCACAGTGGGGAGATCATGGGGGCTGGAATATGAGGTTGCTGGGCCCATCGTGTCAGCAGTAACGAAACAGAAAGATGATATGGATGCCCATGCCACTTCGCCTTCCTCTGTTTCCCTGTTTTATCCAGTCCAGTAACCCTGTAACATAGGCTGCTGCCACCCACAGTCAGGGTGGGTCTTCCTCCCGGGAATCTAACTCTCTCTCTCTGGAAACTCCCTCACAGTCACACCCAAAGATGTGTCTCCTGGGCGATTCTAAATGCACTTAAATTAACAAAGACCGACTGTCCCAGCCAGCCAACACTGGAAGCTAGACGAGACTCAGACAGATCCTCCCCTGATTCTTCAGTGTGTAGAGTCCCGCTGCCATCCTATTTGGGAGTTCTGTGGTTCAGAGCGATGACAGAACATGCAACCACCTACTCTACAGCCTGATCACCCCACGCTTGGCCCACCGACACATCTGCCTTTCTGGCCACTCCACTCCAAATGTGGACAGGACCCCAAACTTGGAACCCTTTAGCACAGCCTAGGATCTGGAGCTTTGACTGAAGGGCAGGGTATAGAAGAAAGGAACCAATACCCAGACCAGAGATTGAGCGGGAGGCCCATGCTGAGGAGAATGCTGGTGCTCTAAAGCAGTGGTTTTCAACCTTCCTAACGCTGCAACCCTCTAATACAGTCACTCATGCTGTGGTGACCCCCCCAACCATAAAATTATTTCCATTCTGACTTCATAATTGTCATTTTGCTACTGCTATGAATTGTAATATAAATATCTGACACACAGGGTATCCGCTATGTGACCCCTGTTGGCATCACTACCCACAGGTTGAGAACCACTGGTCTGAGGGCCACCTAGGTAGGGGGCAGGGATAGCCAACTCCCTCCCTGTACTCTCAACCCAGCTGCCACCATTCTTGGCTCAACCCTCACTCCTTGGGTTGGTTATTAAGAGTCACCCCTGCAGCCAAATGACCTGCTCCACCTCTTTCCTCTCGTGTATCCTCTGGCCTCAACTTCTCAAGACAGGCTCCCAACCCTCGCCCTGAGCTCACAGCCCAAGAGGTGACTCCTGGGCTGCTCTGTAGGGAGAGAGACAGCGTATCCTCCCAAGTGTCGAGGAAACAGCTTACAGAGCAACTGTCCCATCCGAAGTACCTCCAGGATTCTTCCCCTGGCTCACTGCATTGCAGCTGCTGCAGGGAGGAGGTCAGAGGCTGCACACAAGGATGTGGGTGACCGAGAACCACAGCTCTAAAGCCACAAGCGCGAACCGGCAGCCAGCCTTTAAAATAGCAGCTCTTCGCTTCCTCCCGCGTAAGCACACCACAGGCATGACGCCTTCTGCACCTCTGTGGGTCCAGCCCTGTTTCACTCCCTTTCTCTGTGGCACAGCTTCACACCTCAGCCCAGCACCCTTCCAGCTCCCCACCCCCTCACCCCCACCCCCACCCCCACTCCCATCCCCGCACAGATGGGGCTTCTGAACTCTCCCTAACTCCCCTCAGCCCCAGAGACTCATCTCACAGGAAGCACAGGCTCTTCACAGTTGCTTTTGAATCTTGCCGCCGCCGCCACATCTCAATGAATACTTCCTCGAATGTTCTCAGAACAGGCCACACGAGGCTTCCTACTTCCTCGTGTCTTCATTCCTTTTCCTATTGGTGCAATAAAATGCTCTGACGAAAGCAACTCAAGAAAGCAAGGGCTTAGACTAGCTCACAGTTCGAGACACAGTCCGCCACAGTGAGGAAGTCAAGGCAGCAACTGGTCACATCATGGCCCCGTCAGAAGCCGAGCAAGGCTTGCTTGAGTGCTTGGAGTTTCCTTTCTCCACAGCCCAGGATCCCAGCCAGGGAATGACCCCACCCACAACTGAGACAGGCCTTCCCTCATCGATCTCTCACAAGCATGTCCAGAGACCCATCCATCCCTCAGCTGTTCTTGACTCTATCAAGTCTACAAGCAACATGATCACGATATCTTGTATCTATGGAGATGAGCAGGTACTCTGCATCAGGTACCTGAAAGATTGCAGGGTAAGCACATGCAGACTGACATCTGCAGTTTCCTGGAGAGAGATGCTGGTTGGCCAGCTTTGGGGAGAAAGCAAGTCACAGGGCCATCATGAGGTGAGTCATCCATCCTTCCTGCTGAGGACGATCTAGAACAGGAAGTTGACAAACTAACATCTTATAGAGGAGTCCAAGGACTGGCAAGGTGCTAGAATCGAAGGGATTTGAGTTTAACTGCTGAGATAGATCAGGGCACTGAGGACTCCTCGAAACCCCAACTTCAGGGGATTTTTAGGAGACATCACCAAGTGTGCAGCGCTATAAGATACAGCCACCACCCTCCTCTGACTCATGCCCCTAAGTGAGGTCCAGCCCATCAGACACTCTGGTCCTCCATGAGGTGTCAGTGGAGGTTGTCTTGATGCTTATCTATTAGGGACCCAGGCCACAGTCTTCCCTAGGTCAAGGCTACTTAGTGTCCTTCTCGCTATACAATAAATTACATGAAGATTCCTAAACTCGACACTGTTTCCAATTGACTTGGCCCCCAAGTTCAGCAGGAGTAGATCTTTATGAGTGTTCTTCAAACATTCTATGCTCATGGACATGGTGTTCTTACTAATGTCCTTTAAAGGTCCAAATCTTAAAAAAAAAAAAAAAAAAAAAAAAAAGCCAATAACCCTGTTTGCTATTAGCTTGTGTAGTGTTCTGGGTGGCTATAAACACTACAGTTGAAATCACAAGCTGACATTCTCCTTGCAAGCGTTTATAACTGGGCCTCGATAAGATGTACATGGGGACTGTCACCACTTTCCTCTGAAAAACCACGGCAGGGACACTGGTAAGCAGGGGACCATCCACAGGCAGATCTGAAGAGTTTCCACAGGTGATTTCCCTCTATGAGATATCTAACTGGGCTTTGTGTACACCAGGCCCAGGTACCAGATATGGCTTGTCTATCCTCACCCCTGACACATCCCAGGCTCTGGTACCAGACCAGACCATCCAACCTAGGCATCCTTTGAGCCCAGGCTTTCTGATACCATAGGCTAAATTTGTTCCAGGGCTGCCTTCCTGGATAGTGGGAGCTTCCAGCTCATATCAACTGAATCCTCCGACTTGTTTCTTCCCTCAAGGGCATCGCTGCCCAGAATCCAGGATATCATGGCCTCTACAAGCCTGAGACTCACCCACCTCCCAGCACAACTGGGCTACACTGTGAGCTTCCTGTCCTTCCCTGTCCCCTACCTCAGCAAAGCAGAGGAGTCCACACCCATCCCACCATCTCCCCAAACACAAGCACGTGGGCAGGACCCTGAATGCACTGAAACTTATCACATCACCTGTAGAGCCCCAGAACAAACGCAGGGTCACGCACTGCGTGTGGGTCTCCACACCTCCTCCATACCGGGAGGCTGAGTCAGGGCCTGGCCCGGAGTGCACCATCAAGGCAGGACAAGAGCTCACGCTGCATGGCTCCCTTCCATTGGGTGAACTCCCCACCCCCACATACTCACTTCTATTTACTGTTGAGTTTAATTTGCAAGTTCCTGGCCTCACCAAAGCTACTCTCTGTTACCGGGAATTTTCCAGTGTGTTTTAAGTTCTGTTCTGATTGGTGGTTTTTTGTTTTTTTCTCTCTCTCTCTCTCCAGAGCATCTGTATTTGGCATCAGGATTGTACCAGTGACACCCTCTCAAAAGCAAAGGACTCTCCGTCTGACAGGATGTCTGTTTCAGAAAGGAAAAGGTGAGTGTTTCCGTCCTTTGAAGCCTTATGCTTGTCTACAGGCTCAGGTCTCGCCACCACAGCCAGGATGGTTTGGAGGAAAACGCAACATCTGGGACCTCGCTTGAGGCTGGTCTGGGCTTCTGGGCTCTTCACCCAATCCCTGACCACCCCATGCCCGGTCTGGAGTGTGGCCACCAGTAGCACTGGGCCTGGTTTCTGGAAGTGAGCTGCCGTCGTGAAGTCTGGTCTCCCTCTCAGAACACCACGGCACGGACCAGCTAGCGCCAGCTAGACTCTACGTGTCGAGGGTAACGTGCTGGCGGGCACACAGCTCCCAGCCACGAGCTTTCCAGCCTGGTTGCTGGGCCAGGCTGAAGGGTGATGTCAGATGTTCCTGCCCTGAGCTGAGCTGGCTTGTGATGAGACAGTAACGTGTGTGACCAGAGAGCAGCTTCCCTTTAAGCTCTGAATGGGGATCCCGGTTGACACTGGAACCCTTCAGGAAGCTTTTACTGACTTTTTCCAGAGAGACAAAAGACAGCTCACCCCACGCATTGCTGCTTACATCGGAATGAAGCAGGAGGGCTGGGGATGGAATGGCTCAGGGCAAGCCCTCGCCACAAACACCAGGATGTGAGTTCAATCTCCAGAACCCACATAAAAATGTCAGAAATGGCGGTGAGAGTTTCCAACCTCAGTGCTGAGGATCTGCCCAGGCAGGTCCATGGGAATCCCTAGGCCTCCCTCGCCAGCCAGCCAGCCAGCCTAATGATCCTGTCAAAGAAAAGCTGCGTGAGCCAAGGAATCACACACTGAGGGTTAACATCTGGCCTCCCAAATGCGTGCACATATATGTACCCTGCAACACACACAGAAGCCACACATACATATACATACACATACATACACATATATATCCATATAAGCACACATACACACACACACACACACACACACACACACACACACACAAACACGTATGTAAGAATGCTCTCACCTACCCTGATGAGTGCAGTTCTTACCCTGCATCAACAAAGCTTCATTTTGCAGCAGGTGAAGACAGTGACGGACCCACAGCTGGTCACATGCAGAGAAAAAGTGTCTGCATGGTACTCAGACCCCATGAATCCGCCCGCAATTCAGGCTCAGAGAAAAATCACTGAAGAGGACGCAGGAAGACGGTGAGAGTCAGAGGGCCAGGGTGCCCGCTGCTGGACAGTGTCTCCTGGACATGACAGGGAACACACATGCCTCCTGGACATGACAGGGAACACGCATGCCTCCTGGACATGACAGGGAACACCATGACTCCAGGACATGACAGCAAACACACATGTCTCCTGGACATGACAGGGAACACACATGACTCCTAGACATGACAGTGAACACGCATGCCTCCTGAACATGACAGGGAACACGTAAACCTCCTGGACATGACAGGGAACACGCATGTCTCCTGGACATGACAGGGAACACACATGCCTCCTGGACATGACAGGGAACACGCATGTCTCCTGGACATAACAGCAAACATGTATGCCTCCTGGACATGACAGGGAACACGCATGCCTCCTGGACATGCCTCCTGGACATGACAGGGAACATGCATGCCTCCTGGACATGACAGGGAACACCATGACTCCTGGACATGACAGGGAACACGCATGCCTCCTGGACATAACAGGGAACACCATGACTCCTGGACATGACAGGGAACATGTATGCCTCCTGGACATGACAGCGAACACGCATGCCTCCTGGACATGACAGCGAACACACATGCCTCCTGGACATGACAGCAAACACACATGCCTCCTGGACATGACAGCGAACACGTATGCTTCCTGGACATGACAGCAAACACATATGCCTCCTGGACATGACAGCAAACACGCATGCCTCCTGGACATGACAGGGAGCATGCACCTGTCATATCTCAACAGTACAGTTGCCTAAACGAGATCAGCACAAACACAACACCAAACAATTTGCCAACATGGACAAGGGAAACTCCACACGGTCCCAGCCCTGGATGACCACAGGTGGTCCACAGCTGCAGAAAGAGTCGGTTTTCTCCAGTGACAATTCCTGCGTGGGTCGTTCAATCCCGAGCGGTCAGCTATGGAGACAGGAACAATGCTAAATGGATTCAGTAGCTTGAAAAGACATGATATCCATGTGTGCACACGTATGTGTGCGTGAACATGAGTATACATGAAACAGAAACAATCAAAGAAGAGATCATGAATTTGGAAGGGGAACACAGGAGGAATCTGGGAAGGAGAGAAGGGCAGGAGTAATTACACATGATGTTCATGTAGGAAGTTCTCAAAAGAAAAATAATTTTAAAAAATGTTGTTTGGCATCCATCTGCTGCTTAGGCTGTGGTGTACACCTGCAGTCTTTCCCTGCTCTCCGGATACCCATAGGGACCTATTAACGCATGCTCTGTGAGTCCATAGCCAACAGACCCCACAAGCGCCACATTGAAGGTGCTACCTGCTCCCCACTCTGTTCCCCGCCTGGCTGCCGACTCCTGCGGTGAAACTTCTGAGCCCATGCCATGCTCTTGCCTGTCTGTCTGTCTGTCCACGGCATTAGTAACTCCTCTACGTACCCCCAACATTCCGTCCCAATGTCCCTCTTGAGGCCCACTACCCAAGTCCTTTTCAGTACATAAGGAAGTATAAGCACACTTAAAAAAAAAAAAAAAAAAGAAAAGAAAAGGAATAAGACACGGTTAGGGGAGGCCAGCTCCCACCTTTTCCAGGGTTCCTAGAAAGAGGAGAGAGAAATAAGAAAATATTAAATAGAAAGATAGAGGAAGAGAAGAGACACAGGATAACTTCGGGAGGACCTAGGTCAATACCCAATGGCCCCTTTTGCCTTCTCAAAAGGGCTTTTTATAACAATGTCAAGGGGTGGGGCAAAAGACCTCCCTCTTGCTAGATCAAAGCACACCACACAGCCACGTGTAGACCCTTCCAAACACCTGGTAACCACGCCCGTGGTCAAGCCATCCCCTTATGCATCCTTGCTGGGTAAAGCAGGCTCAGATTCTCTGACCCTGAATAACTTGGGCTTCCACACAGGGTCAAGACAGGGAAGATTATAAGGCCATGGGAAGTAAAAGGAGCCTGTCACTTCCAAGTCTGGTGGAGACCTCTTGTCAGCTAAGAATCAAGAAAGCCAGCACAATTCACAACATTAGCTATAAAGCATGCCAATACAGAGGTGACTTTTCTTTTGTACACAAATTAGAATGTGAAAATAGCAATAAACCAGGCCTAAGGACTACGTGTACGTAACCTCAGGCAAGGCCTTACTCCTCCCAGGATGTGTATCAGAAATCTCATAAACAAAACTATTAACTTTTGATATCCTAGCTCCCAGCATCCCCAGGATGGAGAGTTTCATTTTATCAAGTAAAATCCTGCCGGAAGCACCTCAGGAAACACCCTGCAATCTTATTTAAACTTCTCGGCCACCATTTGGAGAAAACAGTTTCAGAGCTCTGTTGTGGAATATTAGTTTAAGGCATGTTACATTTGTTTATGCTGTGGAATATTTGTTTAGTGATCCAAAGATGTGTTATATTCTTTTATGTTGCATTTGTTTAATTCTGTAAAGCTCTGTTACTTTGTCAGCCTAAAACACCTGATGCTCTAATAAAGAGATGAACAGCCAATAGCAAGGCAGGAGAGAGAAATAGATGGGGCTAGAAGGCAGAGAGAATAAACAGGAGGAGAAATCTAGGGAAGAGAGCGAGGAGTGGGAAAAGAAGAAAGAGAGGAAGATGCCAGGGAGCAGCCATCCAGCCAGCCACGGAGTAAGAAGGAAAGAAAGATATACAGACTAAAGAAAGGTAAAAAGCCCAGAAGCAAAATGTAGTTAAAGAGAAATGGGATAATTCAAGTTAGAAAAGCTGGCTAGAAACAAGCCAAGCTAAGGCCAGGCATTTGTAAGTAAGAATAAGTCTCCTTGTATTTGAGAGCTCAGTGGCGGGCCCCCAAAGAGTAAAAAAAATCAACTATACTGCTCATCAAAACTCTATCTATGGCTTTTGGAAAGACAATATAGTATGGCTCTCCTTTGAGAAGCCCACATCACACTCCCATGTGTATCTTCTTCTTTCCCTGATCACCTCCTCTTTATAATTTCTTTTAAAGTTTTATTACTTTTTATACATTCATGTGTGCACCACAGCACATGTGTAGAGGTCAGAGGGCAACCTACAGGAGTCAGTTCTCTTCCTTCCACCATGTGGGTCCCAGGGAATAAACTCAAGTCATCATCATGACAGCCATTTTTATCTACTGAGTCTTCTTACCTGCTCCACGAACTTTCTATTAACCCCTCTTAAATACGGACACGACTAATTCACACATCAATTCACAGCAGTGGGGGTTGCCTGTATGAGACCTGCCCAAGTTCCATCCAGTCAAAATCCCAGCATGGGGGGGAGGGCACTCAAGCCACCGCCACCGCCACCGCCACTGCCACCGCCGCCGCCACCACCACCACCCCACACACACAAGCAATGGAAGAGCTGTTGGCTGTTGAGGGAGGGAGGAGAGCCACTTTTTCTCTAGGGATGTGATCACTAGTAAGTTGCCTATTCCCAAGAAGATAACTCCAAAGCCATTCATGGATGGTCTGCACTATTTGAACCCAGGGGGACGATGATGATAATGATGATGACGACGATGACATAAAATCATGAGGGAAACAGATTGGTGTGTCATAGGGTAAGTTGGAGGGTGGTAGAGAGAAGTAGGTACAATCAAAACAAACTGTACAAATGCATGTGGTTTTCAAAGAATACATTTTGGGGGGGGGGTTCTAGACAGGGTTTCTCTGTGTAGCTTTGCGCCTTTCTCACTCTGTAGACCAGGCTGGCCTCGAACTCACAGATATCCGCCTGCCTCTGCCTCCCAAGTGCTGGGATTAAAGGTGTGCGCCGCCCAGCAAGAATACATTTTTTTAAATGATTTGTTTTAGATGTTTTTTGAGTAAACTGTACCCTCCTCTTTGGATTGGCTCCTGAAATTTTCGAAGCCCAGGATACAGCTGAGTCGTGGTCCCTAAAGAATTAAGGGACCACAGGCTGCCATGGACATCAGCTTATGGCTGTGCACCTCCTGCCAGCCTGAAGAGGGAAATGCTGTCACACCTTCCTCAGTGCCTCCCGTTCTCACACCCCCACGCTCTTGGGATTTATTAAGACCAGAGGAACCCGCTATCACAGGGTTTTAGTTTTTGTTTTTGTTTTTTTTACTTTGCAATTATTTTTAAAAAAATATTATTTTTAACATACTTTATCTTGATTACTGTTTCCTCTCATTCTACTCCTCTCAATTCCTCCCCACCTCACCTCCTATTCAGATCCACTCCCTTTCTGTCTCTCACTAGAAAACAAACAGGCTTTTAGGGATAATAATATACTACTAATATAATAAAAACTAACACATCGGAATTGGACACAAGGAACCAAGAGAAGGAAAAGAACCCAAGGGAAGGCACAAGAATCAGAGACCCACTCAACTGCACACTCGGGAAACCTATCAAAACATGAAGCTGGAAGCTATAGTATCTACACAGAGGATCTGCTGCTGACCGGGAAGGCCCTGTGCATGCTGCCTCAGTCTCTGTGAGTTCATACGAACTTTGCTTAGTTGGTTTAGAAGGCTTTGTTTTCTTGCTGTCCTCTATGCCCTCTGGGTCTTAGACCCTTTCTCCCTCCTTATCCACAGGATTCTCTGAGCTCTGAGGGGAAAGATTTGGTGGAGACATCCCATTTAGGGCTGAGTGTTCCCAGGTCTCTAGCTCTCTGCATATTGTCTGTCTACTTGTGGGTGTCTATTTGTTCCCATTTGCTACAGGAGGACACTCACTCCTCTGAGGATGGCTAAGCAAGGCGCTGATCTGCTTCCCTGGCCGGAATGCTATCATAGAGAAGTTTTATTTCTTAACTAAATATGTCATTACAATCACTGTGCAATCAATGTCTGCATATGAGAATTGTGAAGTGAAGGAAAATGGTCATACTTGCTTTAGAAAACAAGACGACATGTTAATGCTTTAACCTCTAATGCCACCGAAGCAGGAAGCAGAGTCTGAAGACACACGTTTTCAAAAGTAAAGTCACCCACAGGTAAGACTCGGGGTTAGGGTTAGGTTATAGGAAATGGACTTCAAGTACCCCCACAGTGTGAATGTGAGGTCAGGGGTGGGGGTGGGGAGACTAGGAAGGGAGAAATGATCAAAATTTGTTGTATACACGTATGAAATTCTCGAGGAACAAAATATGTATTTTAAATATAGAAGCTAAAGCACCAAGGACTGGGTCCACTCAAATGAGGTTTTTCTCAGAACTCCTCCCTTATTCCCTGCTTAGAGGTACACAGCCAGATCAGTGCCCCATGTGTTCGCTGAAATCCAACTGAAGACACAATGCTGAGTGTCACGGACGAGGTGGTTTGCTAGCCTTCCAGAAATAGAGCTATGACCACAGAGTCTCCACCTGCACCCAGTCTGCACGGATAATCTCTCCCTAGGAAGACCACCCAATGTTTACTTTTAAAGGATGCTCCCCCCCAAAGGACTGCAATTTGATGACAGCTCTCCTGTCTGTACCCCGAGCCTGTGACCACACTCTCAGCCACATCTGCCCATGGACCTCTCCTGTCCAGAGCCCAGCCCTCTAGGTTACAATGGCTCATATGCTCCGGGTGATGACTTGGGTGGTTGAATTGAGAAAATACCCTGTTGTTGTTGTTGTTTCCACACATAACATGTTCAGCTGGACAGTACTAACTGACTGAAGCTGTGAGGCTGACTTTTGTCCAGAGATGCGGAGTAAACCCCACTTACACTGACAAGTAAGTAATGGGGATCCAGCAGTGCAATACAGAGTACCTTACCTTCCCATAAAAAGACCCCGGGACTTGACTGTGCTTCATCAATTGGCACAAAATGGCACCTAGCTCCCCACCAGGGCTAGAACACCTGCCTCTCTCAGTTGTCCACCATCTCCTTGCTGGCCTCTCCTCATTCTCTACCACCTCCTTAGAACCAGTTGCTGGTGGTGGCAAAGCTGGTGTCCCTAACCAACCTCTTTGCAAGCTCTTTGTACGCAGTCAATCCCTCTTGTCAAGGCATGAGGGAGGGCAGAGATGGAGGCTGCTTCGGGTTTCTACTGTGTCTTGGGATTGCTCCTGGGAACTGAGCACGATAAAAAGAGGAGCCCCAGATACCAACGGACTTCATCCAGCACTTTCGCAACCACTACCCCATGTGCCTCCCTCCTGGGGACTTGAACTGAAGGACTTCAGCAGCCAAGTGCCAACTGCCCCCAACAAATGGCATTCGCTGTGAAACCTGTGTGTCCAGAGACAGTTTGGTACTCAGCAATCAAAAACATCTTCATTCACTGTCTCACCTAGGGTTCCTATTGCTGTGATGAAACACCACAACCAGAAACAAATTGAGGAGGGAAGGGTTCATTGGGTTTACACTGCCACATCACTGCTCCTCATCAAAGGAAGTCAGAGCAGAAACCTGGAGGCAGGAGCTGATGCAGAGGCCATGGAGGGGTGCTGCTTACTGGCTTGCTCCCCGTGGCTTGCTCAGCCTGCTTTCTTAGAAAACCCAGGACCAACAGCCTAGAGATGGCACTACCCAGCATAGGCTGAACCCTCCCCCATCAATCACTAATTAAGAAAATGCCCTCCAGGCTTGCCTACAGGTCAACCTTACGGAGGCATTTTCTCAACCGGGGTCCCCTCCTCTCTGATGACTCTAGCCTGTGTCAAGTGGACAGTAAATCAGCCAGCACACTTGTCCCCTTGTCAACTTGACACAAAACAACTCTTTAAGACATAACCTTTCCCTTTTCTGGTTCATCCCCAAGATTGTAAATAAATATCACAAATATAAAACATATTACAAACTTGTAAGTCCCACAGTCTCTACTAATTCAAACATTTTAAAAGTTCAGTCTCTGTCAAAATCCAAAGTCTCTTTTAAAATCTGAAATCTAAATTCAAAATCTCTCAACTGTGGGTTCCGATAAAATAAAAAATAAGCTAAACACTTTCCTACTTCAAGAAGGAAGAACCAGGGCATGGTCACAATCTGAAAAAAGCAAAACCAAACTCCAACAGCGTAAATGCTTCAGTGTCCAATATCTGAGATTTACTCACGATTTTCTGGGCTCCTCTAAAGGGCTTAGGTCACTTCTCCAGCTCTACGTTCTGCAGCACACACAGCTTGTCTTCGAGGCTCCAGCCAGCTCCACTCCACAGCTGCTTTGCTCTTGGTGGTTGTCCCTTGGTCCTTCCATCTCAAAATGCCAGGGTCTTCTGCTTCAACTGGCCTGCACCTTCACCAGTGGCCTCCCACAGTGCCAAGCCTCAGCTGCTCTCCATGACTCCTTCGTGCCCTCAAAACCAGGACCACCTGGGTGACTCTTACACTATCCAGTTCAGCTGCCAGGATGAGGTTCAACCTTGGACCTCTGAACACGGCTTGCATGTGCCGGCCCTGAGGAAACACTTCCCTGAAAATTTCACCTCAAGGCTGCTGGTCTCTTCTTAATCACAGCCGATTCTTCAGCCCCAGCTGACCAGCATCCATTGTCCCAGCAAAACAAAGGTTTTCACTTCAGTGGTTCTGTTCTCTTGTTAATCACAGCTATTTTCCTCAGCCCCAGCTGACCAGACACCACAGATTCTTCATACAAATGGCCCAATAGGGTCTGTGCTTCCTTCTGAAACTTCGAAAGCCAGGCCTCCACTGTCTGCACTGATATCAGCATTCTTTTCTTCAAAGCTCCAACAGAGCTCTCAACACTCAATAACTTTTCTAGCCCAAAGTCCTTGCATAATCCTCCCCAAAACGTGGTCAGGCCTGTCACAACGATTTGCTTCTGTTCTGCTACCAATTTCTGTCTTTGGTAAGGTTACTCCTGCTATGATAAAATGCCATGACCAAAAACAAGTTGGGGAGTAAAGCGTTTGTTTGGCTCACATTTCCACATCCGTAGACCATCACTGAAGGAAGCCATGACAGGAACTCACGTAGAGCAGGAACCTGGAGGCAGGAGCTGATGCAGAGGCCATGGAGGGGTGCTGCTTACTGGCTTGTTCCCCATGGCTTGTTCAGCCTGCTTTCTTACAGAACTCAGGACCACCAGCCCAGGGATGGCCCCACCCACAATGGGCTGAACTTTCAACCATCAATCACTAATTAAGAAAATGCTCTACAAGCTTGCCTACAGCCCAATCAAATGGGGGCATTTTCTCAATTGAGGCTTCCTCCCCTCAGATGACTCTGGCCTGTGTCATAAAATTAGCCAGCACATTTGCTCTTACTGAAACTTGAGAGCCTGGCTCATCTTATTTTCATCTTTGTTTTGATCAAAGGTAAAACATGTTTTACAAAAAGACATTATTGGATGGTAAATAATCTGCCTAACTCATGGCTTTTTTTTTAAGGTGGGAAGAGTGTGGACTTGCGGCATCCAACAGAGCAGACTGAGGCTCCTGTCCGTCTGGCCAGGAGCTGGGCTGTCTTGGTGTGCACTACAACCAATGGAATCAGAGGCTTCAGATCCATGGGGTGGGGACTTCTCTCTCGGTCACTCTTGTGTCTCTTAAGCCTTCCAGCCTAACCGGCTATCACTACCTGGGCCACCAGGGTGTCACGGAAGCATAGACCTGTGCCTGCCCTTGTCTCAGGGATCCTGCACCTAGTTTCAGCCTGCATGGGATCTGCTGTTTCTGTGCCTCTCCAGGGGGCATGGTCACTCTCTTGCCCTTTCTGAGCCGCAATGGGAATGCCTACAGCCTGAGAGCCATGTCTCTTCATGTGGCCTTCCCTCCCCAGACTCGCCACCATGGCCACATCTACAAGGACACTGGTCATGTGGCATTCGTGATCACCTTAATAATCACACGTTGATTTGTTGCTTCAGTCAAGGTACTTTCTCCCAGCGACCATCACTTTGCAAGGTCGTAGAGCTGACGACTCTAAATGTGAGTTTAGGTAGAGGTGTATCAGCGCCACATACCTATGGCATGGCCTGACTGGTGCCTGGGCCTTCCCAGCCATCTCTACTGGCTCATAGTCTACCCTGAGCCAAGCATGATGCACACTGCTTCCTGCAGTCCCACAATCCCCCATAAGTTCCTCATTGCCATCTCTTTGTCCACCTAGGAACTCACCCCCCCCCCCCAGGAAGAACAAACCCTAAGATCATCCCTCTTCAATGCTGCCTGGCCTCCGGTCCCACCACTGATCTCTCACCCCAGATGACTCTGCACATGTGGACTTCTGGATGGGACCTCCTTCCCACTGGCCCGCGCATCTCACATCACCTCCCTTCTGACTGGTGCCCGGGCAGTACTCTTTCACTAATAATGTGGATGACAGAAGGAATGGAAAATCATCACACCAAACCCCCCCCCCTCCAAGCCCCATCCCCCAATCATGGAGAAAGTCTTTGGTCTCTCTATCTACTCATCAGCAGCTGGAGAGGTAGCCATTCGTTCTGAGGACCGGACAATGTCTCCTGCATGCTCACAATGTTGCTTGGCGATTCTGGACTGTTGTTCTAGGGAGTTCTCTGCCAAGGAGGGAAGAGCTGGAGGGGGCGGGAGGGTGGAGAGACCCTCCCAACTTGTGCTCACTTCTCCTCACCCCATCCTGACTCTGTGCTGTGCAAATGCTCACAGCAACACTGAGATTGTCTCTCAAGTTCGAACAGTCACACCTGAAATCGCCCTGCTGTCCCAGAAATGGCGAGATGCCAGCCCTCCCCAGTCTGCAGTCCCAAAGGGAAGCACGGCTTCCTGAAGGTGGCTGTGCCTGGTAGAGACTCAGTGTCTCTCTGCTGGTGTGTCCCTCAGAAGTTCAAGGGCCCAGAGGTCATGGGTTTCCTTGTTTTTTTTTTTTTTGTTTTGTTTTGTTTTTTTTTTTTTGTTTTTAATCAACTGGTCCTGACAAACAACCGTTTCAACTGCCAAAGTCCAGAAGTGTTTGCTCCAACCTAATCTCAAAGTGACCTTTTGTTTTTTGTTTTTTGTTTTACCTGCTGGCTTCCCTCCATGCCACAGAACACATGATACAAGGAACCACAAAACATGGAGCTCGTGGGAGTCTGGTGACAGGCATGCTTCTGAAAAAGAAACGGGAAATTGTAAAGGAGAAATGAAAGATAACGTGGGAAGAATTAGCAACGGGCAGATAGGCTGGGTGCCTCTCCAGGCGTAGGGATGTGGAGAAGGAGCCTGGGCGACTGTTGTCATCCCTGGCTGTGGTGCTCACTGAGGACATGCCCACTGTGGATGCTGCTCTTTAGGTTGCATGCTTCTTCTCCCATCTCCCTTGCTTCCCCCGAGGTAAGACATGTCCCCATGCAGATGCATGCTGGGATCACTGAGGGCGATGCCTTTCCCATCCCCCACTGGGAATTGATGCCACATGCCAGGTGAGTTCACACATCTCCACTTGCAAAGGGCACTAGAACACAGATCGATTTCTGTTGACCTTGGCTTGTTTGGGTTCTCACTCTCTCTAAACCCATCTTCTCAGCTTTTCCTCCCTCTCCTCCTCCATCCCAGGCAGAGGGACTGTGCTCGCTCTGGAAGCTGAGGAGACATGAAAGGCTTGAGCCAGAGACTCAAGCAGCATTGACCGTGTCCAGGGGACCACTCTGCCACACCATCACACAGAATACACACCGTGGAGGCAAGGATGCAAGCAGGACAGCGTGGGCTCATTTGAAATTCAAAAACCATCAGACTTACTCTTCGCTCTGAGGACAAGCCCCCTCCCCATTCATCTCTGTCATAAAGAGAGCTATTTTAGAGGTCATTGTGCAGAAGAACGTCGCTTTAATCCTTCCTACACCCAAGGAAGCCATAAATATATCTTCTGCTGGGAGGCGACAAGAAAAGCAATAATGTTGCCTCTTTTCTTCACAGGAAAAAAAAAAGATAGCTTCTTATTTTTATGTAAAAGAGTTGTCAAGACACTTATATTTTTCCTAGCATTAAAAGTTATTTTTTTTATTCCACTTAATTGTTCATTGAGATTTCAAAACCAAATCTGCCTCCTTGCCAAATATCTTTGTAATATGTACATTTCCCACTGGCTTATTATAATAGGTTTTCTCATGGGATTCAGCCACCCCGGCATCTGCTTTGTTATGATATTATAACAATAATTAACATTTCTCACTTTTACTGTATAGCCAGCCTTTGATCCATATTTTAACAAAAAATGTAATAACAATGCTCTTTCACAGAGCATCCTTCAACCCGGAGCCTCAAAGTCGTTGGCAGCATCATATTATAACCAGAGAGAGTTGCATTCAGTCCTGAAACCCTCTCGACACCCCATGGGGTCCAGACACAGCAGGCAGCTTCCCTGGGGGGAAAGGGGGGAGAAAGGTCAGTGAATTGCCAGGCAGTTGAGTGGATGGCAGGAAGCTTAGATAGAAAGGAGACGGTTCAGCATTCCGGGTCAGGGATCCAAAGGGAAGCATCAGTGGGATCTGCATTTAAAGTAAAGAGAGGGACAGAGAGAAGCAAGAGGCCCTGAGCTTCCTGTGATGGGGATTTGGACAAATATCAAGTCTGACTCCGTACAAGAAGCTGCTCCACCGACGCTGATGAGCACCAACTTCTTGCTTGTTTCACATCTGGAGATAGGACCCAGGAGAAGGGACCAGTGAGAGGCTCCTAACACTCCAAAAATGATGCTCCCTCTCCCTCCCAAGCGCAGTTGGCAACCACCAGGAGGCGCTGTTTGTACTCAGGCCAAGAGCAAACTCAGCACTCAAAACACAGTGAGCTCATCTCTCCTGCTTCCCCCTGTGGGCCCTAACCCCTAACTCTCAGGCTTCCTTACTGAAGGAGTTAAGTTCTTTCCGAGGGTAATGCACTGTGATGACAAACCGAGAGAGGCCAGGGGTCACTCTTGAAGCCAGGAAAGATGAGTGTTAACTAATTACAGAAACTGTCTCAGTATTCATCTAGCTCTGGTAACCACAGAACACTTCATCTTCTCTTAGCTTCCCTCTGATTTACAAAAGCTCAGGCATATGTAAAGATGGGCCACCAGGGCATCCATGATGGAACCAGCGTGCTCACTACAGAGGAGGAACTCAGAAGGGACCTGGCATGAGCAGGAACCCAAGGGCTGCAACATGAGCAGAAAGGAAAGCCCTGGTCCGGTGTGAAGCAGCCAAGGTTCCCAGGAGTCGCTCGGGTTCCACGGCGCCCTCCGTGGGCTGAGACACTGAATGTGGCAACAGCCTTATGATGAGACCATGCTATCATGCCCGTTCATAGATAATGAAGCCGGCAGGTTTAAGATTTCCCGGGGTAGGGATAGGCACAGGCATGAGAGTAGTGTGGTGTGAGGTGCGCCAGAGCCGTGGGTTTATACGGCTGCTAGGGGCATGCATGCAGACTCCAAAACCCTTCAGATATGAGTGACGGGAAGAGAAGAAAGAGGGGAGGGGGAATGGAGGAGGACCAGCACGGGCACATGGAGAAGAATAGAAGGAAGAGGAAGGAAAGGAAGAAGCAAGAAGAGGGGTGGACGGCGCAGGAAGAGTGTGGCAAACGGCGTGTTTACATCCTCTTGGCTGCCCAGCTCTCCCTCCTCTGTGTATTGCCGTCATGCCAACCCCAGAGGCCCCACCGTTGTCCCTATTATGGGAACAAACTTCCAAGCTAGCTCAGCTAGGAACCATCTCTAGAGGAGACACGGCCGCATGAAACCATCTCTGGCCCCTCCCACTCTCCCGTGGACAAGGACGGAGGACAAGGGTCAGTAAGTCTGAATCGACTGTAGTGAAGTAAAAGCCTGTGTCCGCTCCTGCCAGTTCTTCAAGGGCCCCCAGACCCACACACCGGCGAAGACCCCTGGCACTCTGACTTTCACCTCTGCTGAAATAAGAACAAACACCATGATACGAGTGTTTCGATAAAGACCATTTCAAGCCAGTCCAGGGAGCACACACTTGGCTCGATTTCAAACCCGGTTTAGGCCATCTCTGCACTTCAGCGCGTGTGTCTCAGTGGGCCCTCCTTTCAGTAGATTTTCATTCCATGTGCAAATAGCAGGAGCAGGAGCAGGGCCTGGCTCTGCAGCCGGACAGAGGGCGCGCCTCCCACAGCAGAGCACACAGCGAGGAAGGTGTTTGGCTCTCCTCCCGGGCCTGGAATCCCAGAAGCCCATGTCATGGTGGGCTTCCAAAGTCACTGTTGGGAGTTTTATTCCTGTTGGTGTGACGAACACCACGACCAAAGGTGAGTGACAGGACAAAGGGCTCACTCCTCGCTTACACTTTGGGGTCACACTCCATCACTGAGGGAAGTCAGGGCAGGACCCTGGAGCAAAAATCAAGAAGGATGCTGCTTGGTGGCTCGCTTTGTTATACAGCCCCAAACCACCTGCCCAGGGAATGGCGCTCTCTGCCAGGGCTGAGCCCTCCTGTGCCAGTATCAATCAAGACAATCCCCGACACACACTTTAACAAACCAGTCTGGTCTATGGGGTGACTCCAGGCTGTGTTGAATTGACAGATACAATAGTCACCATCCCACACAGCCCCAGGCCACTCTGCAAGTCCACAGCTCTGAGAAGCTCAAGTCCATTCTCTTTTCCTATAAGTTGGGAGAGGAGGCTAAAAGTGTTATAAAAAGAAAAAAATTGTTAATTTACACCCTGGTGCCAACAAGGGAGGCTGAGCCAAGTCTGTTTCCATTCCAAAAGAATGTTTTTCATTTGTGTGTGAATGATTCCAATGTTGCCTGTCCCCATGGGGTGGGTGCTCAGCTCTCACCCTCCTCAGCCACATGGGCTGACCTCGAATACTCTTTTTTTTTTCTTTTTTAACAGAGGGCTTTTAAATACCATTGTCTTTCTAGAAAAGGAGCTAATCTAACGAACAATGCTTGATCTAAAAAGCTTTACCATAAAAGCAATGGAGGGAACAGAGGATTGTCTAAATAAGAACCTGCTCTCTCCGTACAGCTATGCAGAGAAGGCCAGTCCTAGAACACATTGGTGATTAATTCAGTCAGAAGGAAAATAAAACCTGCCGCAAAGCCGCATGTTGGAATGTAGGTGGTGTCCTGGAACACGGAGTCCCGAGTCATCAAACATCTGAGCTTCCTGTGTTTGCAGCTCCGATACTCAGATACTCACCCAACTCCTTCAGAAAGGTGTGAAAATTCTGCCCCCCTCCCCCAAACACACACCAGTGAGCTTGGCTATATACACAGCTGACAGTACTGTCCCTGGACCCTTCCAGGGCTGAATCATGGCTGAAGAAGTGGAATGAACTCATCCAGAGAGTACTCAAAACACCGGCTGTATTTCTCAGGCTGCTCAAACATCCTATGGGGAAATGCAAACACGTTCATGGTTCTCTGGGCTTCCTGTAGTGTCAGAGGGCAAATGCTAGCCAGCCGGGGAAAATGAAATCAGACAGATGAAAGGGAATGAAGATGGTGAAATAAAATCATACAAGACCCTGACCTCCCTGAGGAGGAGCTGCAGGTAGTTAATGGTTTGCTGGCTGAACGGAGACGTTTTCTACAGTGGTGTAGCCACTGGTACATTGCCCATGTTCCTGTAAACAACCCCTAACCTGGACTATGATCCTGTAACCAACCCTAAGGGATTCACTGAGACACACACACACACAGACACACACACACACACACACACACACACACACACACACACACACACCTGTGCCACACACTCACAAAAACCATGAAAACAAAGGGGGGCTATTGGGAAGAGGAAAGGGTTGATGGGGGTGAGTGAGGGCAATGGGGAGTGAGTAGACCCATTATAAACATCTATGAAAAACGTTGTAATGAAACCCAGTGTTATGTATAATTAATATATGCTAATAAAACACTTAGAATGAAACTTAATAAATAAATAAAAGAAGGATGTTGACTATCTATTTGCATAGGAAGTCACCCACCTGGAGAACCAGAATTATCCTCCTGCCCCTGGTAATGGCTCTAAAGAAAACCTCACTTATGATTGTGGTCCCAAGCCTAGAACGTCGTTGTTTACAAGTTCAGATAAAACATCACTAAAATTCATTAAAAGTAAAATGTTGGAACAAGGCCCAAATTGTAGCACAGGAAGCTGTACTTTGCTTCCCAATGTCCTTCCCATGCTGTCCACAGGAGAGATGCCACAGCCTGTGGCTCTGCCCCAGAGGATAGCCGTTCCAATGAAGCCCAAGTTAGCCAGAGGACACCCACTTTTCAGCAGCCGATATCTGAGTGTGCATACTGACCTCAGTATTCTGGTCATCTACATGGCCTGAGATTCGGGGAAGGCCATGCTCCTGCCATAGTTCCTCAGCAGGTGGCAGATTCAGAGAAGGGTGAGGTGGGGTGAAGGAGGGGGAGGAAGAAGAGAGAGAGGGAGCTTACAAACTCCCAGGCACGTGGCCTATTAATTAGGAAAACTGCAGTGTGAGAGAGGAAAGGACCTTAAGATATTGTTATGTGGAATGGTATTGCTCCTCTATCTGTTTCATAACCCTGGGGAGATTGGGGAGAAATACAAGTTCTGATTTGAGCCGTAATGAACTGGTAAACGATGCAGCTTCGGGCTGGATAATGGCCGCATTAATTCACCAGCTCTGATGTTAAGCCTCAACAGAGGCCCTGAAGTGACAGGATAGTTATCTCAGCAACAATTAATATTCTGACAATGTTGTTCAGAAATAGCCTCACTGCTCACTCTGGTACCATGAGAGGAAGTTTTGTTCCTTGGGCATCTTTATAAATCCTCATAAAAATGTAGTTAAGTGTGATATATAAGTTTGTGTGTGTGTGTGTGTATACATATATATATACAAATGGTATATATATACCATTTACGACATTATATATGTGTGTGCATTTATATATGTTATATATAGAGAGAGCACAGTTCCTATTTACAAATAAGTGTCAGTTTCAATTTGATTTCTGAGCTCCAACTTGAAAACCACATTGAAAGTAAAAAGGCATTTCTGTATTATTTTCTTGGCTGTGATGAAGAGATTGGGTTTCTCCCTAAGCTTGGCATTTCATCAGCTGGTAGACCCTTATCTGTTAATTTGCCCAAAGATTATCCCCTACCATAGCACTTTTTCCTCCCCACCGTGAGCAAAACTGCTTTTAAGTTCAATCTGCGACCCGAAAGACAGCTGCCAATGAAGCCACTGAACCTAACGCGTGACAAGATTTATCACACTGTTGGCCAAGTCGACAGAGTCAGCGTGGACAGGACTCATACGGGGTTGTTTGAATTTTACATAACTGCTAGGGAAAGACACCCTGGTCAGTTCAGGGGACCATCTTAGCAACAGGTCAACTGCAGCCACGTGGTGTAATTATTCCTCACAGAGGAGGGCGTTTCCATCACTTCTGAGTGTAGCTGCATGATGTTGAGACTCCCCTACCGAAAGACATATTAGAGCCCCAGGGGCAGAGATGTGCCCTTGGGGGAGTGTTGGAAATTAGTGCCTGAGTTAGGCCACACTTTCCTGCTTCCAAACTGTGGTCATGGTCCTATCTTTGAAGCCCCCTGCAAGGCAGGCTTCCACCTCCAGTCTGCTAATCATGGCCTCAACTATCTTCCATGGACCCGCCTTCCCTCTAGAAGGATCCAATCATCGTCAAAGACAAGGTCTTTCACTGGGGACTCACCAGGACCCCAGGAGCATCAACCAGGACAGAGTTTATGCTGCAGTAAGAGGAGACCACCGGAAATCTCCTTTGCAGTGAGATGGGCAGGAATGGCATTGCTCTCGTTAGCAAATGTGACAATAACAGTTTTTAAACTTCAAATCAACTTCAAGGTCTGTCGTGCTATCCAAGTTATTGCTGCATATTCTAAGATGAGAAGTCCACGGTTTGGTCCAACTCTTGGAAGATGGTGTGCCTTGCAAGGAGCCTTTCATAGAACCAGCAGCATAGAATCTTCTAAGTGGGAGACCCAGTGCACTTTTCCACACAGCTGGATGGATGGAACATGAGCTTCCTCCCTGGGTCATCCAGTCTGGCACGGTGGTTATTCTGTCTTAAAATTTCTGCATTTTGCGTTTAATTGATTGACTCTGGCAATTGACATGACAATTTTTTTTTCTTAAAAAAAAAATTGAACAGTCTTGAAAGAAAAACAACTTCACTTGATAAACATAATCAAAGGGCCAACCAGTTAAAGCACAAATGTGACCACATGGTCTTGCTACAATGCCAGCCCACAGGGAATTGTTTTAGAGTGCACAATCCAATACAACAAAATATTGACTAAGAAAGTCTCATCAGATACACACAGTATACCTGGGCAGAGAGCTGCACCTGGGTCCTATAAACCATTGACACATGAAAATGTTTAAAATTAATAAGTAAATCAAAGCAAAATCCACGCAGATTGTAAGATAATCACAGAGGTAAACAGAGATGAAGCATGGGTATCGTCCTACAAAAAATGCTAAACTGAACAGGAGCTAAGGCCTACTCTTTCTTTACTTGATGCACGGTTATATTACAGGAAAGGAAAACAGACCCATAATATGATGCCACCGGCAACTGACTTCAGGTACCATCTGTATATATTCCTGGCACTATTAATTTGCAATTAACAAGGGCCTTATGTTTTATCCCCTGCAACTCCCTGTCTTAAAGTGTGAGGGAGGGAACTTAGCGGAAAGGAACACGCAGGTGGGTGGCGAGCCTGCTAACAACAAATAATCCTGAACCACTGGACGTAAACTGCTCTCTCCAGCTAATGAAAGGTTATTTGTTGATGGGAATGGAATTTTCCACTATGCTAAGACATGAAACAACTCTTGAAAGTGTGGGAGAATATCACAGAAGTCAATGATGCACCGTGCCACACGGGCTGGGTGACACCCTTTGCTCTGCCAGGCAATCCCTGATGAGAGTCTTGTAAAGTATCTAAAATCCTCCCCTCACAGAACAGGCAGGGAAGACCCAGATCTTCTGTGCGTGCCAGGAAGGGATGTGTGAGGCTACAAATCCAGTCACCCCTGGCTTCTGAGCCCCAGTCTGCCATTGGCTGGCTGTGGGACCCTAGAGCAGCTGCTTAACCCCCCCAAGTGAGTCCATGCCCTCCTGCAGCTAATCATATGAATGTTCACTTTGAGGGTTCAATAGAATGATCATGAGGGTCTGCCATGGAGGTGAAGCAAAATTGGGGACCACTGCATGCCATGCACACCAAGACCCCTATCTGGTTGCCTCCGAGCGCGCTATGTTTTTAAAAACACTCCAGCCACTTGAGAACAGCCATGGTATTCCTGTCCCTCTGACTGAAAAGGAACTGAGTGTCCCAGTGACCTTTCAACACTGCTCAGCAAGCCTATAGTTGTGAACGGCGTGCAAACCTGAGCTTAGCCACAAAGGACAAAGTCCTTCTTCACCAGAGGGCCAAAATGACATAGGTAACTCCTAAGTTTCAGTCAGATGTATCAGGTTTTTCAAAAGAAACCATATGAGTCTGGAGTAGGACTTACTTTGTTTGAATTAATTTTTCAGGCATGTCCATGTATGTACGTGTTCATGTGTAGCCATGTGTGCTGATGCGCATGCACATGTGCATGAGTGTGAAAGAGGGTGTTGGGGAGAGAGGTTGGTGTGGGGTGTTCTCCTTAATCATGTTCTACCTCCATGTTTGAGGCAAGGTTCTCTCACTTAACACAGAGGGAGCTCCTCAGTTCAGCTAGACTGGCTGGCTACTTCCTTGGGGCTAGAATGTACAGGAGCATACTAGGTCCCTCAGCTTTTTACATGCGTGGGTGCTGGTGGTCTAAATACAGGTCCCCATGCATGCATGGTGAGCATTTTATCAACTAAGCAGTCTTCAACATCCTGGGATAACAGGTATTAAGAGAATGACATTTGAATCAAAATTGATCTGTGGCCTAGAAGTAGACGGTGAATAGAAACTGGCCTTTTTTTTTGTTTAAGATTTGCTCCTCAATGTAGCATCTGATGCCTGAGAGAGTTAAGTGTGAGTGTGATGTAAAGCAAGACAATTCCAAGTTGACTAGAAAGCCATAGCCTACTGTGAAACTCCAGGAAACAGGGGCCCTGTCAGTGCAGGCCCAGAGCTGAGGGTATAGCTCCGTGGCAGAGTCCTTGCTTAGCATGTGCAAGGTTCTGGGAACCACTCACAACACTGAAGAACACTAAGATCATTTGTATCGGGTTCTGAACAAGCTGGGGAGTCTTGTCCATTGGATGTAGCTGTAGCTCAGTGGTAGAGCACTTCCTGGGCATGGACAGAGCTCCAAGTTCAATTCTCCCCACTGTGGTGGTTTAGATGAGGATGGTCCCCACAGACTCATCTATTTCCTTCCTGAGCCCCCAGGTGGTGAACTGTTTGAGAAGGATGAGGAGGTGTGGCCTTGTTAGAGGAAGTATGTCATGGGGGTGGGGGTGGGGGTTGAGGTCTCAAAAGCCCATGCCAGGCCAAGTGGCTTTCTGCCTGCTGCCTGTGGATCAGGATCCAAAACTCTCAGGCACCGCCCCAGCACCATGCCTTGCCTGCATGTGGCCACCCCTCCACACCATGATGATCATGGACTAACCCTCTGAAACTGTAAGAAAGCCCCCAATTAAACGTTTTATTTTAGGAACGTTGCCTTGCTCATGGTGTCTCTTCACAGCAATAGAAAACCTAACTGAGACACTCATCAAAAAAGACAGACAGACAGACAGACAGACAGACAGACAGACAGACAGACAAAAAATAAATCAGTTAGTAGAAAAAATGCAGGGTTTTCTGTACCATCCCTCAATCTCACCACTTCCAAAAAGAGCATTTCATGGTTGGTGGAGACAGGGACACAATTCCCTGGAACATCCAACCACTCACTCCTGAGCCAAGATTTGGAGACATGACTCATCCCAAGTGAACGAGGCCATATTCTGTGGGCAAAATGTCTCCACACCCCCAGATGTCAGCCAATTTCTGCTTAACGACCTGAGACTCTGTGCGCTGGCACATGTCATAGCAAAAGCTTCCAGTTTCGTGAAAGCCGTGAGAAAGAGAGGGAAGGCAATGGGGCGGGGGGCGGGAGGGGGGGGGCTTGTGTTTCCTACACACAGGGATCCCATGAGTTTCTATGACTTACACACAAAGCATTGACCAAGAAGTTCCCATTCACTTAGTGAAGGATCTTATGTTTTACAAGGAGGTCAGTAGAAATCAAGATATATTTATTTATCATCTTCTCTCTATAAGAAGATTCCAGAAATAAAAATTTGAGGGACTGATAGTAGAAATGTAGAGAGTTATTTTTAAAAAAGGAGGTAAAAAATATCAGCGAAACGATTCTTAAACAAGAAAAGCTAAATAGCAGAACGTGTGAAAGGACTGACTGCAGGTAATGGGCATGAATTTTGAAAAACAGATATAAAGCTAATTTTTTTTTTCAGTTCTAACTCTGTCATGTTTTTTTTTTTAGGGGGATGGTGGTGGGTAAGTGCATGTAATAACTCAATAGTGACAGTGTCAAGTCCAATGTGAGGCTCTGTGACTTTGGAATGATTAATTCTAACCCTACATAAGTTTATTGAGATGTATAGTCTTTGGGTCTGATTAATTTCAATGTGTCATGGTTTGTTTTGCCAATTTTTTATAATAAAGTTTACAATAAAGAAAGAAAATGATTCTTTCTACCAAGCTTTCTTTTTTGTGTGTGCTAATCTACTTTAGGAACCTTTATACGGGATCAAATATGAGTTAAATAAAACCTAACAAAGCCTTCTACAGAAGGGTAGAGGAAAACTCATTAGTTCTCATCAGAAAGAGTCAGAGGTTTCCATGGAGAGCATCATACAAATATGGCCTCTGATTCTTGGTGTCTTCAAAAATTGCTCCTTCTAGCTCATGGTTTCAAGCATACATCTTCAGATAAAATATTAGATGACTCAGGAGTTATGAATGAGAAGATTATCTCAACAAAGATATACTGAAATCCCTGACTCCAGGGACTATGATATGTCTGTATTTAGAAACAACGTCTACAGAGCTGGTACAGTTAACATAAACTATCTAGAATGGGCCTGAATAGGAGATAACCTGTATCCTTGTATTAAGCTTGTTCTCTGAGGATCAGAACCCATAGAAAGAACCTATATTAAATGAGGATTTATCAGATTGTTTACACAACATGGTCTGGGCAGTCCAACAATGGCTGTCTTCATAATGGAAAGGCTGAGAACCCAAGTAGCTACTCAGTCCATGAGGATGGATGTCTCAGCACTCCCAACTTGAGACTGAAAGCCTAGAAGGATTTTTGGGGAGTCCCTGGTCTTCAGTCCACACTGGAAGACAATGAGGCAAAAATAAGAGGAGAGTTTTTCCCCTCAGACTCCCTTTTATCTGGGCTGCTACTGAAGGGCTACCCATAATGAGGATGGGTCCTCCCACTTCAAATAACCTAGTTAAGAAAATGCCTCCCTGGATACCCAGAAGCTTATCTCTTCCAGATTCTATCAAATCAGCAACCAAGTTTATCAATCACAGTCCTCATGGGAAGGAAATCTGAATGCAGAGCCAGAGCTGCACAGCGGGATGCTGGTGGATGATGCAGGGGAACCTCATGAGGATGAAGGCCGAGAATGAGGGGATGCTTTACAGCCAACAACCACCAGAGACAGCCCACAAGCCATTGGAAGCCAGGGGACAGGTTGCGATGGGTTCCCCCACATGGATTCTTTGGAAAGAAACCACCTCACCAACCCTTGACCTCTGGCTTCTAAACTCCATCCCATTGCATTAGTGATTTGTGGCCCGTTCTGTGACAGCACTAGCCAACTAACACAAGAGGTTTGCATTTTGGAAGCCTGTCCCCCTAAGATCTAAAGCCCAGACCAATGTGCTCTGAAATCAAGTGAGAAGAGTCATGTCAGGCTTCCCAAGGCTTCTGCGTGTCTCATGGGATTACTATCTCCAGTATTGCCTTTTATAGTCCTAAATTTCCCCTTTGATTATGGAGCCTAAACTCTAGATTTTGTTTCTGCACATTGCAACCAAAATATTATGTTGAAAATCTGTCTCACTTCATCTATGGTGCCTACCTTAGCTCCTTTAACAAACTGATTGACAGCTCTGTGATGTCCTCATCCCCTAACTTCATCCATTTCTTTCTGCCAAATGTTCATTTAAATCTTGATTGTTTTGATCCCTGCTCCTGTTATTTCGATTTATTGTTGTTGGGGAGAGGGGATGTGCATGAGCACATGCACCTAGGAGTTTGTTTGTGTGCACAATGATGCTCCACAGAGGTCTGAACGAAACCCTTTCTAGTGAGGTAGAGTTTTGCTCTGGTAGAATATCAAACGCAAGCCTGGCAAGCCTTGCTTGGTATAGTCTATTTCTATCTGGGCTTAAGTCCTGGGGTTTACCCCTTAATCCCACAACCATCCTTTCTGGGACTTCATATAAATATCTGGGTATATTATCCCGTCTTAACTACAAACTGAAGATAATATCATCTATCTTGCATGTCTATGGTAAATTTTAAAGAACAGAAAGATTTACTTAAACACAAGAAACCAAGGTCTGTATGTCTATTCCTTTGCCTTTCAAATACCTATTTCTCCCAGATGAACACATCAAACTTATGTCACCCTAAACTTTCATATTTGTGACCCTAAAGTCCACTATGATTATGCTTTTAGTTACCAAAATATATGTGCATTACCTTCTGGAAGACCTAAGAATGCATACCAAGATGTTCTTTGATTTCCAGAAAGTAAGAGTGATAGTACCTACCTTGGAACAGTGCCATAAGAATGTATGTAAAGCACCCCACAGTGTCTGTCATAGACCCTCTCCTCTCCCAAAACAAAAGCCCTAGAAGGTACAAGACTACCATTGAATCTAACCTGCCATCTCTCCCAGGTCCCACAGGCTGCTCTGAATTAAACTAAGTCCGTATATCTCAGTGTTATCATATTGTGAATGCAAGGACCTCGTCTCCCAGCTGGCCTCAGAGTGTTGAGACACAACTGTGAATAGACAAAGCTGTCTCCAAAATATTCCACCCAAGGATGAAGTCATCCCAGACTTTCAGCTGCAAGAAAGTGAGCTATGTGTGGAACTGGAGAAAGGGACACCTTGCCTCTCCCCTTTCCCCCCAACATAAACACTCAGGCGTCTACCTGTACTGTGGCCCTCTGGAAAATGGGACTGAGCATGGAGGGCTGGAGGGACATATTCTCTCTCGGATCCATGTTGATATAAACAATTTCTGCAAAGCGATCGCAAGCCCAAGAATATTAAACATCCCCCCTCTGAGAGGCTGCATTCGAAACATGCTCTGAATTTGACGTAAATGAAACTAAATCGTGTTGTTTTTCACTGAGATACGGGGCCAAATAGATATTTCAGAATATGTGCAAGCTTTGAATTAGCTCTGAAAGACACAAATTGAAAAGTTTGAGATCCAACAGCCCGGCAGCCACCAAGTGTCTGATTTATGCCTAATTCTAGGGAGTCAAAAATATGAATTAGACCCCATTTCAAGATCATCTGAAAGAGTAAGGACAATGATAATGTGTACGGTTCTGGTCAGCAAGGAGCTTCTCTTCTCCCACGATCACGTTACCCTCAGACATACGTGTGGACATGACTGTCTATCTTGTCTTCCGTGGTATTCATGTCTGGTGTGAACTTGGTACCACGGGAACCCAAGGAAGAAGTGATCATTGAGGGCAAGGCACCTCGGATAGCATGTGGAACAGATAGCAGGAGCCGTAAACAAGAACACGTGACAGCTGACCTCATCGTCTCAAAGTGATTCTTTCAAAGATTTTATTTTTAATATGTGTCTGTGCATGCAGGGGAAATCACACCTGATTAAAGGTGCCTGTGGAAGCCAGAAGAGGGTGTTGAGTCCCCTGGAGCTGGAGTTATGTATGGGTGGTTGTGAGCCACCCAAAGTGGAATCCAGCTCTTCCCAAGAGCAGGATACATCCTTAACCTCTGAGGCATCTCGAAGTGACTCTTGAAAACCATGGCAACCCTTGCTTTCCTTCGCTGCTGTTTTTGTTCCACCCTTGGGGTCAGGCTCTCCGACCGTTCCTGCTGCCACCAACGGAGCCCTGTGACTTTAAAGAGCTGCATGTGCCCATGGGTGGCTGGTAGAAATGAACCCTTCGTTTGCCCTACACATACAACCATGAACAGATCATCCCCAAACACTCAGGACCAATGTGATTGAGAAAGCTCACCCTCTGCAAGCTCACAGAGCCCACTGTCCTGGCTCCTGGAATCTAGCTGTGGCACCCCTGTGGTGACATATCGTGCACCCTAATAAAATTCACCTGAAGAATATTGTATGCCCTAAAAAAGTTTGCATGAAGATCAGAGAACAGAACAAACTACTAGATTAAACATAGAGGCCAGGCAGTGGTGACACACACCTTTAATCCTAGCACTCGGGAGGTAGAGATCTGTCTGGATCTCTGTGAGTTCAAAGCCACCCTGGACTACACGAGATTGACTCAGACTAGGAGAGAAACAGAGCCAGGCAGTGGTGGTACACACCTTTAATCCCAGTACTTAATCACACACACGCCTTTAATGGCTGGGCGGAAAAGGGTATCTAAGACATGAGGAGACAGGAGCTAAAGGCTTTTCCGGCTGGAGCTCTTTCAGGCCGAGGAGTTAGTTGGTGAGGTAAGAGGTGGTGACTGGGGCTGGCTCTGCCTCTTTGATCTTCAGGCAAATCTTATTAGGGTACGCAACGTATCACCACACCCCCCCCCCACCCCAGCCCCACACCCCAGCTTGCCCCCTTAGCCTGTGGATTGTCAGTAAGGGGTTGTTTGGGGAAGACGGGAAAAAAAAACATTCTTTTCAACTCCTGTCAGAACATTTGCATTTTTGGAAGAGTTTCTTTCTTTTTAAGACTCAGAGTGAGTGAGAAGCTTTTAGAAAAGCTAAAAATATCTGTTAAACAAGAAGGGAACACCGCCCAGCCCGCTGTTCCTTCTGAGCAAAAGGCTCGCCAGCCCGGGTGTGAAGTCCTCTCGGTGTGCTGCAAGGACCCGGAGGGAGAGGTGTCATCTGCTTGGTGTCTTAGAAACAAAGATACGGGGAGGTGAAGTTGGAGGTAAGGAGAGATAACAGAAAGCCGTGAGTAGCCGCCAAGCCTCAGCCGCTTGAAGCCAAAAATGGCCTGCAAAGCTGCTGCATGCGCATTTCCCCTGCAAAAAAACAAGAAAACCGAGGCAAGAACGGACTTAAAACGCTTGTCCATTGCCACCACACACGAAGAACTGCACCCCGTGGGAAGGAAGGCCAGGCTACCCTTGCCTGTGTGGGTCTCAGCATCATGCCCGTGTACCCACAACCCTCAGAGAACTTGGGAAAAGAGGTAGTAGCCCTGGCTCATGGTCATGTTCATTTTTGCTTGAGTTTGCCAGCAGCCTGGATGGGCCATAGAGACCTGCAGTCAGGATCCGACTCCCAGGGACCACAGGGACAGACAATTTTGAACACTCGGAGGTCTTCCTCTGGCCTCAATATGGGTACACAGGGGCATGGGCAGCCTTGAGTATGCACATACCTGCACATGCAAAACATACACACACACATGCACACAAACACGCCTACTTTCACAGACACACCAAAAAATTATGTGGTTTTTTTTTTTTGATTGATTGATCTGGGCATCCCTTGCCCATCATATTCAATTATCCTTCTAACTCTAAGTATTATACAGAAGTCCAAGGAGCCCCCTTGCATGCCCACCCCAACACTGATCGAAGGTGACAGGGACACATTTAGAAATGGTGCTCCTGGTCTCACAAAAATGGCAAAAAGAAGAGTCAAAAAAAAAAAAAAACCCTGACATCAGCAGCAGCCCATGTGCCCTTACCAACAGAGCTTATCACTTTTAAGTTCCTCATGGAGGATTGGTTCATGACCCATTTGCTCACTAGGCATACACACACACACACACACACACACACACACACACACACACACACACATACACACACATGCACTCGCGCACAGCTTAATCCCTGTATCATTGGCTGCCATAGGTTCCCTAAGAAGCTTAACGGGGCATGCTCTCACTTCAACAACGACCCACTAATAGCTTTACATTTCTCCCCAGTATTACAAGCTCCTATCTCCTAATGAAATCAAGAAATCAAGGGGACAGCTGGAGACTGAGCAGAGACACGCAGAGCCAAGGACACCCTAGGACTCCGCTGAGCCACAGATAATCACCTGTGAGCAACAATCAAACCTTAACTTCCTCTTAGGAAAACAGAGCGGCGTCTCTCTAGCTGAGCAAACTTCCTTCCCACTGGACTTGAAAAAGGGTAACACACCCCATGTGTAGCTGTGATCTGGCTGACAGGGACGTGTTCTCCTTCCTGGGGAGGGTTGCTCAAGTGTCTTTCAACTGACTGTCAGCTTCTAGCGTCTGATGCCCAGGTCCTTCTCGGGGGTGTTCGTGGGATCAGTGTCTACGACAGAGGTTCCATGTTAGATGATGCTCAATGTGCTTCAACCTTGGTGCGCGGCTCACTCTTTGCCGATCTGTCCCTCCGGGTGACGCTTTGGTCTTGACTTCCTGGTGTTTTCTACCCCAGTTTTCCCGGTTCCCTTAGCCATGCAGCACATCAGCGGGGCAGCTGCTGGCCGCCACATTTTGTTTAAACTCCCTTGGTAGCCGCTTGCTACTGCGAGAGGGAACCACAAAGGTTGTGACACGGCCCTACCTACTTCCCCTGTCCAGTTCCCCTTTCACCCCCAGCTGCATGCTGCGCTGTCCATGGCCACTAGCATGAGACCTGGCTAACTGACACCCTAACTTCTCCATCGTCCGACACCAGGGTAACTCCCTGCGTCGTCGCCTGTCCCTCTGCATCGAGTCCCACACTCACCACTCACGGGAGCCACAGTCTCCCATGGACTTCATCGTCGGCACTGGACGTCCGAGTGAACCGTAGACCATGTAGACAGATTAGATACGGATACAAGCGTGGAACTTAAGGGCAAGCTCAAAGCTGGACACCAATTTGGGAGCCAAGAGCTTATAGACAGTGTTTGGAACCAAGGTGAGCCTTAGTGAATCCCTTTCAGAAAATTTGCCAAGAGAAGAAAAGGGGGCCAATGACCTAGTTTTGAGTGTTCTAAAATTGATGGGGGATGGGGGGGTGGGGACACGGACAGCCTGGGGTAGAATAGCTGTCTGAATAATGAACCATCAGAGATGTCCACATACTCATCCTCAGAGTCTATCATTGCGTCATCTAAATGGGCAAAGGGACTTTGCAGACTTGATCAAATTAAGGATGCTGAGGTAGGCCTGGTGGCATAAGTCCAGAATCCTAGCAACATGGGAATCTGAGACAGGAGGATCCAAGTTTCAAGCCCTCAGTGAGTTACAGAGTGAGTTTAAGGTCAGCCAGGCAACTTAGGAAAGAAACCTGCCTTAAAATAAAAACCACAAGCAAAGCTTTGGGCATACAGGCCAGTTGCAGGGTACTTGTCATCAATGAGGCCCTGGGTTCAATATAATAATAATAAACAAATAAATAAATATAAATAAATAAAATTAAAGGTGTGGCTATGGAGGTGCATCTGGGGTTGTGTGTGAGGGTTGAAAATATTGGCAATATTCTAAAGTCCCCAGAAACATGAGCCAACATAGACCCTTCTCTCTCATGTTGTTTCCGTTGGTGTTTTGGCCACAGTGGCTCAAAAGTACTAAAGTCTGGGTGAGCTGAAAATAATCGTGCAGGTCTTTGTAAGGAGACTGGAAAGTCATAGACAATGACAACGATGTCCGCAGAAGCAGTGGACAGGGAGTAAAGATGATGCTGGGTCTACAGCGAGAACTTTGGTAGGAGGGATGGTCCTACAGAATTCATGTGTACAGCAGACTCAGGCTTTCCTGGGACGCGTTAAAACACTTTAAAACTTAGTTTTCAATTTAACAGGATTTTTAAAAATCAATTTAAAACATGGTCATCAGCCATATAAAATCTGTTATCATTTCTTACTCTTTGGAGATTCCATTTAATTTAGATGTTGAACTACATTCAATTTTCCTCAGCCTGCATTGCTGGCCATATGTTTCTTGAGGGTGGGGTGCTGTTTCCACTGGCTCCCCTACTTAATGAACGATTTTACAACCATGAAAATGTGATTAATTTATTTATATTTAAGCAAAACATGCCACAAAAACTCGCTAACTTACTCCTGAGAGCTTTGCCTCATAGATGACAGATGAAGGGGGAGGGGTGGGGACTGGGCAAATTAATCTGATTTTACCATCATAAATATTCAAATCGTGTATATTTGTTCCACAAAACAGTTGTTTAAATGGCTTTAATTTATTTTCAATTTTATTGTCTCAACCATATTGTGCAAATCAATTATTGAAATAGTTTGGTAACAGCGTCACCCAGTAAATGTTCAAGTCTCTCTCTTTCTCCTCTCTCTCTCTCTCTCTCTCTCTCTCTCTCTCTCTCTCTCTCTCTCTCTCTCTCTCTCTCCTCTCTCTGTCTCTGTCTCTCTCTCTCTGTCTTCCTCTGTCTCTCCCTTTCTTTCCTCTCTCCCCCCCTCTCTCTCCTCTCTCTGTCTCTCTCTCTCCCCCTCTCTACCTCTCTCTTCCTCTCTCTCCCTCTCTCCCTCTCTCTCTTTCCTCTCTCTCCCTCTCTCCACGCCCTCAGCTCTCTCTCTCTCTCTCCTGAACCTCCTGGAGTTTCAGTACACTCCTAGCTAAGTCTCTACTGCTGTGATAAAACACTGACCAAAGGGAACCAGGGGAGAAAGGGGCTTTTTTCATATTGTAGTTTACAGTCTTCCTTGAAGGGAACTCATGCAGGAACCCCCTTCTCTCTCTCCCACATGCAACTGAACCCCCTAGAGTTTCATCAAACACTGACCAAAGATAACTTGGGGAGAAAGGGATTTTTTTTTCACCCTGCAGCTTATAGTCCATCATGAAGGGAAGTCAGGGCAGGAACTCCAGGCAGGAACCTAGAGGCAGGAGCTGAAGCAGAGGTCACAGAGGACCACTGTTTACTAGCTTGCTTCCCCCTTGATTGCTCAACTTGCTTTCTTATACAACCCAGGACCCAGGGATGGCACTGCCCACATGAGGCTGGACCCTCCCACATCAATAAATCATTAATCAATAAATCATTAATCAATAAAATGCCCCCCACAGACATGTCTACAGTCCAATCTAATGGAGGCAATTCATTAATTGAGATCCTCAGTTGAGGGTCCTTGGGTGACTCTAGTTCATGTCAAGTTGACAAACACTGACCAGCACCACATCCTGTAGTCCCCCCCTCACAATCTAAAGTGGTTGCTATGATGAGACCTGCTCCCTGCAGTGTCCATGTGAGTCCATTACCAACATTATCAATAACTGAGGGGGGGGGGTCACAACTTGCCTCTGGGAATTCTGTGTCGCTGTAGGTAAGGCTGAATACTCACAGTAGACATTACACACAATTAGTAACTTGGAAATTTGTTTTAATTCTCAAAATGAGGACTCAACAGACCACAGTCTAAGAGGCAGCCAGAAGCAGAGGCAAAGAGTTGCCTCAAGTCACTGTTACCTCAAGAGTGACTGGGAAGCTGTTATTTTCTATTTTTTTTTTTAAATTTTAACTTTTGCTTATTGTGTGTGTATGTGTAGGGGCACTTGAGTATGAGAGCGCATGTGTGGAAACCAAAGGACAACTTTCGGTCATCATTTCTCTCCCTTTTTTTGAGCGGGGTCCCATCAGCCTTGGTAACAAACACCTTTACCTCTGGAGGCAGCTCTGGCCGCAGCTGTCATCTTCCATGACACAGAGTAAAGTGGAGTAGGAGACTCCCACCTCTGGGAGTCTGGGGTCCCAGAGGACTGTAGCCTCAACACTGCTGTGTGAGAACAGGCTTCATGCTCACACAAGAACAGGGACTGCCTTCGTGCTGAGAAGTCAAGCCTAGAAGCAGGGGGCTTCGAGAATTTGTCAAGATGCAGAACTTCCTACCCAAGTAAATGCTCAGTAAAGCTAACATTCTAACTTGAAGTTTCTTGGACTTAACAGCAAAACCCCCAAGTTACACCAAGAAGAGCTGTCTTAAGATCAGACAAAAACAGATGATGAAGAAAAAGGCCACTGGAAGTAAAGAAGGTAACAACATGGAAAAAATACGACTTCAGGATTTGTTCACCAGGTTTTAGTTGGTTGCTCTTGCTTATGATTCACCCCCACCCCAAATCTTATACATTCTACAAAACCGCTTACATTCTGAAGGCCTGGCCTTTCAAACCTGGCCAGCACACGATCCCTGGGAATGGATTCTGAGGCACAAAGCTGCAAGAAAATCTCTTGGGAATTCCTGGTCCATCTCCACGGGAGGGAAGGAGGCAGATTTAAGCCAAGGAAGGAAATGGCTCTGCGGAAGGCCAGACCTGTGACCTCAGCCTTCCCAGGGAAACGCCAGAGCAGTAGAGCCGTAGATCTCTGTTCCACGCTGAGAAAGGACCAGGCTTTTCTATCCCTTGGTCAGCCAGTGTGTGAACATGGTACACCCTCTGGAAGGAGATTTATCCTTGGCTGAGGCATTTCCTTGTCTCAGTTGAGGAAGCTGAGCCACCAGAAGCCCGTCTGTTGTCACCGTGGTACAGTGGGTGTGGTGGCTGTGGAGATGGCTCTGGGTAGACCCCACAGTATGCACCTGCTTCTTCTAACACATGTGCCCCAGGGGAGAACAGCTGCTTAGGCCCTTGCTCAAAGTAGTTCCCGGAGAGCTCATAGATGGCGAGTAGAGTCAATGAGCAGCCTGCCTGCTGCCTTTATCTCCAAGCTCTATCTGATACGCCTCATGCTCTCCTCCATAACTAGTTCAAGATCCCTCTCCCATGGGCTGGGGAGATGGCGTGATTGAAGAAGTGCTTTGATCCCCAGAACCTAAATGAAAAGGCTCGGCATGGTGGTGAGTGGTCACAATGTCAGCACTGGGGAAGAGACAGGCAAAGCTCTGAGATTGGCTGGCCAGTCAGAGTAGCATCCTTCCCAACTGCTAGGCCAATAAGAGATTCTGCCTCAAAATTGAAGGTGAACAGTACCAGTGAAGATCAACACCTAGAGTTGTCTTCTGGTTTCCATACTCATGTGCACACATTTACACACACACACACACACACACACACACACACACACCAGATTCCCCTTAATTCAACCTACACTACTTCTGGTCTAGGACATTTACCTGGTCATCCAGACCATTGTCTCTGACTCCTGGTTATCCTTTCCATGTTACTTTTCTTCTGCTGTGACCAATCACCTGAAAACACAAAGGAACAGTGATGTATGCAGGCGCATGGCATGAGAGGGAAAGGCAGACCCTTCATTATGATGGTGAGAGAAGCTATACCCTCTGTTGGCAAGAGTGGAAGGCTGCTGGCGATACCTCAGTATACCAGGAAGCAAATAGTGGGCAAGAAATGGGGCAGAGATGTTAACCTCAAGGCCCTCCCCCAGTGATCCACTTTTTCCAAAACACTGCCACTAGCTGGGGTCCAAGTATTAAAACACATGAGCCTGTGGGGTCATGTCGTGTTCAAAGCGCAACAGCTCCCTTCTCAGGCTCTGACTCTCTTGATGGTGGCCATCTTCAGGGGCAACTAGGCCCAAGACACCCTGGTGTACCAGCTGAGCATAAAATGCATCCATCCCTGAACCATGCGTGCATCTTATCCCTAGTGCTCAGGGCCAGCTCTGTCTACCAGATGATATCCCCTTTTCTTGCCCACTGGTCATCATCATTGGGAACTCTAAGTGACCAGGTGGCTGGTGTAAATTAAACTTCAATGGGACTCTTACTGCATCTTCTTCTAGAGGTCTATTCCTTGTAGAGACCTGAACCTCCCCACCCACAGAGTCAGTCCCGGCAGAGAGGGGAAGGGGCAGATCCTCATGTAGGGCACTGGGGGTGATGGTGAGTGTGACTGGTCCACTAGTCTCCCTGGGTTCCCAGGAGCACAGCCATCACTGACGTCATTTATACACTGTCCTGAAGAGTTAACAGTCACTCTCGTGGGTAACATTCCTGTCTTACTTTCTCTTCCATTTGCTGTGATAAAAATATTCCTATCAAAGCATTTTAAGGGAGGAAGGGTTTGGTTGGCTCACAATTCCAGGTTATAGTCCATCATTGAGGGGAAGTCAATATGTCAAGAACTAGAAGCCACTGGTCACATCACACTCACAGGCAAGAGCAGGGAGGGATGAATGGACAGGTACAAGCTGCTGCCCTGGTCTATTCTGTCTACCAATGATGTCATCCCCAGCTGGGGGTGAGGGGTCCTCTCTCATCAACTCACATAAGGTAATTCTTCACAGACATTTTTAGAGACCCTTCTCCCAGGTGACTCTAGAGTATGTGAAGTTGGTGGCTAAAGCCAACCATGACAGTTCCTAACCTGTCACCTCTGCCACATTTACAGGAAACTTCCCCCCATCTCAATCAGGCTAGCAGCCCCCAGGTAATGTCACAGGGAAACTGTGAATCCTGTGGTCATGTGTCTGCCACTGTAATTCCTTTGTGATAGAGTGAGTCACTTTAGTGATGCTGAGTGGAAGCCAGTGTTGGTGGGGAGTGGTGTTAAGGATGTTGTCCCTGTAGGCAGGAAATATAAACCTATACCAAGACAAGCTGATGACCCCGGTCAAGACGAGTCTCTGGTCCTTCCACATATTCAACTTCCTCTTGAAGACGGAGGTGCAAACTCAATGTTTCTAGTCTCTGTGGCTAGCAGGTTAGACATTTGGAAGCAACAGTATGTAGATAAGGCCTACATAATTGAAGGCCCAACCAATGACCGATGGATTCATGCATAGCCTTCCTCTCCACCACTGTGACACCCAGGCCTGTGCTGGGGTGGCTGATGACAGGCAAGAGGGTGTCAGCTGCCCGTCATCCTGTTTTCTTGATAGCTTACCGCCACTTCTGTGGAGGTGGCACATGTGTGGCCCATGGGTCTTCACACTCTCTGCTCACTTCCAGGGGTCTTTCCAAAGGCAGCTTTGCCTTCTATATGTATTATTATTATTATTATTATTATTATTATTATTATTATTATTATTTCAGAACTTTACACTGACAGCAAGATTTGCCACCAACACCACATCCATGTACTCTTAGCTCTAGGCACTTTCTTTCTCCTACAAAGAGGATGACCAGATGACCTCCCCAGACACATGTCCCCGAGATTTCTCCTAGCTGCTGTCCTTCCAGGCAGCCCCTGGGAGGAGCTGCCTGCAGTCCATTTCTACATGCACAAAGGAATCAAGCCACCCATAGAAGATCACGGGAAGAGCCGATGGGGAAATGTGAGAACAAGGGTGGGTGATATGAGGTATGAGGGACAGGCCAACCCTCTGGGCAACTTCCTTGTTCTCTCTGGCTTTACTTGTGTCCAGTCTTGGAGAACCTGCTTCTCTTTTTGATGGGCCCACCCAATCTTTCAAGTTAGTGATTCTGACAGAACCCAGGGCAGCCATGGGCTATTTAACATCTCAAAGTCACACGCACAGCTATGGCCAGGAGGCATGCAAGGGGGCCACTCCTCACACAGTGCTTCCACTTTTCTGGCACTGATGACTTGGCCTTTCTCCAGAAGGCAAGTGATTATCTTGAGATCCTTCAGGCTTGGCCACAGCTCCCTTTGGTACCTGCCATGGTTAATATTGGTTGATGATTTGATATGAGCTAGGATCACCTGGAGATAAACTTCGGCATATGTCTGCAAAAGTGTTTCTAAATTAACTGCGGTGGGGAGACTCCCCTTAAAAGTGTCCAGCACTATTCCAACTATGCTGGTGTCTCTGACTTATCAGAAAGGAGAAAGTGAGCTGGGCATCCCCATTCATCTCACTCTGCTTCATGACTGCAGATACAATGTGACCAACCATCTCCTGTTCTACCCCATGATGACTTCTCTGTCATGGCAGACTGTAAGGTCAAACTGTGGATCAAAACAAACCTTTCCCTCCCTGGTTATTTTTCAGCATGTTGTTGAAACAATGAGAAAAGTAACTAAGATGGAGTCCTTCCCTAGTTCACATGCCCTGGGTGCCAATGGGATCTACCTCATCATAGCCCATCATCCAAACAGAACTATACAGCATCCAAATAGTGCTACCAGTTGACTGACTCCAACAGCGGGCTCCCTGTACCAGTGGTGGGAAGTGGTGGTGTATCCTGATCAGCCTCAGGTTTCTTTGTGACTAAAGCCTTCACAAATATAGAACACCTTGGATTTTTCTCAGGCATTATCCCCGGTGTATACAATCAAGTTTCTTTGCCACTGCTTGCTTATCTGCTCCAACTGCACAACACACTCATGTTCTAGACAGCTATGATGTACAGTATAATGTCCAGACAGCCCCCATGACTACAGATGGAAAAATACCAGACTCTACCAAGCATAAAAAGCTATTGGTAATCCCATACTCCCCAGAGACAATGAAATTTGTCTATTTTAAAAACTAAAGGCACATCATTTAGAAACGTGATCTCTCCCAGTTGAAAGCAGATGGTTAGGGTTTTATTTGTCGCATAGATTTTATGGACGAATAAACAATAGATGAGATTTTTTTAAATAACAAAAGCAAGAGAATTTATGTGAACCTGCAACAAGACGGAGGATTACTCTTTGTTCCAGATCAATCCGAAAGGCGCTGATCCTCCTTTCTTCAGAGACCATAAATATCACCGTCTTACCTACCTTTGTTGTGAAGAGATACCCAGCAATAAACAACTTCCAAAGGGAAAGGTTGATTTGGGTTTCCGGTCCATTATGGTGGGAAAAACATGACATCAGAAGTGACAGGCTGCTAGTCACATTGCATTCGCAACCAGGAAGGGAACAGGATGTAGGGTGGGGCTATAAAAGCTTAAGCCCCACCCCAGGGATCCACCTCCTAAAAGTTCCATAATCTCCTCTGGTGGCACCACCAGCTGGCAGAGTGTTGAAACACACGAGCCTGTGGAGGAGATCTCACAATCAGATCACCACAACCATGGACCTGCCGGCTACCATTTCCCCATGGGCTCACCATGCTACACTCACACCAGCCATCCTGTCCCATCATGCTCTCCTCTCCACCTTTCCATGTGCAGTGCATCATCAAAACCACTCTCATTGTCTCTTCCTCAGGTACAGAGTCCTGTGGGAAAGGGCAGTATGCGGAGGGTGCCTCAGGACCACCTGGGAAACCCTATCTCTAAGGAAATCAGAAACATCAGAGTGTGACGCCTATTGAGGACATCAGTCTTCAAGTGTTCTCTAGAGTGGAAACACTCATAGCATTGCCTCAGGCCCGGTGAGGGGCTGAGCTTTACATGTCTGCTTCAGCCGGACCCCAAGGCAGAAGGAGCAAGGCCATTCTGGAACTCCAGCAGAGGCTGACAGCCAAAATGCAGTCGGAGCTGCACCTCCCGGCAAGCAGAAGCCAGGGATTTGGACTCAGAATGGGAGAGCTGGGTAAACGATTCGAGAATTCACTGCAGCCGAAAGAGAGCAGCTCCCCCTCCACCCCCCGACTGTCTCCACAGAGACTGCACACACAGTTCAAGGCTGTGAAACAGGAGGAACAGCAAGGCTTTCAGAATGACCAGGTTGGAGGGGAAAACTCCCAGCCTCAGTCTCCACTGAAAACCGTCACTTCCCTGCGTGCCTGAGATCTCCATCTTTGGTCCACACCCTCTGCAACCACCCTGACCATGTCTCAAGGACTGTGCTGGAGTCTCACACATCCCTACACTTAGCGCCTCGCCCGTGAGTACTGAACAAATAATAAAATCACTGGGTAAGTCACCCGTAACGGTCATTTACACGGTCAGCGTGACCTTCTCTGAAACCCTTCTCTTGTTGTCCCCGAAGTCCTCAAGGAAAACTTGACCTTGTGAAGGAGAGAATCCTCTTGTGCTTAAGCCAACCCAATATGGGTACAGTCCCAGGGAGCCTGCACCCGGGAGACCCACCCAAAGGTTGCTACATCTGGCCTATCCAGAAACCAGCTGGAAGCCTGCTTCTGTGGTAAGCGACAGGAAACTAAGGAGATACACAGGCCTTGTCGGGGTTGACAGGGAGGGTCCTGTTGAGGCCAGACCTCAGGTTTCTGTTCCTCCCAGCTCTCATCCTCTCCTGTGAGTCAGGAATCACAACAAAGGCAAGGGGCAGAAGATCCCCAGGGGCTGCCCTGAAGGGAAGCCGGGACTGCATCTCTTCCCCTTTCTCCCCTGGGCCCACAGGGGGGAAAGTATCGTGAGGGATCTTCCAGTGAGGTGCCAGAGCAATGCAGGGTGGGCAAGACGGAGTGCTCCTGGACGGCAAAGCTCTTGTTTCATGTTCCATGAGAGCAGCAAACTCAGAGAGGTTAGGATGTACATTGGGGGGAAGCAAATACAGACAGACAGACAGACAGACAAGAGCAATGGGTTTTGTGTGTCAAAATCTTTACAAACCCTCATTTTTGGAGCTCTGACTTGCTGACTTACAAATCATGTCATTTAGATAAGTTCCCTCAGCCCCCCAGAACCTGTGTCCACATCTGTGAAGTATCAGTGACAGGAGAGCTTCCTGCCTCACCGGGTGGGGGGAGAAGGGGAGCCGAGGTCATCCTCACACCCCCTGCCCTGTTTCAGTTGTTCCAATTCACTGTGGCTAATGGAGCTCATGATCAGCAGCTCCGCCCTCCAGGGCTCCTCTTCCCATGTCACCAAGGCAGTCCCACATTCCTGAACCACAAAGCTGCAAGGGACTCGCTCGCTCTGCCTGGAGGCCAGGACCTAGGGTTCTGGCCTCTGGCCTGCCACACAGTCACATTGTGAAGACTGTAAATGTCACTTGGGGGAGGGAGATGGAGCTGAACAGCACTGTAGTGTCTCCTCGTTCAGCCAGACCGCTTCTGCCAGGTAGAAGACAGCCTCGGGATTACTTCTCTGCGCGGTGAGTCATCTACGGCGTGTTGGACTTTCACCAGGCTTCCGGTTCACAGCCGAGAGTGAGGCTCAGACAACACTCATTGATTCACGAAGCGCCCGTCTTCTTCAGCAACTCTCCGGAGCTCAGCCGCCATGCAAAAGTTTCTCAGGCCTTTTCCCTACCCTGGGCCTCATTTGTTCTCAGTCATCAGTCAGATGCCCACTCACAGATTCCTGTGCCTGCGAGGAACCGCACTGGGAATCCCCGTGGGCCAGGGTTGAGTGATGTGAAGGACATTTTCTGGATGGTCCTATAGGACAAAATGAGAATAGGCTTCAGGGTAAATAACAAAAAGGCCAATATGATCACGTCCAGTTAAACCCATGTCATAGCAATTCCCACTGCGGAGACTCGTCCCCCAGAAGTCTATCTGCTGTGTGATGAGGGCGCCTCAGGACACAGGGGGTACAAAAATTCAAATTGTTGCAGCAGGCTTCCATGTATTTTGTTGACCTGGAAGACATGGTTATACCTCCTCTAGCCTCAGTTTCTCCATCTTTAGTGCCGGTTTTGAAACCCTGAGAAATTTTCAATGGCAGCTCTTTCATTCCTGATGGGGCCTGGGGTCAGTTTGAATATCTGATTAAAAAAAAAAAAAAGTCAGCCCAGGCATGTCTGCAGAATTATCTAGAAAGTTCGTGAACATGGATGAGTGCATGCCCAGTGTGTGAAAGAGGATTCAGAGATGCCCTGGATCCCATCTGAGAAGGTAGACTCAAACTTCTCAGTCCCAGAAGACCCTGAAGACGGGGTCTTTGAAAGTGAAGCAAAAGGTCAGCAGCCAGGGAAGGACAGTGGAAAATGGATCACCTCAATATGGAAATAAACACAGTCATGAACTTTTAAAGACTGGGCCGCAATTCCATCTTGCCCTTGGAAACAAGCTGTTCAAGGAGATTCGCGGCTGTGATCAGCTCTGTGCTCTGCCAGGGAGGCCAGATGGAATTACAGAGGCAGGTTCTGAAGGACTGGGAACCATGAGGACAGCCGAGGCAGTGGATAATGAGTCCAGCGTTTCCCCCAGATGTTCTATGTGTGTTCCAGAACAAGAAGGAAGCTGGCTGAAGACCAAAACCATTTTTTTTTTAATTCCTGTAAAGGAATGCCAGGCAATCTCCAGTTTCATCAGCCTGTGTCGGGCACCAAGGCACCAGGTCACACTCAGCTAGCCCTCTGCTCAATCCTGCTTACTGAAGTCACCAAGCAAATGAACTCAGACTCGAGTGCTCGGTGACTCATGTCAGAGCGTAAATTGAAAAATCTATGCTTGCCCTACATGTAATCTAACTCCAGAAGACTCCATAGGACAAAATTCTCTATGGTGAATGCTGTTTGGGCATCCTGAAGGAAAAATTTACAAAATGGAAATGGGTCACCAGGGACGCATACTCACAATTTAAATACTTCCCACTCTAAGAAAATGAATTGGAAAAAAGAGAGAGAGAGAGCCACTAAAAACGTCCATTTTATTTAGAAACAAAATACAGTCATCTCAGACGTGTGATTTTTAAAGTTGTGCACTGATCAGGAATTGTCTACCACTTGATCACCCAACTCTCAGAAAGCAGTTTACATGAATATTACTTTCCTAAAGCACAGTGTGATGGTGGCGGCCATCTGTTCCTATCTATCCCTATGGGTGTAGCCATGAAGCCAGGAGCACCAAACACTGGTTTAATGCGGAGCCTTCTCCACCCAGACATCAGTGTTTTTGCTCACCCAGGCTCTGCAGGCCCGCCTGGAATAGCCCCAGCACACCTTGAAAGATACTCGTGTGTAGACAAAGTACCCTGATCAACGCCATCCACAGCTGCTGCTCAGAGGCCCCTGGGCACTGCAGTGGCAAGAACGTCAGCTGAGAAACAGGTCAGCGAGCTCCAGCGGTGCCACCGCCAGGATGCTCCAACTCTTCTTTTGAAGGTCCCTCCTTGGCTTCCTCCCCTACAACACGGAGAGTACGGAGGAAATGGAACAGCCCCACTTAGCCTCATACCAGGCTTCAGAAGGGACGGGCCTCTAGGTCCTGCCAGCCAGTCTCCACCCACACAGGGACTGAAGTGGTGGCCGCTTCTCCAGGCTTCCCTATCTAAGGGGGTCTGGAGTCTGCACAGGAGACCATATGCATGCTACATTTTCTTTCAAACATCTAAGGACCACATTGGAAACGTGCCCTCGGGCCCACTTGGCTTCTCCAAGACTGTCAGCACTAAAGCCTGCTGGGAAATGAAATGGCCTCCCTCCGGAGGGAGTAGCCTTGGGAGCGCAGTACAGCCCTGGGAATGGCAGAGGGGAGTGTGCATGACAGTGCAGGCCTTTCCTGGAAGGCGCTGACGGAGAAAGGGGGAGAAGAGAAAAGGGCAGAGAGGCAGAGGCCTAGCTTCAGGAGGGCTGTTCTCCCTTGGGCTAAGTGACCTCTGGGAGCCAGAAGAAGGGGCGTTGATGGGAGGCTGGCATCCCGAGAAGAAATGTCCGGAAAAGGTTGCTGGGGATGGGACTTCGGGAATAGCGTCTTGGGGACTATTGGGGCCCTGGTCCTCCTTGGCTCTCTCCTCCCTCCCTCCCTTCTCCCTCTGTGTGTTGCTCTCTGTCTCTGTGTCTCTCTTTCTCTCTCTCTCTGTGTGTCTGTCTCTCTCTCTGTCTCTCTGTCTCTCTTTCTCCCTCCCTCCCTCCCTCCCTCCCTCCACCCCACCCTCACTCTCTTTTAGAAGGGCATCTTCACTGGCCCTTCCTGCTCATGCTCTTTGCTCTCATACCCAGCAGTCTCGGCTCTCCTGCGCGCCTGTCTGCCTCAGGCATTGCTGTTATCTCACTGGGCAGACTTTCACCTGTTTAGAATGCAGGTTCTCTGAAGCGGTGCATGACTCTGATGGCTGCCCGAGCCTTCAGTACTGGACACAACAGGTGCATAATAAAAGCTTAGTGAGAAGCTGGGCGTGGTGGTGCACACCTATTTATAATCCAGCTCTCTCTCTTTCAGGAGGCTGAGGCAGGAGGATGCCTGGCTGGCATAGTGAGACTCTATGTCCGAACAAAAGTTTGATGAAAGACTAAAAGAATGATGCTGATCTACAAACTGGAAGAAGTCGAGATGACTCCGAAAGGCGCTCATCTGCTGGGCACTTGCCAAGGGCCAACTCTTCTGCTAGATGGAGGATGCTGGGTCTCCCAGAGTTCAGGGATGGGAAATGACCAAGCTTTGCCCCTCTGAGTGGGCCTGCCTCCCTTCCAAGCGCTTGTTTAACCCCGTCCATGCCCAGTTCTGTGTCTCTCCTCTTTCCTCTGTCTGTATGGCAGAGCAGGAAAACAGGGCAAATGCTGACATGGGGCCCCTGGCCATGGAGGGCTGTAGCTAGGTTTCCATAGGTAAATGTGGTGATATTTCATTTGTTTATCCGAGGGTCAGAGAAAAAGCTAGCCACTATATTAAACATAGAAGTCAGGCAATGGTAGCACACGCCTTTAATCCTATCTTTCGGGAGACAGGGATCTGGATCTCTGTGAGTTCAAGGCCACCCTGGGAACAGAGCCAGGTGTGGTGGCACACACCTTTAATCCCAACACTAGTTAACCATGGAGGTCTGGAGGTCTGTACAGACAGACAGGAAGTAACAGAGCTGGGCAGGAAGAGGAAGTGATGTAGCTGGACAGAGAGCAAATGAAATAGCAGAACAGCAAGATATAGGCATGGGTATACAGGAAGTAGGTCTCTTTGGAAACTGAGGGTTAGTAAGGTGAGGTTGGCTTGTGGCTTTTCCTATTCCTCTGATCTCTCAGGTTTTAACCCCAATATCTGACTCTGGGTTTTTTATTTAATAAGACCGTTTAGCAATTCGTTTACAGGCAAAGGATCAGATTTCCCTAGGAAAAAGGGCAGGGAAGCCCACAGAGCCTGCTAACTTAGGGAAAGTAGGAATGTTCCCCAGAGGGAAGGGGAGGTCTGGGTAAAGCCAGACCAGCAGCCTGTCTTACAGGGAGAGAGCAACACACAGCTGGATGTGAAGCCCCAGGAAGGAGCAGGCACAGCTTTCTGAACTACCTGTCTTCTAGGTGTTAAGTCAGGGTTATGACAAGAGATCTAAAGCCAGGTGGTGGTGGCATGCACCTTTAATCCCAGCACTCAGGAGGCAGAGCCAGGCGGATCTCTGTGAGTTCCAGGCCAGCCTGGGCTACAGAGTGAGATCCAGAAAAGGCTCCAAAGCTACACAGAGAAACCCTGTCTCAAAAAACAAAGAAAGAAGGAAAGAAAAAGAAAAAAGAAATCTAGCTTGCTCCTAAGACCCTGCAGTCCTTTTCAGTGAATGCTCTGAGGTGAGAGCGCACAGGGCTTGTGCATCTCACATTGTCAACAGACATGGATTTGGAAACTGGACCTCCTGAGCTCAGACTCTCGCCGTCATGAGCTTCCTGAGACTCCGGGCAAGTCATTTAGCTTGTCCGTACTTCAGCTCCCCATACACAACTGTGATGGTAACAGCAGTGCCCCCAACAGACCTCCCCTCGGGGATGAGATCAGTTAAGACACACACAAGGCAGACGCAGAACTGTCCCTGGCATTCAGCCAGTACTAGGTGCATCGTAATCATTATTTATGTTAATATAGGTCACGCAGCAAGGTCGCAAGCCATTTCATTAAGCACATGACAGAGCGGCACCGTGATCTAGTTAGTAATGATCAGGTGAACAAAGGCAGGGCACACTTCTCCTCCATGGAAACCCCGTGGCAGGCACCATTTGGTAGTGGCAGGTACGCGCACAGGTGTGCCTGCGCTCCTGCGGGGTATTTAGACTGAAACTGGTGGCCATCGCTTGCAAGTATTAAATTACTTACCCGCCTAGTGACAGTAAGTGAAAACTGACTAGCCAAGGCACCTGGGTTTGGGAAGCTTATGGGTCATTCGGTCTCCCTCCCAGACCCGGCAGCCAGTCCCTGAGTAGGACTCGGAGGTACCACTCAGCATCTCTGGATGGCAGGTTCCACGTGCAAAATACCAGGACCTTCAACCAGAAAGGACCTGGAGAAGGACGCATGTCACTTTAAGGACATTTGGTGAGCGGTGCTGAGTTACTTCCCGGGGGGGCCTCAGGACGCCCTTGAGAGTTGGTCAGGCAGGTTGTGTGGCTCATCTGTCCAGATGACATATGGATCAGAAGTCATTCGCCCAGGCTGCTCGGGATATAGCAGAGTTAGTGGCTGAGCTTATGTACCTTGGCCCTTCAGGGCTAGGAGCCTCACCGCAGCAAGCCTGGGGGAGTGAGCTTGAAGGGAGAATGGGGGGTGGGGGGTTTACTGAGTTATGCAACTAAACAAGAGAGGCCAGGGAGCCTTTCTATTCCTCTTACGCCAGTGGGCTGGGCACTTGGCCTCTATGATTGACAGCAGGCACAGCCATATAGGAGTAGAGTTCTTTGATGATGCACAGCCTTTTCTGGGATGGAGGGGGGTGTGTAGGTAGGAGGAAGCGGCACTCTGGTGGTTTTGTGCAATAATTTTCCAAGACTAACAGGATGCTTTTCTCTTCAAAGAAATCTGATGTCCTTGAGCCCCGCATCGCCCTCGGAGCTGATCAGTTACAAAGACAACTTTGCCAAGACAATCAGGCTCATGACTCCCCTTTGCAATCGACCTTTGGAAGCCTGTGATGTGCTGGCCAGCACCCCACCCCCACCCCTCCGGGCACATTTTCCTTGGCTCAGTTATCAAGTCCATTTTGAAGCAGTATCTTTCAAAGGCAGTGTCTTTGAAGAATAGCCATTTCAAAGAATCGTTGCAGTCAACATTTCTGCAAACAGCTGGACGGACATTGCAGTATCTTATCACTTCAGCCATCGGGCTGTCTCTGGTAGCTAGAAGCAATCCAGGGTTATCATGATCTCCAAGTCCTGCCTAAGAGGGACAGCACTGTAGGTCAGTGTGTGTGAGCACAGCCGTGTCTATCTGCCCATTCTCTTCATCACGGAGAGGCTCGCGGAGCCGTAGCTCCATGCTGCACTCCATTCTAGGGAGAAATGAGACAACCCCTGCCCTGGAGAGGCTTGCGACATACAAGGAAAAGCAACCTGGTTAACGTCCTCAAGACAAACATGTTCCGCGGAGGATGCGCAGAATGTATTTGGAGGCGCCAAAGGAGAGGTGGGCCATCAGTGAAGCTGGAGAAGGATTCCAAGATGGAGACCTGAAGGACCACTGGGCCTCTTCTATGTCCCTTATCTTTAGAAAGTGGCGGCCAGAGGTGGGCCAAAAAGGGAAACACCATCTTGATGTCCTTAGTGTTACACTGCCACTTCACACAGAAAAGTTCAGACTACGCAGAAACACCACAGTGACAGGGCTGAGTGGTAGCCACCAGCAAACAGTATGTCACCCACAAGTATGAGGGACATGGCACCTTTGGGACAGCAGATAAAAGTAAGATGATAATTGGGAAGTGGCAGATTTGATTACTGTATCGCCTCTTCCTAGGATTTGAATTCCTTGCAAGTCTTTAGAATCGACTTTAAAACTATGTCTATGTTTCATAACCTGTTCCTCAGAGTACCATCCCCTCCCAGGTGGCAGCAGCCAGCTTCTTTGTGCCTGAACGATTCCATCACTGTCACAGTGCCAGTTCAGAATGCCACCCACCCCTTACCGACACCACGCCCATTCTTCTATCCAGGCTCCATGCTGTGAAAGCAAAGGCCTCTGCTTCCGCTCACTCTGTGGGCTCTCCAATCCCTTCTCCACCATGTAGTCCCACCCCCTCCTAAAACATGGGTCTGGCCATGGTGCTCAGCCTGATCAAATCCTTGTGTGAGCCTTTCATCCTCAGGCCCTCTGCCTCTTGGCCTAAGTCTTCCCACACCCGATCCTCCTAGGCCATTCTAGGCCTCGTGTGATCCAAGTGCATCTTGTTCCTTGGGGTCTTCCAACTCCACCATCCTTCCTGTGCACTTAGACTTGGCTTCCTTAGAGAGACTTTCCCAATCCCCAAGAAAAGAGACTCCCCTCTTTGGTGCCCCCATCGGATCCCAGGCAGGATGTGTGGAAGTTTCTACAATAGGATTTTGTTACCTGGTCTGGCACTTCCAACGCTGAGCATGAGACATGACTGGGACTGCATGAGTGTGACCCTGGCTCTGTCACCTGCTAGCTGTGTGTCCTGGAACTCCTGTGGCCCGGTTTCTCTGTGAAAGGAAGAAAAGGACAGAGTGGAAGAATTTACCCACCGATGGTTATGTGAGTCCTGAACAACTTCTGGTGCCCTGGGCATTTAGACAAGCTCAGGACCCCGGGAAGGATGAAATAATTGAGTTGATACCAGCTTGAAGCCTGTGCCCGCTCTTAGGGGGGCAGGCCTGTCTGTGTCTGCTTGCTCCTGTCTGCAAAAGTGCTGGGCATGCAGCAGGGGCTCAGCACCCCTTCTGGAGTGGGGCACCCAAAGGCTAACCCGATTTGTGAAAGGCGAAACTGCCAGGCTCTGGCTGCTGGCGGCGTACCGATGAAGGGGTTGATTAGAGAAGGGCCTGACAGGCAGGGTCCAGGGCTCAAGGTGATGGGAGCAGGTGTGTGGGATCTAACGCAGCTGCAGGAAACCCCCCAGACGGTCCACAGGCAGTGTCTAACTTAGACATTCTTTTTTGGAACGCACATCTCCATTCCACACCCTCTATCAGTAGTCATCTCGGGCTGCTGTAACAAAAATACCACATGCTGGACAGCTTAAGTCAGTAGGCTTTCTTTCTCACAGTTCTAGAATTTTAAAAGCTCAAATCGAGATTGAATGAAGTGGTTTTCCAGCCACAGAACTCCTACTGGCTTGTAGAGAGTCACCTGTTTCCTGGGGCCTCAAACAGCCTTGCCTTGGTAGGTAGATATAGAGAGGGCACCAGTATTCTTCTGAGGACACAAACCCTTTTGGTTAAGGTACTACCCTGAGGGCCTCATTTACCCCTAATTACTTCCTTGGAGACTAGGCCTCCAAGACAACCTACACTGAGGACTAGGGCTTCGAATTCAGAGGGGACACAGGCATTCAGCCTGTGGCATCCCCTTGTTCCACGCACTCTGGTTCTTCATACAGGAAGAGCAACCCTGCCCCGGCCTCTGCTTGATGACGACGGTGTGAAGAGGGAAAGAGAGAAAGCCATTTCCCAACATGCCAGCTCCGCCATCTGCTCCCAGCCTGGCTGCTAATGGCAACCTCGGTGTGTCCACCACATCTGCAAACCTGAGCATTTGCTTCTGAACTGGGGACCTTATTTATTAGCTGCTAACTGCTGAGCCGAGAAAATGAGATGGGGCCTATGAGGCGCTGGCCTTTCCGCTCAAGTCTCCTCTCTGGGGCTTGTCTGGGCCACTGCACACCCTGAATTTTCTATCTTGCTTCACTTCTGTCAAGTAATTATTTACAAATTAGACTCCCAGGGAATACATGAGCAGAGGATGTGAGCATCGCATATGTAAATAATAACAAATGATTTCCCAGTAAACAGCAAACCTTTCTCCAAATGCCCACTGACACTAGGGAACTCGGAGACCTGCCACAGTAACATCCCTCCCCCTGAGGGCCTGCAACTAGCTCCAGGTCGCCCTGCCTCCAGGGCAGGGGTGGGGGTGGGGCAGGGGGAACTCATGCTATGAAAATTGTTGTGCCCTGGGCACGAGACTCCGGAAGAGACCACCAGAGACACGAACTCATCAAAATGCAAAAGCAAGGTTTATTGAAGCAGTTCAAGCCCCGGCAGGGACCTCGTCCAGCCATCCGACACAGTAAAGGCTAGAGGAGGTGCCCAGCCCTCTGCAAGCTCAGGTTTTAAAGGCAAAAAAACAAAAGGTTACATCATTTAGGGGTGCTAGTGCGGGTACAATTCTGATTGGCTCAAGTTTCAGGGGCTTTTCAGAATTTCTGTGTTATCTTACTTTGCAGTTTTGACTGATTGTCCAACTTTATTGACTACCTCCGGCATTGGGGCATTCTATGGTTAATCAGTTATTAGCAGATGGCTCTTTAAACATCCTGACTTTGTCCTGAGGCCTATGTCTGCAGCCCTGAGAATTCTGAAACTCAGGACTGTTTCAAGCTGGGGTGAGGGGCCTGCTTGAAATGGGAGGTGCTTTGGTTCTTCAAAAATGACTATCATATGCTCACTAGATGTAGAAGGTTCGTAAAGCAAGGTATCAAATCAAGATCCTTGCGTGTCTGGTGGAAACGGGGGTTACCCGTGGTTTTATTAAAGCAAGAGCAATTGCTTGCTTTAGAACACCTACTCTTTTCTGTAGGGATGGCTTAGTCTTTGGACATCACCAGCAAGATGTCACCCAATGGCTACCTTCCTGCGGGCGACTTTGGTATTATCTGTGCCCAACGGAAAGATTACAGTCGCCACCCTCCCTCCCTCCAGGGCTGTCCCGTGGACCTGTAGCTGGAGAGGTATAAGATGGCTCACATGTGCAAGGTGAGGCATCAAAGAAGCTTCCAGAAAAGACGCCCAATACCAGCACGAGGAAGAGAGCCGAGCGAGCGCTCTTCTCCCTTCCCCTTTCTCGCTCTCTGAATATGGTGTGACATCAAGAACACCCCCACACATAGCTTGACCAGGAGATGACCCTGTGATTTAGGCTGGGACTCTGGAATTGAACAGAGGAGGGTGTGGTGACCATGGAGTGGTCCCCCGACTGCTGTGACCCATACCAGCAGCAAACATACCTCATTCCCAGTCTGCCAGGGCCTGCTGTCTCTGAGTCCAACGTGGACCCAGGGCCCAGAGTTGATTTAGAGGCAGCACTTGGCCAGTCTCCTTTCCATTTGCTCACTGCTTAGTTGTGACAAAAAGCTTCCAAGAGGGAATTCTGTCCTGCAGTGTAGCTAGAGTTTTCCTGCCTTGCCCACAGTCAGGACAAATCTCTGTCACCCGCCAGTCCCACAGCTGCTCAGACCCAACCAAGCAAACACAGAGACTTATATTGCTTACAAACTGTATGGCCGTGGCAGGCTTCTTGCTAACTGTTCTTTTATCTTAAATTAATCCATTTCCATAAATCTATACCTTGCCACGTGGCTGGTGGCTTACCGGCATCTTCACATGCTGCTGGTCATGGCGGCGGCTGGCAGTCAGTCCTTCTGCCTTCCTGTCCTTTTATTTCTCCTCTCTGTTAGTCTCACCTATCCTTCCTGCCTAGCCACAGCCGATCAGGTTTTATTTATTGATCAATCAGAACAACTTGACATACAGACCATCCCCCAGCACAGCCAAGTGCAGACCATCTCAGACACCTGCACTCAGGCCCATGGTCCTAATCATCCTCTATGCGGACCTGCTGGGTAACACCACAAAGAACCCAAGAAGGGCTCCCACAGGACATACAGAACATCCCACAGCACTGCAGCATTCCCAAGATAGTTTATAGTGTAGCATCAGCCTGGTTGTTGTTAAATTCCAAGGGGTCATATCCTGAGCAGGGTTCAGCCTGCTGGAATTTATGAGTATCAAAGTCAGGTGTGGGGGTTTGCCCACCCCCTTTTTTTTTTTTTTGGAAGGCTGCAAAGATGGAAATTCTCAAGACTGCAAATGTACACAAAAGTGTATTTATGTCCGTGTGTGCATGTATACAAGCATGTGCACACGGGCAAGTGTGGATCCATCTGTGTATGTGTGTGCCCGTGTGGGTGTATGCATATATTCACATGTGAGAGCATGTGCTTTGTGTGTGGGTGTGCTCATATATGCATATGTATGCTTGCATGCATGAGCTCTTCCGGATGCCAGGGTGTTGAAGAAAAGATACAGCAGAGGACATGTGTGAGGCTCTGTGGATAAGGGCAAACAAATTAACATTTCCATGATTCTTTTTTTTTTCCAAGATAGGGTTTGTCTGTGTAGCTTTGCGCCTATCCTGGACTAGCTCTGTAGACCAGGCTGGCCTCGAACTCACAGAGATCTGCCTGCCTCTCTGCCTCCCAAGTGCTGGGATTAAAGGTGTGCACCACCACCCATCGCCCTGCTCAAGGCCCACAATTCTTAACATTGACATCTCAGCACTAACTTTTCTGTATTGAAAGGCTGTTAAAAACTCTACTAAAGCAAAAGAAAAAAAATTAGTCTAGTGGCTCAACTCCATATAATTTTATTATTTCCAATAAAAGCAAAATAAATGTTAAGTATACAACTAAGTGTGATTGAGTTTTTACGTTTATGTAAGATGCTGCATGTAATTAGACTCCCGGTCCCTAAACTTCACTTTTTTTTTTCCCCTGTGGCTCCAGTTTCAGTGTGAGATGGAAGACACTCGCTTCATCGTGGTAGGACCATCTATTCAGAACCAGAACACCATCCCAGGGCAAGGAAAGCTCTTCTTCATGTCACTCTGACGCGTCTTGTACACTCATCTCGCTCAGTCATGGAGGACAGTCAGATTATTTAGAATGAAATAAGAAACCGGTGCTCTGTGCCTAGAAAGCCCACTGACACGTGTCCACGGCCCAGGGCTGGCAGTCAGCGGCCACACATGCTTATACCTGAACTCCACGTTCTCAGGAGTGTGTCGGTGGCCTCTGCCTGAAAGTCTGGGACCTGGATTCTTTTGTCCAAAAAAAAAAAAAAAAAGACAATAATTAAACCAGGCAGCTGCTGCCCCTAGCAATATGACAACCCCTCTGCTCCCTGGAATTTGTTGGACTCGCCCTGCCTGCGCTCATCCTGTTCGAATTAGCTGCTCCCTCCCTGTGTCGCTGCAGCGATCTGGGCGAGTTCCCATCTATTAGCTGAATTATTCAGATGTTTCCCCACAATGGCACAGCAGTCACATAACTGGCTTCTAAATCATCAGTGAATTACATTATTGACAATCTGAGCAGATTAATTAAGAAATCTGTCGCGGTGACAGGATGAGGGTTGGCTCCCTTTCAAGGCAGAGCCGCACTGTCTTCAAGACAGGCACACCTGACGGAGATTCCAGGAGAGGGGAGAGAAAGAGCCGTCACAGCACCAGGGCTGGGGACAGTTCCTACTGGGCTTGGCCCGGGGCAGGCTAGGGCAGAGAGTCCCCCACCCACGCCCAGGCTGCCGCCCGGGTGGACAGGCTGAACGAGATCTGTGCCCAGTGTCCTCCCTTCAAGCATGAGTCTCATTGTGGACACGCGGCAGAGACATCCTCAGATTATCTTATCCCTGTTGGGAGAGGTTGCTTGCCCCCTGAACTCCCCAATGTGTGTGTGTTGAGGGTCTAAAGTCTCCCAAAGAGCAAAGCTAGCCTATGAAAACCCTCCCAACAGTCCAGCAAAGAGAATGCAATTTCTCTACTCATCCATTTTTTACCCCCCACATAATGAAAGCTTTATTGGTTTTTCCAGAGTCTTGCAACCAAACTCAGCATAAACACTAGTGAGTAAGTAAATAAACGTTAAAATCAGAACAGCACACTGTCTGGGCCAATTTAACCGAGAAATGGCTTGAGAGTCAGCTAGACGGATCAGCAGAAATTTTGCAGATTGACAGTGGATCCTGCGTGTGTTCTAAAACCTGGAATCTCGAAACCAAGTTCTACTCAATCCTTTTGTAACCTGGTGGGTGGCCTTGGGCCCGTCACCCTGGACCCAACGACATAAACAGCAAAAAAAAGCATAAGGACAGGAAGGGTTCGAGAGGTCGGGTACATTTTCAGAAACTGCACAGCTCCCAGTGACAGCGGCAGTCGGCTCGTGTGCCAAGCATGGGTTTGAGGCTCTGACGGAGCCACTCCCAAGAGGCTCCTGAGTAGGGTGCTCAGGGAGGCAGTGAGGGGTTTGGTCAAGAGATGCTCTGGAAGCATCCTATGGGGATGGACCACAGAGAAGGACGAGGCCCTGAGAGGCCTGCGTGCCCGGAACCAGCAAGTGTCTAAACCAAGTGTCGGCTAAACCAAGTCACATCACCGGAGCCAGAGCGGAGTGGTTGCGGCTGTGACACTAACAGGGCCATGACTGACCCTGGCTGCTCTGTGGGCTGCCATTGCTCTGGGTACTCTGCATGTGTTCAGCCAGCCAGGGTGCCCACGCACTGCTTGCACTTGATGGACGTGATGCTCCCGGGGCTTGGGCTCTGTGACTGGACTTCAAGAGCCTGTGGGAAGAGGGGAAATGTGTCACTCCTGCACAGCCTGAGATGACATCAGATGGGTCTACCGCCCAGTGACTGCCGCATTTCTGATCACCTGAAGATGACAGACGGATGCTCCTCACAGCAGCCACAGGCAAAGATGTCTTATCTCTCCCACCTGCCTCTTGCTTAGAACTCAGGACACATCTCAGGACTGCTGTTTGTCACCGTCCCCATCTCTCACATCTGATCTAGCAGATCCCGGGACAAAACTGGACAGACTTCAAAACAACACCAAAGACACAGAGATAAACTTCAGAGGGATAGCTTCTCAGGTCAGAGATGAGCCTGTCTAGTCCACATGATATGACAGATTGGAAGGATGAGGACAAGGGTCACAACTGCATGTCACAGGACACTTGCCTAGAAGGAGGGAGCCGAGCAGAGACTGCCTTGCCAGACTGGCTCAGACTAGATCAGTGGGCCATGACTGGGAGTTGAAACAGCATTAACCAGAGGAGCCTCGTGCACCATCATGGTGTTCATGCCATCCAGGAGCCCCCTGAAGTTCCCGTGACACAGATACCATTTGACTGGCACACGCAGGGCTCTGGAACTCATCTTAGGAGCAGCCTAGGGCTCGTTAATGCTGGGTAGTTAGTTCATTGAAGGTTTTTCTTGGTGTAACATTGCCCGCCCCATGGTGGAACAGAGGTCACTTGTGGTGGTGGCATTGCCCAGAAATATATGACTTTGTTTTCATGCATGAAAGGAGAGATGAAGGTATCCTTGCACGTCTAAACTTGTCAAAGACCAGAGCATTCCTCGGCAATGAACCCCAGAGGGCAATTATATCCTAGTGAATGCTCACATTGGGGTATGTGGGTGTTTGGCTTTAAATCCATGGAGAGTGCTTACTCACAGTTCGCATAAGCCTGCTACGCCATACATACTTTATGAGCCTCTGTTCTTCTCATCCAAAAAATAGGTACAACTGTGCTAACATCCTCCATAAACTGTGCTGCCCTGTGACACTGGCATCATGTTGGGTGTATGATATATTCTATGATGTTCACATAATGACAAAACTGCCTAGTGATGCATTTCTCAGCATGTCTACCCATCACTAGGGGACATATGACTATCTATGGGACAGGAACACGGACACGGACATACACACACACACACACACACACACACACACACACACACACAGAAAAAAGACAACTCGGTACTTAATCTTCTTTGTCAACTCGATTAAATCCAGAGAATCTGGAATGCACACAGTACAGTTTTGGGTAATATCTATGAGGTCACTTACAAAGTCACAGATGACTAAGGCAGCAACCAAAAGGAAAAGACCCTCCTTCAGTGTGAACAGCACCATCCAATAAGCCAGGGACCCAGGAAGAACAAAAGTAACAGGAAGAAGGAAGCAGAAATAAACTCCAGTCTTCCTGAATGAGTGTGTCTGTGCCCGATTCCATCTCCCACAGACCAGACACTAACTTCCAAATGCTTTCCAGGAAGGTTCACCCCAGCAACTTTCCAGAAAGATTTTGGGCCTTTAGCCCTGAACTGGGGCTGAATCATTGGTCAATCTGGTTCTGTGACTTCCAATGTCTTGACCTAAGCAACTTCTGGGTTCTTTGCTTCTCCAGTGGGTCAAAAGTCACTGTGTGACAACCTGTCCCCATTATGTAAGTCAATCAAATAACTCTGTGTGTGTGTGTGTGTGTGTGTGTGTGTGTTTACTGGTTCTCTTGCTTTAGTCAACCCTGACTCATACAGTTAGTATGTCATTTACGATGACTGAATTCAAAAAATGGAGGAGTTATTATTTCTTATTCTCCATTTTATTTTCAAGCTTATCCACACCTTACCCCTTGTTATTTTGATAAACACACATGTGGTCATCTGAATACAAGTGATCAACAACACAATCACAAATGGCTAACAGAAAGCCATGAATTTTGGAAAACTGATCATGGAGAAGCCTTGGCACATGGAAAGCATGCTTCACTTCCCCAGGGCTGGGATTATGCAATGCGACCACACCTGGATGTTTGTATAGGTTCAGAGATGTAGAGATCAACTCAGAGCATGATCCTGTGGTGTGTGGTTTGGATGAGGCCTCCATAACCTCATATATTGGAATGCCTGGTCCCGGTTGGTGGACTGTTAGGAAGGATTAGGAGGTCTGGTCTTGGTGAAGGAGTTATATCGTTAGGAGTGAACTTCGTAGTTTCCCAAGCCCAGGCCATTCCCAATAAGCTCTCTTCCCTCCACCCCCTTCTCTCTGTCTTGTGCTGGTGGATCAGATGTAAGCTCTCATCTATTTCTTTTTTTTAAGAACATTTTTATTCTTATTTTTGATGTTATAATTACAGCATTTCTCACTTCCCTTTCCTCCCTCCAAATTCTCCCATATACCCTCCTCCTTGCTCTCTCTCAAATCCATGGCCTTTTTGTTCATAACTGTTATTACATGCACATATGTATATGTGTTCCTAAATATAACCTGATCAGTGTGTATAATTTCTCCAGTGACATGCCTGCCTGCCTGCCTGTTTCCAAGCTCCCCACCATGATGGTTATGGACCCACCCTTTGAAACTGTATGTAGGCCCCCAAGTAAGTGCCTTCTCTTGTGAATTGCCTTGGTCATGGTGTCTCTTCACAGCAATAGAACATGACTAAGACACGTAGCAAACACTTCACCAACTGATGCCTCCCCTCAGCCCTTCTTCCCCTGGTTTAATATAAAACTATAGACTGTCTACTCAGACTAGGAGATCCTTCACCAGCAACACTGTGCTCGAAGAAACACTGCCATCCCTGGGAAGTTGTCTTTCATCCTTATAACCCTAATATATCCAGCTGAAACACATTTTCCCTCACCAAGTTTAATCTTCTTCAGAAAAGCTAAAAGATAACCATGTCAAATCATAATAATTCTTTATATCAATTAGTATTACTATATAAAGCTGCTATGCAAAGTGCTTTCTAACCCCATACTCCAAATTATAGCAGAACATTGTGTAGAGCTTCTTAATTTATGATTAAAGAAATATGCCGCTCCAGACATGGTCTTCCCCCTTCTGTTGATTCCGTGAAACAAGAGCTTCATCATTAAGTGGTATTGATGAGCCCCAGAGTGGTCCATGTTAGTCAATTTCATTAACTTTTCAAATTAGGTATTCAAAATGTGTTAATGGCAGTACAACAGTCCATTACATTACTCAATGTAATTTCATGGGTATTATGTATAGCTGGTAACATTAGCCCTCTTGTCTTTATAGCTGTTAGAAAACGTTATATTTTCTAAGCCCATCAGGGGGGTGTGAATACCAGGCAGCTAAATCCACAGCTTGAATAATGGCCCCTGCCCAGCTCTGAATCCAGATCAAGTGACTACAGCCCCTGACAAGAGCCCTGTGGGGTGATGGAGAGCAGGAGAGAACCAAGGAGGAGCTTGAGAATCCATTCCGTTAAATCCCCTTCAGACTGGCGTGTGAAATTCAATTACTGCTTAGCAAACAGCCATTACCCATCCCCTTGGAACAGAGCATATTTGCTTCCAGTGACCATGGGGTTGGGCCCTGGCTCTTCCTAGCCAATGAGGAGCAGGGAGACACTGGGGATCAGTGTTGGAACCGGACTCCTGTGCCCCTGGGACTCAGCACCTCCTCTTTAACGTGGGCCCTAGCCTAAGACCTCCAGAACAAGCTCAAGTCTCACCCAGGCCTGGATCCAAGCCCACTCACACCACCGAACCTCAACCCTAGACCCATCACTGAGAAGCATAACTATTGATCACAGGCCACTGAGAATTCAAAATTGCTTGTTACGCAGCATTATCAGGGCAATGCAGGCTGAAGAAAGAGTGGCGGAATTATTTCACTAGTCTAGCTGATGGCTGCTACCCTGTAGATGAACAAAACCTTCTGAGGGTTGATTCTTGGGTATTACATTTTTGCCCCTTTCATTTAAATCATGATATGAACACCGCATGGCCATGTGTGTATCTCCTAATGTTTTGTGTGTACTTCAGTTTTTCCATAATTGAATTGGCAAGTCTGTGACTCATTCACATACTCTGCAGGGCTTCCCATGTTCCAGACATTATGCTGATGAAGGAAGAAAGCATGGTCCATTCAATAGACAGAGGGCGCCTGATCCCAAGGACTCACTCACAGCCTGTGAAATAGCTGTAACACCTGCTCTACTAACATCTTAAGGCTGGAAGATGAATTCAGACCATGGCCATGCTTGTGGAAGCACGATAGTCATTCACAACGTTGAGAAATCTGATTTTAACCGCAGAATCTTTATTAGTTAACACGTAGCCCCAACTGTTAAAAGATCCACAAGTCTGTCTCTAAAGGGGGCAAAGCATGTAGTCTCACGTCAGCATCAAGGAAAACAGAAACATGCTTGTGTCTGCGTCAGCATGCCGGAGCAAGCGCCCTCTGAACTCAGCAAGAACACAAAGCTGGTCGACTCGTCTGTATTGCAAGAGTGAAAAAATGAGCGAATCTTCCCTTTCCCGTTGCTTCTAATTTGTTTATAATTTTCAAATTCATGTGTGAACTGATGCTAATTCCTCCACTTCAGCAACTGTGTAATAACAGAGACTTAGTGCGGAGGCATTTGGAGGCTGACAAGATGGAGGTGGTTAGTTAAAGCTAAAGTTAAGGGCTCGGAGGGTGGCCTAGCAGGCTTCCACTCTTGCTCTGTGTAGGATAAAGACAGCAGGGAGCTTATCAGAACCCAGGCTCTAGAAGAGCGAGGGCTGGGCAGTGAGGGGAAGTACTTGTGACTGTGTGGGATGCAGGTTCCTGGGCGTCCCTGGAAGTCACAAGCCGCAGTGTCCGGTTAATTTGCAAGTTTGGAGTCCTGGGGGGGGGGAGGTCCGGCAATCTGTCCAAGAGAACCAAAGCTTCTGGGGTAGCCCAGGCAGAGTAGTTGAACTGCCGGGGCTGTCCATACTCTTGACATTGTGGTTACAGTCACTAACAGCCTAGGGCTGCTGTGGGCTGCCCTCCGCACTGGGTGAGATGTCCCATCCTCCTAGGGAAGAGAGCTGTAAACTACAGATGAGCAGGGGCTGGAACATGGCCTGCTCTGCCTCCTATTGCACACATGGCTGAAGATGAGACTTTGAGTTCCCAAGAACAGTCCCAGCCCAACCCCCACTCAGTTTACTCACCTAGGAAATGGGTGTCTAGCCCAGCCCCATAAGCTAATCTGCCTGAGGATGGAAGGAGGCTGGGTTTGGTGGAGGAGTCCAACAGTCCCTGCAGAAGACCAGGGAGAACTCACACCCATGGCCTCAAAGCTTATCCTCTGCTTCACACCTTAGGGACATAAGCCAGGCCTCTGAAGGCTCGTCCTGCCCCATTCCAAAGGGACACTCCTGAAGACCTCAGCAATCAAAACAAAAAAAAAATTGCTTACGGATTAAGGCATGTCTGCCCCTGGCTCTGCAACCCAGCCCTTAAGAGCCAAGTACAACACAGTTAATAAGGCGGGATGTGTACCTTCCCAAGGACTCTAAGGCTACCTAGACCAGGTCTCCAGAATTCCTGGACCTGGATGTCACCAAAACCTGACCTGAGTCTGCCTCTTGTGATACCCCATGTCCAAGGAGGAGGCCCAGTGGAGTCTAGACATGGAACTTAGGATATCCACACTGAGGCACGGGCCCTGGAGGTCAGGTCCAGGGAAGGACAAGAAGACGTGGGGCACAGAAGGTACCCTGCTCCATGGCCTCGAATGCTCAGTGTCACACATTGGCAGGATTCCTCAAGGAGTCTAAACTCCGGTCCAGGAAGGCCAACAGAGGAAGGAAAGCTGCCCCTTTGCTCAATAGTTTCTAAGTACAGTGTGTCATTTTTTTTTCCAAATCTTTCATTTAATGTCAGGTAGTACTTCAACTCAAGACACGCAGTATTCATACCATAGAGAAAAGGACCCTGAGGGCACCTGAGTCATTCATGATGCAGTAAATAAAGGAGCCATCATCTCTCCGAGGAACACTACCAGAATGGATCCCAACACTCTGCCTGAGGCCAACCCACAGGGCCTAGCTGCCAATCCTGCCAAACCCAACAATTTGGAGGTGTTGGTGAGATTGCCCTACTGAACAACCTGCTCAGCTGAGATCCATTCAGAAGAAGATTCAGAATCCTACAGTCTGCAGTCTGAGGAAACAAGATCAGCTGAGGAGTTGACGAATGAGCAAAACGTGACCTGAGAACACAAAAGAAGGTGCTACCCAGACACCAAACCAGATCACCAGAATCATAGGCCTACTCTACACTGACTGGGAACAGGTAAGCCCCCATCTCCAGACCATCAGATCAGGTCTCTATCCCCTAGACCCTTCCCAGAGTGTCATTTTTAACTGTTAAGAGAAGATAACTATTATGGGGACCTCCTCTGAACTCTTTCCCTGGGGACCTGCAGTGTGTGGGGACATGTCTCCTCTCTGCCCAACCTATTTATGACTCTCTACCCCGAGAGGCTGTAGACCCTAGCAGACTCTCTTGTCAGTGGGAATGAGGATGTCTCCGCAGGTGCCAACTCTCCCGGGCTCTGAACATTTCCTTTCCTTGGCTATGCATTGATATAACATGTTCACCTCACCTTAGGAACAGAAAAAAAATGGGCTTCTAGAAGGCCCTGCTCCACAGTAGACCCTACCAGTCATTTTCTCACTCATTATACACAAATACTTGTTGATATCTGCCCTCTGCTCTCTGGGCTCTGGAAGGCCAGCAATAAACCAATGTACCCTGCACTTCAGTTAGTGGAAGAAACCACAGGACAAGCCAGGGAACCTGCCATCCCAGGACCAAGTGCCCAGAATCTGAACACACACACATACACAGGGGGCCTGACCTACACATTTCTTGTGACAGGATAATGAAGCCCAAAGAAGCCCAGAGAGATTAAGATGCCCAAGTGACAGGCCAGGATTTCCACACAGACCCAGCTGAGGCCAAAACCCACCACTAGGTCTGGCATGATTAATCACCTAGGAGACAAATCTCTGGGCATGTCTATGAAGGAGTCTCTGAATTGGGTTAATTAAAATGGGAAGACCCACCCTAAATATGGGCAACCCCTAGAACCCAGGGCTGAACAAGAGAAGCCAGAGGAGCACAGCATTTACCTCTTTCTGCTTCCTGATTGCAGATGCAATATGACCAGCTGCCTCACGTTCTTGTTGGTCTGGCCTGCATGCCATTATGGGCTGTATCCTCAAATTGTGAGCCAAAACATACCCTCAAATTGGGATCCGAGATAAATGCTTCTGGTGTTCTGTTTCTTGTGGAGTATGTTGTCACGCCAAAGAGAAAAATAATACAAAGTCCTGAGTCCTCCTGAGTCATGGACTAGTATTAACTCTGGTTTAATAGCATTCAGCAGCCACTTTTGCCTCCAAGATATACCAGCCACTTCCTCTGGCACAGTTTTAGGAACGCATACAAGATGAAAAAGAAAACAGAGCTCTATGTGGTATCCCAGGCTTGAAATCACTGTGGCTTTGGAGGTTCAAGGCCTGCTTGGGCCACAGAGTGAGTTCAAAGCCAACCTAGGCAACTTCAGGAGGTCCTGTTGGGAAACTCATAACTCTAAGGCTCTATGAAAAAGCCATATGGAAATCTAATGTTTCATGTATATGAAGACAGAGAGGGGGTTGGATTAGACTTACCCTACACAGAAGATTATAGTCATCCCAGAAGCCATAGGTTGTCAGATACGAAGGGCAGTGCCAGGTGTGGATCAACTGTTCTCCAGCTGTTGATCAAGCTGTCTCAAAGACCCCTAAAACAATATATGCAGGCTGTTGTCACTACTCTTGACCGCTCACCACAACTTGATGGTAAAACTCTACTGTAGAAGATGCCACACATAAGGGTGATAGGACCTGGAGAAACCAAGCTGGCACTGAACAGGAAGCTTTCTCCCTACTAGCTAGCTCTCTTAGTCCTGGGAGGTACTGGGGTGGGGTGGGGGGGTCATCAATAGGCTTACCCAGCTATGGTGCCTATGAACTGCAATAATGACCAGTACAGCAAGATGTGCTCAGGAGTGTGACAGTGGTGTGCCTGTCACGGGGTTAACCAGCCACTCCCTAATTGGATTTAAGGTCCACAGAGAAGGAAACACATGCCTGGTATTGAAGATCTTAACAAGAGCCCACGGATAGGGAATTCACAGGCCCCGGGACATCGCAACAAACGGTGCTTTCAGTTCATCTCTCTCTACCTACAACTTAGCAAGCACAGCTCTCACGGCTCAGCCGAGGAGTCTTTGTACAGTAGATGGTGGTCAAGGCAGGAGCTCACAGCTGGTCAAAGTGCAGAGGATAAGTGAGAAACAGGGCATCTCTACCACACCTCCCCAAGGCTCAGGAGCCACAGCAGATCAGAACCACAGTAGACCCAGAAGTCAGGGAGAACTGGAGCCAAACAGGGCCTTCTGGACGGATGGACACACTGCACCCAGGAGCCCTCAGCAACTGTGTTGACCTGAACAAGATCAATCCAGTCAACAGTCTAGCGTGGCGTGGGAAGGGGTTCGCGCTCTCCCTCCCTTAACTGAGGAATTATGGATAGCATTTTTTAAGGGTGTGACTCCTAGTAAGTCAACCACACTCCAGTGGATGGTCCACACCCAGAAGTTTATGGGTAGCACAATCAGAGGTAATGGGTTACCAAATTTATCTTTTTAAAAAAAGGGGGGAGGGGTAAAAAAAGGGGCTAGGGATACGGCTCAGCGGAAGAACACTTGCTTGGCACGTACAAGTCTCCAGTACCCATGAAACAGAAAAAAAAAAAAAGGATGAACCACCACCCACAGAGATAGCCTAGCACCCCGAGTGACAGTGATAGCTTAAAAAGAAACAACTGATAAACAGGAAAGGAGTCTGGGTTTCAAACTCAACCAGTTTCCTTACTGTGGCTGTATCTAGGTTGTGTATCAAAGAAAACAAAAATAATTCCGGGCACAGAAGAGGGATGGAATATTTCTGCACTCAGCACCAGGCCAGCTTGGCTCCTTCCCAGGCACAGAATTCTGCTGTCTCTTTTTTTTTAAATAATAATAAATAAAATAAAACAGCTCAACCCTGCGGTGGGTGCCAGCAAGCGCAACAATGCCTGGGGAGTGGGCGGGAAGTGTGAACATTTGGCAATTACTGACAGCAGCCTTGTTGTGAAGCAAACAGCTGGGAGCAGAAGGCAGGTGCGCTAACACAGCTGGGCCATTCCCACGCCCCCCCCCTCCCAGCTCCCCCCAAACCTGGCCTCTGCTGTCCACAGAGTACCTTCCCCCTCAGACAAGCTTGAGAAGCCAGCTACCACCCATCCAACGCCCGCACAGGGGTCAGTCCCGGCTCCTCACTTGGATGCTCTCCCTGGCCCACCCTACAACCCAGAAGTCCTGCACACCTGCTCCCTGGCCAGAGGCTGAACTGTTGGTTTCTGTTGTCCAAGCCATAGACAGGCAACTTGATCAGATTGAAGCCACAGAAAGCCCAATCCACACATGGTGTAGGGCTTTGCAAAGGATTCTGGAAATTTCCATGATCAAATCCTGGCTTGGGCAAGCTGGTGTCTCGTACTCCACGAGATTCTGAGTAACATACACACATTTTTTTTTGGACAGAGCCGGAGTGGGAACAGGAGGGGTCTCTGGTCGTTTCAGTGGTGGTGCTGAGCAGGCGGCTAGAAGAGCTTACAGAAATTCAATCTAAGCCTTGTCCCTGGTGCTTGCGAACTCAGCTCTGCCTAACAACCAGGCCCTCCCCACAAGGAGATCTTTGGATGACCTTCCTGCTCCTTCCTTGATGAGGCTTTAGAAAAACCCTCAATTCCAGCTGGGCGGTGGTGGTGCCCTTAATCCCAGCACTCGGGAGGCAGAGGCAGGTGGATTTCTGTGAGTTCGAGGTCAGCCTGGGCTACAGAGCGAGTTCCAGGACAGGCTCCAAAGCGACACAGAGAAACCCTGACTCGAAAAACCAAAAAAAGAAAAAAAAAAAGAAAGAAAGAAAGAAAGAAAAGAAAAACCTCAATTCCATCAAAGGGGGAAAGAAAGAAAAAGGAGTAGATAGGTTTAAATATTGGCATTCCCAAGGTCATTTTGTGTGCATGAATGTATATGCATGTTCATATGTGTTCACATGTGAATAGGTGTGCAAACACCTGCCTTTGGGCTTGTGTGTGCCCGCATGTATATGATGTTGTGTGTGTGTGTGTGTGTGTGTGTGTGTGTGTGTGTGTGTGTGTGCACATATGCCTGTGTGCTTGAGTGTGTGTTTGTGTATGCAGGTGCATGAGTGAGTTACTTAACCTCTGGGGATCCCAGTTTCCCTGTCTGTACGGAGGATGCTTCTTCACCAGAGGATTGTCATGAGAGCGCCATGGGACAAGCAGGTAGAGTCGTCCAGGCACAGGATGTCCCCGCACATGGCATGAATTCTCTACCTCTGTGTAGACAGCCTCGGGGCACTGTCGTCTGCACTTGACCGAGGTTCACAGCTTTAAAAGGAGTACGTTAGTTACCTACTCTTGGCAGCAGTGAAACACACAGCAGGAAGGTGGCCCGCACCAGCGTCCCAGCCACAGGCCAGCCACCAAGCGCCCTAGAGTCAGGGTAGCGTGTGAACGATGCATCAGGAACTGAGCTGGCTGCAGACCCTGGAGGCCACGGGAACATCTGTGACCACAAAGTGATTGGTGCCAGAGGAGGTGGTCCCCAGCTGTGCAAATGTCTCCCCTCACCCAAACCCTACACCTCTGCTCACCCGTAACACCCCACCCCTGCACGGGCCCACTCACCTGGACCATCCCACCACATGCTCCCAAGCGAGCCTGCTCTGTGGTAATCACTCTGATGTTTACGGCAAAAGACATTTATTAGAGCATTTAAATATGTAATGTTGTAAAGGGGGGGGGGGGAATCAAGAAATTTGCCAGTGGTAACAAGCGTCCTTTTCTCTACCTAGAAGAGGCTTCAGTGGGAAGGTCACCCTACCTTATTCAGGCACTGAGCTCTGTATGATCACTCTCACCCACCACCATGACATTAGCACATCTAGGAACATGGGGCAGCGGCAGAAGACACTGGCAAAGCGTTGTTATGGAGCCAGTGACCATGAGCCCATGTTCCTTTATCCTTCCGAAGGGAAGCATTACCCGCTGAGACGCACCTCACCCCATGTTCTCCTCTCTAGGGGCCTTTCATCACCGTGGCTCCATCCAATCTGTCCTGACGAAATCCCTTTTTTTCTTCAGCAGTTTTAATTTCAGAAATGAGAAGGGAAGCATAGAGTACATGTGGGTGGGATATATACGAAAATAATAAATATCCCAGCTCATCTGCTGTGGATGCCATACAGATAGCGAATATCTAGTTCTCTGTCTCCAGACATGCCTAAAAAACATGCATGATGATCTTATGAAAATGAAAATAACGTATTTATTAGACAAGGCTAATGATGTTTAGAGAGGTGATGATGGGGGGCTATGGGGATGGCCCCGTGAACAAACTTCTGTGACCTTGACCCACATGGGCTCCATGATCCCCCAAGTGACCCATGATCTGCTAGGTTCTCTATATGGGAAAGTAGGTAATCCACCATGACACTGTATGGCTATAATCATGGGTGTACATGCATAAATATATGTGTGCATGATCATGTGTTGCTTGTGTGTATGCACAGATGCATGTGTGCACAGGTTTGCATATGCCCCTTTGTACCCACGTGTGTAGAGACCAGATGTACTTCTCAGGAAACCTTCCACTTTTTGAGATAAGTTCTCTCAAGTTGCATGCCTGTAACTTCACCAAGCAGGCAAGGCTAGCTGGCCAGAGAGTTCAAAGGATCTCCCAGTGTCTGCCTACCTTCTTCTCTCCATCCCTGGTACCATAAGTGAATGCCATCATGGCCAGCCTGTACATGGGTTCTGGGGATGAAACTCAGGTCCTCAGGCTTGCAAGGCAAATGCTTTACTGACTGAGCCAACTCTCAGGCCTTGATCATGAAGATGAAGCCAACAGAGTCGGCTTTTCTCCTCTAAGGCAAAGCTGTGAGGCCCTCTCATACCTCATCTATAAAGTGGGGAAAACATCTCTCTGCCTCACAGGTTTGTACTAAGATTAAATAGATTCTTCTGAGAGGAGGCACTACCTGATCTCCTAGATTTTGAATACTACTTTCAAACCAAAGAAAGCTTAATGTCTACACACACACACACACACACACACACACACACACACACACACACACACAAATGCATAGTTATATACCCTCCATGTAATTTTTATCATTATTTTCATGGAGAATGCAAAGGAAAATGAAAATAACATATTTATTAGACAAGGCTAATGATGTTTAAAGAAGGAAGTAATGATGGAGGACTATGGGGATGACTCTGTGAACAAACTTCTGTGAAAGCATGAAGGCCTCAGTTTGGACCCCCAGCACCCACATAAAGGCCAGGGATAGCAGTACACACGTGTAACCCTAACACTGGGGATCTCAGACATGCAAATCCCCGAAAACTCACTGGACGGTTTATCTAAAATAACGAGGTTTGGACTCGAGCAGAAAGCCTGTCTCAACAAGCAAGGCGACAAGCGCTAGAGTAGCTCTTCTCAAACTGTGAGTCGCAAATCCCTTGGGGTTCAAATGACCCTGTCCCAGGGGTCACATGTCAGATATCCTGCATTTCAGATATTCACAGATGTTTCATAGCAGTAGGAAAATTACAGTGATGAAGTAGCAATGAAAATAACTTTATGGTTGGGGGTCACCACAACACAAGGAACTATATTAAAGAGTCACAGCATCAGGAAGGTTGAGAACCACTGGTCCTAGTGGAAGAAATTTGATGTTGACCTTTGACCTCCACACAAGCAGGCTTATACAAATATACCAACATACACATATCACACACACAGTGATGACAAGTCCTAAAGACATACATTTTTGCACACACGCACGCGCACACACAGTGATGACAAGCCCTGAAGACATACATTTTTGCACGCGCACACACACACACACACACACACACACGCACACACAACGATGACAAGCCCTGAAGAAATACACTTTTGCACACACACACACACACACACACACACACACACACACGCACACAGTGATGACAAGCCCTGAAGACATACATTTTTGCACACACACACACACACACACACACACACACACACACACACACACGCACACACAATGATGACAAGCCCTAAAGACACACTTTTGCACCCAACCCTTTCACAGAGCTATGGAACTATTTTAGGTAGAAATCTGTATGACTCCCCCAAATAGGCAAATCAATCCTCAAGTTCTGAAAGTGCTCTGGAAATTTCAGTATAAACTAAATGAAGATAAAAGTTCCCATGGGCTGACGCAATGGGTAGTTTCAGTCTTGAATTTTTAACTCACAGAATTGTGGAAAATGTTCACTTATCCCTCCATCCGCGTCATTAATTGAAAGCAAGAAAACTAGGTCATGCATTCGACAGAATGGAGAAGCAGTGAAGCAAGCCAAGGGTGAAGAAGTTTCGTGACAGCTTGGGTGGCCTCGAAGCCGAAGGCGCAAACATATAACAGCCAGAGCCCGGTGTACGGAGACCCCAGCTTCTAAGGGTCATAAACAGAAAGTGTCCATTTCAAAGATGAACAGGGCAGATAGGCAGTTAGACTGAGACCACAGAACCCAAAACGTGCCCTGCCAGAGGTGTGGCTACAAGTTTAGCTACAAGCCGTGGAGCCTGAGATGGTTATCCACTCAGAGTGTGGCCAGCGGTCACCATGGCCAACAGCGAACCCCCGACCACCTGCATGCCACACCAGCGTCACCACTCAGCCACCTCTGTGCGTCCCTTCCTGGAAGCCCAAGCCTTGTCTGCCAGACTCACGAACATGGTGCTTCATCCTGCAGGGTGGCAGCCATGTTGAGAACTGTCCCAACAATGAGAGGGCATGAATTCTGACCGCCACCCAAAAATGGGCCAAACATTGCTCTGTTTCTCTCCAAAATAGAGACCGATAAATCCCACAAAGAAAACACACCGAACAAATCCTCACCCCCACACCAGTCTTGCCTAAGTCTAAAAGCATAGGTCAGAAGTGATCAAATGGTTTCCTCTCAGGATCCTTGCACACATGCATTCTGAGAAATCTCAAGGGGCAATATATACATATGCATGTTAATGTGGGGTGCACATGTGTACAGGTGCACCTGTAGATGTGTGCTGTATAGAAGCTGGTGATCATCTCAGGTATCATTCTCAGGAACACTATCCACCCCCTTTTGAGACAGGGTCTCTCCTGGTAGGCTAGGCAGGCTGGCTGGCTCACAAGCCCCAGGGATCCTCCAGATTCTGCCTTCCCGGTACTGTGACTACCACTACATCTGGCATTTATATACTGGTTCTGGGGATTGAATTCAAGTCCTCATGTTTACAAAGTAAGAGTATCTCCTCATGGGTATTGTTAATAACATATTAGAAATGAAAATGGTATAGCCTGGAGACATTCATCACTAAGAATGGAGGTTTAAAGCAAGCTTCCGGCAGACAAAGTGAACACCCTGTGAGGATGGGCAAGGTAAAGAAACAAGACATCCATGCAAGGTTTAGATGCAACTTTGAAAAACAAGAGTCAGAACCATATTGAAACTCCCTGGGACCATCACCCTGGAGATCCCAGCTGCGCTAGTGTCGTCTTGAATAATTCAGAAGGAGAAGGACACTAAAGGTGTGAGTGTTCCCGCCATCATCAGAAACCATCCATCCACAGAAACCAGTAAGACAGAATGAAGGCTGAAAAGCTGACCCAGGCTGGCAGGGATTCTAATGTAGACATTCATCCCAAACTCTCCGTGTCTCCCCTAGATCCAGCGATTTCCCTGAAATGGACTGTTCCAGTCTCCCTAGCTTGTTGCCTTGACTGTTCAAATGCAAACAGTAAGGAAATGTTCCCAGTATCGTACTCCAACAAGTTCTTTCTTTGGTCATTGTTCCTCATCAAAAAATTGTGTTAATAGTGAACAGGGCCATCACTCAATGAGCCTCAGTCAGAACCTATAGCTTTAAAACGGCAGAAGCGTAATGAAGCGGCTGAACTAATCCTCAAACATGGGCATCCTTGTACATGTTAACCTCCTCCAGGGCTGGAGTCATGACTCTTCTGTAACATGAATCTTAAAAGGTCTTATTAACAAAAACAACAACAGCAGCAACAAAAACCCGGAGCCAGATATCGGGATGAAAACTGAAAGATCAGAGAAAAAGAACAAGCCAGCTACATTCTTACCTCTACTAAATCCTCAGCCTTCAGGGCATGAGTTCCTATTTCCTCATGTCTTACATACCTTTCTGTCTCTTGCCATATTACTTCCTGGGATTAAAGGCGTGTGTATGCTTCCCAGTGCTGGGATTAAAGGTATATGCCACCACTGTCTGGCTGTTTCCAGTGTGGCCTTGAACTCACAGAGATCCACACGGATCTCTGCCTCCCAGTGATAGGATTAAGGGTGTGTGTGCCACCACTGTCAGACTTCTTTGTCTAATCTAGTGGCTGGCTCTGCCCTCAGATCCCCAGGCAAGTTTATTAGGGTACACAATATATCACCACATTCCTCCATGTGGCCTTAGGGTCTTACATGGTCCTGGGATGCAGATAGCAGACAATTCTTCAAATGTGTTTGGAAGCTAACTATAGCTATTATATACAGAAGATATGCATGTGTGGCTGAATGGACTGATTTAAATTCATTCCCTTTTCAACTACACTAGAGTCACAGTGGAGGGAAAGTACAGTGATTGCTCCTGATCTCACAGGGCTAATGAAAAGTGTGATGAGAGAAAACTCATAAGCATTCTAGTGTTCCTTCTCCTTTGCATTTTAATTTACCTATAGCATGATGGTGATGGTGGTGATGATGATGACAATGGTGGTAATGATGGTAGTGATGATGGAGATGGTAATTTGTTGATAATGATGGTATTTTGGTGGTGATGGTGATAATGATGGTAATTTGGTGGTGATGGTGATAATGATGGTAATTTGGTGGTGATGGTGATACTGATGGTGGTGATGGTGATGATGATAATGGTGATGGTGATGATGGTGATGGTAATAATGGTGATGATGATGGTGGTGATAGTAGTAATGGTGATAATGATAGTGATGATTGTGATGGTGGTGATGATGATGGTGATAATGGTAATAATGGTGATGATGATGGTGATGGTGGTGGTAGTGATGGTGATGATGGTGGCACATAAGTGTCTTGTTTCTTCACCCTGTCCACCCTCACAGGGTATTCATATTGTCTGCCAGAAGCTTGGTTTAACATTGAGCCCTTTACTCCCCATTCTTCATGACCTAACGTCTCTAGGTTACATCATTTTCACTTTCAATATGACATTAACAATCCCCATGTCAGGGGAAGATGGTGATGGTGATGATGATGGTGATGTTGATTATGGTGATGATGATGTTGATGATGATGACTCACAGATACCATATATTGAACCCCTCTATTTCCCAGATCCCTCCCACCATCCACTCTCCACCCCCAGTTTTACAAAACAATGTCTCACTATGTTGCTAGATTGTCCTGAAACTCACAGTCCTCCTGCCTCGGCCTCCCAAGTACTGGGATTGTAAGTGTGTGCCACCATACCTGGGCTATTGTCAAATACTATTTCAACACATTTTTTTGTCCACCTATGCTGCCTGTTGCTAGCTCAGGCTTCCTTCATAAGCTAGCAAAGCATGTTTGGTTTCAGAATAAATACAGAAAAACAATTTAGGCATAAGAGGACAGAGGGCACTCAGCATCCTAAAACGTAAACAATATGGACAGAGCATTTTGCCAATACCTTAAGATGAACATTTCCCTGGTTGTGATAATGAACCTCAATTGTCACCTTGGTGAGATCTAGAAATACCTAAGAGGTAGTTTCAAATGCTTGTGGAGTATTATCTTAATAGGGTTCATTGGGGTGGAAAGATTTGTCCACTGAGGGTGGTACCACTCCCTATGCTCAGGTCTCTCTGCTCCCTGACTATGAATCACAGCAGCTAGAAAAGCAGCTAAGACCCTGGTTAGTGCCCAGCAGGTCCCACAGGAGGGAAAGGCCATCAGCTCATCTTCAGGTAAACTCTTGAGTACCAGACACCTTTCAACAGAGAGCGCACGCTTGGACAGAGGTGAGGCCGCATCAGGGAGATGCAAGCTTGTAAATGAGCCAGGTAACCCCCAATAGTCAACATTATCAGTGCAGACAGGGGAGAGGGGAGATCACTGGGACTCCCTAACAACTACCTAACCAGCTTTTCTTGAATATTTCTAAACCTAGAAAGAAAACAAGTTGGACCTACAAAAGAAAGGCAGGAGGGAAAAGAAAAAGATGATTCATCTCGAAAAACCCCTCACCCTCCATTTCCTACCGTGAGGCGCTTGCTGCTATCGACTCTGCTATTTTAATGTCATCGTTCTTTTTCTCTTTGATCCAGAGATTAGCTGAGCGTATTCTATGTGTTTCCCACATCCTGCCCACATCCTTTCATCTAAATGTCTTCAAGGTCTCACAATGAGGGACCGGCAACTTCTCTAAAACACCTTTGTCTCTGTCTCAGCCAGCCTTTCTGGAAATCTCTCTTGTCACTGCAGATGGCAGGAGCATTTTCCCCCACTCGGCAACTGTTAGAAGGTTCAGAGCTGAGTAAGGAGGGTTCAGAGCTGAGTAAGGAGCGGCCCCTGCCCTCAGGATGCGTGTGTTCTAGTTCACGGTAGAGAAAAGTAAACTAAAGCTGCCGTCGGGAAGCAGCACACACCCTAAAGAACTCACCAAGCATGATGGCCTAGCCTGGGATTCTGTTTCACAGGGTGGTCCAGCTCCGGAATGGTGAGAAAGAACAGAGCATGCCACAGTTTATAGCAAGATCATGCCAGAAGGGATTGAAACTACAAAGATACTCTGAGCGAGGGACCAAGTTTGGCATATTCAAAACATCTGAGGGTCAAACGTGGATGAAATACATAATAGAACCCTCCAGAACAGGATGAAGGGGGTAAAACCTCCTGAGGGCAAACCTTTCGGGGACTCACCAGTGTGGAGAGGGCAATCACACCACAGCAATGGAGGAAGGGAGCTATCTTAAGTGATGCAGGACTGAATAATGCCTTACCTTTCCATTGTTTGGCCACTGCCCCTGAGAAACAGGTGCTCCTGGTTCCAACCTCTGCCATTAATGAACCAACACCACCAGAGCCATATTGGTTATGTTAGAGGGGGCCATTGGACATATATTCAAAATTCCATTTTTAATAGATTTCTCATCCACCACCACAACCACCCTGCACGCGCGCACGCGCGCACACACACACACACACACACACACACACACACACACACACAAAATAGTTCTAGGCTCCCACTCAACTTGGCATATATTAAAAATCTGTTTGGAAGCAAACTGTTTTTTAAAGTACCTTTGGTTTTAATTAGTTTAGCATTTTAATTTTAAGAAAGGACAAGAAGCCTCAGTAAGAAGCGTCTTCCACGTGTGTGTCTGAGTCTGCACCATGATGCTGTATTGAGACCATCGCTGTCTTGTTAATTAATAATTATCTGAGGGGCACTGTAAGTGTGGAAGGCTGCTGTGACTCGCCCAGCTCTCTCGTGCTCAGTCCGCCTCGAAATTCTATTAATCCCTGTTACAAATGACGGGATCATTTAATTTCTTAAATGAGACATTTTTATTACCCATCAGGCCTTTTATCTCAGCAAATGTATGGGTTTTGACAGGCCCTAAAACCCATTTTTATTTTTCAAAACACATTTTGTCCAATGTTCTATCATTTGACCCAGGTTTAGGCTCCGTATGAATAGAGCTGACCCACTCCAGATCTCCCAAGGTTCTGAACAGCACAGCTTCCCACAGAGCTCAAGGTAGAGAAGAACAGGAGCAAACAGGCATCAAGTCCACAGGACATGTGAGACACCAAAGCTACAGCCAACGCACTTGTCTGGAAATGCATTTTCTGTGTAGAAACGAACCCTCTTACCTTTTTGTCCATTGCACAACAAACTTTCTGAGAAAAAAAATAAGGAAGGAAGAAAGTGTTTGTTTTGGCTTATAGTTTGGAGGTACAGTCCATCACGGTGGGGGAGGCGTGGCAGCAGGATCATGAGACAGCTGGTCACACTGCATTCCCAGTCAGGAAGAGAGAGAGAGAGAGAGAGAGAGAGAGAGAGAGAGAGAGAGAGAGAGAGAGAGAGAGAGAGAGAGATTTTATTTGTACTGAAATGTGATTTTATTCATATGTTAATAAATAAAGTTGCCTGAGGGGTCAGAGCTAATAGCAAGCCATTTAGCAGAAGTCTGGCAGGGGTAGCACATGCCCTTAATCCCGATCACATGACAGGCAGATCGCTGTGTGTTCAAGGATACCACCAGCACGGAGACACATGCCTTTAATCTCCATACCAACCGTAGAAGACCTGGAGGTCTGTATAGATGGGCAGTGACGAGGAGGTCATGTGGTTGGGTTTACAACCAATGAGAAGGCAGAACAGAAAGTCTATAAAAAGACAGATACACAGGAAGTAGTGTTCTTGCTGAGAGGAAGGACAGCAGCGGCAGCAAAGGGTAAGCTCAGCTCTCAGCTACTGCTCCGACCTCTTGGGTTTTTAACTCTGCAATTGGCTCTGTTTCTTATTTAATAAGACTGTTCATCTAGAGATGAGTGCTAATCTGATACTCAGCCCACATCCTTGGTTTGATTCAGTGTTGGAACAACACTGCCTGCATTCCTGGTGGGTCTTCCTGCCTCAGTTTACCCTGCCTAGAAAGTCCCTCACAGACACGTCCAAAAGTTTGTCTCCTGGGTGACTCTAAAACAGTGGTTCTCAACCTATGGGTTGTGACCCCTTTGAGAGTCAATGACCCTTTCACAGGGGTCCCCTAAGAATGTCAGGAAACACAGATATTTATATTATGATTCATAACAGTAGCAAATCTACAGTTGTGAAGTAGCAACAAAAATAATTCTGTTATGGGGGGGGGGGGCTCACCACAACATGAGGAACTGTATAACAGGGTCGCAGAGTTAGGAAGGTTGAGAACCACTGCTCTAAACCTATCAAGCTGGTTATCCGTATTAACCTTAATTACGTCACAGCACACAGGTGTCACTGGAGTGATAAGCAAAATGGCACCAATCTGAAATGTTAGTAAACAGTCAACATTTGTGACAATTTCAGGAATCTTGGAAGCTATAAGTATGGTTAAAGAAAGTCCATGTCCTCTGAGAGGCCCCTGCTCCATCCAATTCTTTCTCTCTACCATCGTTGATACATATTAAATAAACAAATGTGGGCTGGCAAGATGTCTCAGTGGGTAAAGGCACTCGCTCCCAAGCCTGATGGACCTGAATCCAATCTTGAAGACCCATATGGTAGAAGGAGAAAACCAGCTCCTTCAAGTTGCCCTCTGACCTCCATATACAGGTTGTGACATGCACAGGCACACATGCATGTGCAGCACGCGCGCACACACATGCACGCGTGCGTGCGCGCACACGCACACACACAAATAAACATATCAAAAAATCCTAAAATAATGAACTTCTAAAGTACTGTTCCCACAGCAACCCTTTGGAGAAAGACTAAGAGCCAGGCTGAAGTCACTCAGCATCAAGGCATGGACAGCGCCACTGACTAGGACTACTACTCAGTCTAGCCATTGGATGAACTCACAGACTAGACTCTACGGCCATTCGCCACTCCTCTCCCCAACTCGTGCTTGAAGGGCAGTAGACATAGCAGCTGGAACTGATGGAGGATCTTCCCACCATGCACCCCGCTGCCTGATGTGTTCAGATTATTACCACTTGGGACAAATGGTGGCTTCCTGTCATGAAGAGTTTTAGTCCATTAAGGAAGGGCACAAAGAGCTTCAGCAGGGGACGATTCTGGCTCCAAAGGGTGACAACACACAGAGAGGACACTGTTGGGGGGACTAAAATGGCCACAGAGCTTTCAGCCCTTCGCCCATAGGCAGCTGGGTTCCATTACCTTCCCATTAGATACAACCAATCTACAGCTGTTTTGAAAAAAAATTGAAGAATTAGGAAAGTGACTCCAGATAATTCTTGGCAGAAAAAAAAAAACAACTCTACTCAATGTGAATTCAAATCAATAACAATACTTCTGTGAGTGTTTGTCCCGCACAATGTTTGAGACACAATGATAGCTTACACGAAGTTCCAAGGGAAAGGTGCCCTTCAAACTCATCAGATGCCCCAGAGCTAGGCCAGCTGCCAAGGCAGCCTTCTGTCCATCATGGTTGGCATTCCTGGTTGACGTGTAAGAAGTCTCAACTGCCCTGCTGGAGGATCCCCTTTGAGAAGCCCCAAGAGGAGGTGGAGGTGGGGTGGTTTGCTGGGCTTAGCCTACTCAGGTCCCCAACAGGGCTTTCAGTTAGTGAGTTAAGTCACCTCAGCTGGTCCAAGTAGACGAGCCCCGGAAGGAATGCCGTAGAGACCTCTCTAGCCATCCAAGTGCATCAGAGAATGTCAGTGAAGCCCTGCCTGGAATCCTGACCACACAGCCATAGCTATCAGCCAATGCTTACCATGCATAGTCTTTTCCTGGTCGGGGAGGGGTTACAATGCCACTATGGAACCGAACAGAAGTAAGGAAGAGAAGTCAAGGCTAAGTCAACCCACAGCCACCAACGTAATAAAAATCCTCAGCTGTCTTCAGGCATTCACACAGCTGATTATGCCACATCCACTTTTAAATTAAAGAGTTTAATTGACTGGAGCTCAGCTCTTTAGCATTTTGAGTGAAAGCGTATCTTTCTCAGATACAGTCTTCAGAAAACACTCTGAGACATAACAATAATTTTAAGGAGCATGCTCGGTCTTCACGTCCACGAATTGTCCTTCTACTGTGCAGTACCTTCTCAGAAGCATTTCGGAACAGCTTGTCTATGAGGCTCAGCAGCTGTTGGTCTGTTTGCTAATTAATGATTTGGGCAAAATCAGTGTAGACGATCCAGCAAGAACCAGTTTACAATGATCAGTTCTTTCTTTGTCACAGACCTTATATATTATAGACAATTCTGGAAAGTTTACTCATCATTAGTTAGGAAGCAGACACTTTTGATGTTTCAGTCATTATTTTATCCATCCCATCCAAGCAAGAAACCTAGGCCTCTGCTCCCTGCTCCTCAGTGGCCAGTAGATGTGGACTAGACCCTACGTCCAGACCAGACTCCAGTCCACTCTTCCTACCATGGTACAGGACCCTGACAGCACTCTCCTTGTATCTGGACATCATCCTTCATCCCTGAGGTCCAGTGGACTGCTTTTCACATACTAACCCGTAGCATCTGTGTGTACATTACTCCGTATATTTTTTCTGTGGCTGTGACAAAACCAACCTGAAGAAAGAAGGAGGCTGACTCGGAATTTGAAGGCATAGTCTATCAGGACAGGATGGAACACGACGAAGCTGGTCGTAACATATACACAGGAAGCAGAGAGAGAGGAGCTGGTGCCCAGCTCACTTTCTCCTTTCTACTATGTGTGGGGCTCCAGCCCGTGATATGGTGCTACCCATGTGAGACAAACCTCCCCCTCCTCAGTTAAATCTCTTTAGAAACGCCCTCACAGATATGCCCGGAGGTGTGTCTCCTAGGTGATCCTAAATCCAGCCCCGTTGACAATGACGACGAAGTACGGCACTTCGCATCCAAAGGGACCTGGTGGTTGTAACTAAATTAAGGATCCTGCAGTACCGTTTTTTTTCCTCATCTGTTTGGACCTTGAGTCAATCGGAGGGTTTGGGAGGGATGCGGCACAGTTGACAGGGGTGAGGGATGGAGTGGGGGTGGGGTAGGGGGTGGGGTTGGAGGCAACAAACCAAGAGTCAGAAACAATGATACATTTTAAAGATGATGGAAGAAACGAGGAGCTGAGGGACTCAGAGGGCCTCCAGGAGCTAGAAGAGGCAAGGAAAGAGCTTCTGCCCTGAAGAAATCACAAGCCATGCATTTTCTTAGACTTTATATATCAGTCTCCTGGTGGTAATGGATATGAATGCCTCTGTGTACGCTGCCAGGCCACTGAATGGGGCTCATTTGTTACCACAGTGATGGAGACTAAGACACTCCCCTCACCAGCAATCAGGCTCCACCCCCATGGAGGGCTGGGTATGGTGGCTCACACCTGTAATACCAGCCCTTGGGAGGTTTAGGCAGGAGGATTGATTGCCTCCACTTCAAGGTCATCCTCAGCTACAGAGTCAGAGCCTGTCTCAAAATAAAAAATCAAAATGAGACAAAAGACAGACTTTTTTTTAATAGCACTCCAGGATAACACAGGAGCATGAAACTGGATTCACTAAACCATCTCGAGCTGATCCAGGTCCCCGTCAGTCCTTCCTCCTGGTCCTTCCCAGGGCCCGTGCCTGATCAATGCCCAGGGTGCCCTCCTCCTGTCTGAGTTGGAACAAGAATGTGTCTCTAAGTGTGCCTGCCCCACCTGCAGCATTCCAGACATGAAACAGAGGTTCAGTAATTCACCGAGATCACACAGCCAGTGAGCAATGGCAGCCACTCCTCGGGGAACATGACTGAGGCCAACTCAACGCTCCAAGTGGCTTCTTCTAACTTTCAAGGGCTGTGGTAACCAGGGAAAGAGAAAGAGGAGGTCTCAAAGAGGGAAGAGCTTTTCTACAAGACTCCACAGTGCTTAACCACCGTGGAAATGAAGGAGCTGCTCTATGGTCACCCAGCTCTTTCTGATGTTCCCTATGGTGCAAAAACCTCCTGGGCAGGGCCGGGGGAGACGGCCCAGTGGGCAAAGTGCTTACGATCCAAGTGTGAGGACCTGAGTTCAGATCCTCAGCACCTTGTAAAAAGCCAGATATGACCGTGTGCATCTGCAACCGCAGCCCTGAGAGGCAGAGACAGGTAGGTCCAGGAACTTACTAGATAGCCATCTAGCCAAAAGAGCTAGCTCAAGCTGTGATGAGAAACCATATTACAGAATAAAGAAGTAGATCGGTGAGGCAACCTAGATCAACTTCTGGCCTCCACCCACACTGCTATGAACAAGAATATGTGTATAACCAGAGAGACAGACAGACAGAGATAAAGACAGAGACAGACCATATTCTTCTTTCAGTAGAAACTAAGTCTATTATATGCTTACTTCAAGTTAACAATCTGCCACTGAGATCCTCAGACGTGAGCCTGGCTACTTCTGCCCATTCGCCCAATGCCTTTCCCCTACTCTGCACAAGGAGACGCTGCAAGACGTGCCTGGCCACAGCAGTGACGGCAGCCAACAGCAAGAACAAGGAATCTTGACCGACAGATTTGGGGTTCCTGCGGAGTCTAACTCTCCCAGGTTATTTTATCATTGCAGAGCTGAGGTCGGAGGTGACATTCACAGTCACCTGGGAGCTCCCGATGGGGCAGGGATCAAAATGAAGTCCCTCTGCCATCGAGATCCTTTACCGTTTCACTGCGCTGAGACCGCTACTGATTCCATCCTGAGTCACAGCTCGCTTCCACGATGCTGGCACGGCAACCATTGTTCTTTTCCCTTCCGGTCTGCGAGAGCATCCCTGTGGGGACACAATTCAGCCGGACATATTAAATCATGTCACCGGCAGTCACAGGCTGAATGAATTATTGATCAACGGCTGTGAAACCAAAGTGCATCTGTGGAATGACATTCGGAGGCCAGGATTTGCTTACAGTTAAGTTTATTCTAGAAGGTCTCCGTTAGACCAAGCAGGGACCGGGTTTGTGCCTCCAGCCTTCACTCCTGGCTCTCCCATCTGTGTGCGCTGACTTGGAAGGAGCCACGCCAAGTCTAAAGAAGACTCTTGACACTAGGGTGATTTTCAGTTCCAGCAATTGTTTTGTATTTTCAGCTAAGGTGCAAAATTGGATTTTTCTGCCTGTGTGTGACCCAGAGCCATTGTTTCCAGCATGCCACCCTATCCATTCAGGTCCACTGAATGACGCTGTGGGAAGATTCCAGACCTCACTGCTTCTCTTCCTGCGTTGGGCTGGTTTCCCTTCGCGACCTATCCTGCCTCTTGGACACAGTGCTGTTGAGTCATTTTGGTCCCGTGACACCGGCACCCTTATTAACTCCATTTCCCAGAAGAAGGAAAAAATAGGGCCAAGGAATGACCCACATTGCACGGCGAATAAGGGATCCACCCTCACACGCGCCTCCTCCTCTCCTCCATGGATCTTCTTAGAACCAAAAGGGACGAGCAGACAGTCTGAGCTGTTCACAAAGCACCAGGCAATGCCTCTAGGCTGGGCTGTCTCTCTCAGAAAAGCAAGGCTCTAAAGGTCAGCTCAGAGAGGAGGGGCCTCAGAGGAGATGCCGCCTGACCCTCCGCATCCTTGCAGGAATGATGGGCACACTCAAAAAGGCTCCTGCAGAGCTTAAAGAAGAGAGCATGTGCAGCCACAGAACTAGGCAGGTGAGCAGCCCACACTAGTACTGAGTAAACCAGTCCTACGTCTTAAGGGAGATGAGGCAGGTGTCAGGTCCAAGGAAACTCCATCTCCCCAATCCTGGCCCTTAGACAGAAGCCAGCATTCCTCAGGAACTTGTGAAGCTGGTTCCCCTCTACCAAAGGAGCCAGTTCCTTTATCATTGGCAGAAGGGACAGATGGCTATCTATCTGCGGTGTCTACCAGCATGCCAAAGCGCACGGTGTTCTCTAGGATCCCTCAGCCTCATGAGTATCTACCTCTTGTCACCCCACTCCCCATCGAAACTTCTCCAGCCCATGGGCTTCCCTCCTCCCAGCTTTTCCTCTCTCCTTATAACCCTGCTATTTCAGCTATGTCCTCTCTTGGTCCTCTCTTTGTCTCCCCCGCCCCCTCTCTTCCCGCCTCCTCTCCTGGTCAAGTTCAGTCTGCTGGCCATGTTCAGTCTACTACTTTCTCTCCCCGTTCTGGACTCTTCCAGACGCCTCTGCCGGTTCTCTCCCTCTTAGCCACAATAAAAACCTTTCCCCTTAGCCGTGCCTTGGAACAGTCATCACGTCAATTTATACATCTGATGCCCGAACTTCCAGGTGGCAGTGTATACAGTAGGGACTCAGGGCACAAGTGTGAGTGATGTCAGATGCCGCAGCCTCAGGGAAGGACACCCTCTGCCATGCTCAGTCCTACAGGGACCTCCCTTCCCTATGGTGTCACAGTTGCCTCTTCCAGTTGGACCCAACTCCCACTACTTAGCCCAAGGCTTGAGTTATGTCTAAAAGGCCAGAGAACAGATGAAGAAGGTGACAGAGACCTCTCCAGGAGGACTGTCTGCCATGTCCCCCCCCACACCCCCCCTGTCCACATAGGCCTGGTCGGGATCTCCAAGTCCTTCAGGTCCAGCCTGGTTTTTGCAAGCTCCCACTGGGCCACACTGGTGAACACTCCCAGCCCGCGATGGTCTCTGTTTAGTGGCGGGGACAGTCATGATCAAAGCAAAGCCCTTCTCCTCCTGATCTTATTCACTGGTGTCAGAAGCAGGAGGGACCCAGAGAGCTGATAACCGCTTAACGATGTCAGGCAGAAACCACTGTGCAGGTGCGAACTAGGGAAGAGGGGTGGGGATGAAAAATCACCTCTCTAAGTAAAACGCCCCAGGGAAACATACATATAAGAAGGTAACACGCTAGCATATTAGACTGAAGTCCAGGGACAAGCAGTGGATGGAGAAAGAGTGGCCCCAGGGCCAGTGCGGCTGCACAGTGAGGTGCCAAGGGTTCTGGGGAACCAACAACTCCTATATTCCTCCTTATGGAGATACACAGTCCATGGGTCCTCCTCGAGGACCTTGTAAAGCTGGGACAGAGGACCCTCTCCTCTCAGGTCCCACATTGCTTGCTGACATCAGAAACCCCTGGCCCCCAAGCAGACCCCAGTCCCTACAGTCCAGCACATCTTTAGGCACCAGGGAACAGTCTGTGTCACACTCCTCCAAGAACTCACCAAGCTCCACCTTGACACAAGCACCAGATGGGCCAAGAGACTTGCAGATATTACTAGAGGATGAGCTACCAAGCTGGGCTGGCAGGTGCCCGCACCTGCCTTGAAGGTTCCCTTGGATTGCCCTGGACTTGAAAGAGAGGCCGCCTTCCTCCACGGGAAGAAGCGCCCAGCACCACTTAGACTGTGTCTCCCCTCCCCAGGCCTCTTGTCACAGCCTGAAGGGGGGTGTGGTGGGCGGTGGGAGGTATTGGGCCTGCGGAAGGTGCCCAACCTCAATTTCTCGCGCTCTCTTGAGAATACGGGCACACTTCACACTTGGGGTGCTCAGCCATGCCTCCCGGCTGTACAAGAAAGGGCCTGCTCGCACTCTGACTGCAAACGAAACCAGCACTTGTCCTGAGGTAGACGTGTTAGCAACCTTGGTGAAGGGCAGCTTCCGGGAAGCCACCGCATCCTCTCAGAGCAGAGAGCGCTTTGGCCTCGGGTTCTATGTAATTCACAATTTTGTAATTCACCACGCTGACCAAGCCTCCTCACGGACCCTCCGTTTACTCTTCCCGGGTGCCCTGGGTAAGACACACTGGCAAATTCTTTCTGGCATGTATAACATAATTTCATGTTCTTTGGCAGGTGGGCCTTGGGCATGGGGGTCAAAGGGTCATCAAGGACAGAGCAGTGAGGAGGAGAGAGCCAATCTCTTCCATCTGAAAGGTCCATGGCATGTGGGATGAGTCCTGGCAGGAGAGGATGAGTGAGGGTTCCCCCAGTCAGCCTAACCAGCCACTCCACATGGGCCATGAGAAAGGTGAAAGGTGCCACTACCAAAATGTGTCATCATGAGCATCGTAACACTGCTATGGGATAATGCTTTTGTACACTGGTTTAATAAAACCCTGATTGGCCGGGAGCCAGGCAGAAAGCACAGGTGGGATAAGCAGACAAGGAGAATTCCGGGAAAAGGAAGGCTGAGTCAGGAGACGCCATCCCACCATCCAGGGAGCAGCATGTAATGGCACACAGGTAAAGCCACGGAAAATGTGGCAACATATAGATGAACAGAATTGGGCTAAGTTCAAGAGCTGGTCAGTAGTCAGCCTGAGCTAATGGCCGAGCAATTTTAATTAATATAAGCCTCTGTGTGTTTACTGGGGTCTGAGGGGCTGTGGACCAGGTGGGACACAGGAAAACATCAGCTACATAACACTGAGCTGATGGTTGACACACAAGGTTCACATCACAAAATCTGGGAGTTTTTATATAAAGTGATCAAAAACACATGCTGTTCTGTGGAGACCCTATTTCTCTTAGGTGGTTAGAAGGCATGTCGTTTGGGGCATCCCAAAACCTCTGAGTGGGTTTTGGCTTCAGGATGATTTTACAACCAGTGACTCTAAACCAAGAAGCAAGGAGAGCCAATCTAGAAACCATTTCCTGTTGGCCACGCCCCTTCCCAGGCACTACAGCAAGCTCTGAAGGTCTTTGGTGGCTACAGAAGCCCAGGATGACATGAAATCCATCCTGCTGAGTGTTACCTTTGAGCAGGTCCCAACTTGAGTCTGGGTCTCTAAGGAAAATGGCAGGAGTCATAAGATCCGACACTGTGTGCTTTCTGTATGTCAGGTACTCATTCAAAGACAAATAATAACAGGTTGTTTCCCTGCCCTTCTGACAAGATACAGATCAGGAAGCTGAGGCGGAGACACGGACAGAAAACAGTGACAAAGTAACTCATGGAAACAGCTAAGATGGAGGAGTTATGTGCCTGCCTGAACTGTCCCCTCCCCCCACCCACCCCATCTTCTAGACACTCCTTCCTCCCTCCTGACAGGCATGAGAAGCATAACATCATACCTGAGAATCAGGATCTCTGAAGTATTTCACTCACGGTTCCCTTTCACTCCATCTGTCTTACTGTACGGCTTCTTTGGGGAGAGCCACACAAGGGCAGAGACCATGCCGTCACACAAAACAAATCGCCCACGTTCGCAAGAGCCAGAAATTGCTTTGCCTAGTAAAGCGTGACTTTAATAAGCTTTGAATGTTGCAGTTGCATAATTTACAGTGGACATTTTTCTAATAGTGCCATTTCTAACAGCTAGCACACTGGCAAAATGTCTAAGATGTAATTTTCGTTGGAGAAATGGTTTTCTTTTTTTGCAAATGGTCTCTAAGTGAGAAAAGGATTTGAATCAATTACTTGACACTGGACACAAAGTACTGGCCTATAAAATGAATTTTTGAAGAGAGTGAGATGGAAAGAGGGAGGAATAAACCTTGAGCAGTGACGGATGGAAGGGTCTCTTGGTCCCAACAGTGAAGTTACCCCATGTGCTCCTCAGCCTGCTTTTTTTTAAGTCCAAGTCTCTTACAGATATTGTTTACCCATTATCATAGTCAGGGTTTCTATTGTTGTGATGAAAACGCCATGACCAAAACAACTTGGGGAGGAAAGGGTTCATTTTACATACTCTTCCGAAATCATTTTTCATCATCAAAGGATGTCAGGAGAGGAACTCACACAGGACAGGAACCTGGAGGCAGGAGCTGAGGCAGAGGCCATGGAGGAGTGCTGCTTACTGGCGTGGTCCTTCCTCATGGCTTACTCAGCCTGCTTTCTTATAGAACCCAGGACCACCAGCCCAGGGGTGGCCCCACCCACAATGGACTGGGCCCCTCTGCATCCATCACTCACTGAGAAAATACCCTACAGCCATTTCTTCTGGAGGCATTTTCTCAGCTAAGGTTCCCTCCTTTCAGATGACTCCAGCTAAAACACACCAACACACCCGTGGTGGAAAAGCCAGTAATAGTGGAAGTGGACACGGGCATTGCTTGACAAATGTGATCATGTGAACAGGGTTTTATACATCAGGACAATCAACAGAAATGAAAGAGAAAGAAGGGACCTAGCTGGAGTGACCAGGTGAGCAGAGAACTGCAGAGGGAGTGAGTGCCTGTGCAGGAAGGGGACAGGATCGGGGGTTTGCACCTGAAGCTGGCTGCACCATGGCGGGTATCCTGAGAGCAGGTGCGGACGGTCTAGTGAAAGAGGAAATAGCAACAGGTCAAGCACGCAGCCCTGGTGACTACCAGGCAGGCTGTGGCATCAAGTCGCTCATTTTCACCAGCTGTGGGCTAGCGTGTGCAGTCCATAGCTATCCGGAAACGGCTCTGGCTATGAGGCTACACATTAGACTCTTCTAATCTGGATTCCACACAAGCCACTCTCCGGGAAGATACCAGGCTTTCGATTGCCACACTGAGACTGCTGTGGCAGCCGTCTTCAGAGACCAGGCAGCTACTAGGTCCTGTTGAGTCCCTAGCATAGAGGTGGCCATCTCTATCATGTAACCAATCTAATAAATCCCCATTTATAGTTATATACATTCTATCTGTTCTGTTCTTCTAGAGAATGCTGACTGGTACAGTTGGGAGATTCTTACTCAGATTTAAAAAAAAGCAAAAAACAAAAACAAATTCTTGGCTTGCATGAGTTCTAGTCAAGAATAGAATCTCTAAGCTACTAAGAGCTTCCCAGGAAATTGACATGATTTTCTGGGTTACATGACATTTGACTACAAGGAGCCACCAGAGACTCGGCTGCTAAGTATACGAAGCGCCCACAATTCAGACTCCGTGAGCCTACAGCAGAAGATATCTGCTTGCCAGATGGGTGGGGATGTGGGGGATAAAACCAAGTGTCACAGGGGAATGTCACAAGTCAAGTACCAGCCTGAGGAAGAGAGAGCAGGTAACAGGACGTGGAGGAAGTGCCAGATGAAGCTGCATGCGGGAAGAGCAGACCCTGCTAACCTTGAACCTACAACTATGTCCAACTGCCCCGTCTGAGGTTGTGTTTGTGATTACCTCACGCTGTCTGCTCGGCAGAACCACACCTCTTCGCTATGTGTGGAGGTCAGAGGACAACACCCGGGAGTCAGTTCTCTCCCTCTACCATGTGAATCCTTGGGGACTGGACTCAGGTCACCAGATTTGGCAGCAAGGGCCTGTAACCACTGAGCCATCTCACAGGCTGTGGTGGTTTGAATGAAAACGCCCCCACAGGCTCATATATGTAAACATCGGGTTTCTGGTTGGTGGGTCCATTTAGGAAGGATTAGGAGGTGTGGCCTTGTTGAAGGAGGTGTGTCACTGGAAGTGGGCTTTGAGTGCTCTCTCTCTCTCTCTCTCTCTGATTACTGCCTTCAGATTTGCTGTGGGACGATCCTTCTGTACACTGTGAATATCTCTTGCTCTCATTGGTTGATAATTAAGCTGTTTGGCCTATGGCAAGGCAGGATAAGGTTAGGTGGAAGAATCAAACTGAGGACTCAGAAGAAGAGGGGCGGAGTCTGGAGAGATGCCAACCAGTTGCCCAAGAAGCAAGATGTCAGAACTGTTAAAGCCACGGACCATATGGCAATACATAAATTATTAAAAATGGGTTAATTTAAATGTAAGAGCTAGTTATTAGTAAACCTGAGCTGTTGGCTGAGCATTTATAATTAATATAAGCCTCTGTGTGGTAATTTGGGAAGCAGCTGCTGGGTACTTGGGAACAGGCAGTCAGGACAAAAACTCCACCCCCATTCACAGGGATCAGTATGTAAGTACTTTGCTACCACTCCAGCACCTGCCTGCCATCATGCTCCCTCTGTCATCATGGTCTAACCCTCTGAAATTGTGAGCAAGCCTACAATTAAATGCCTTCTTTTAGAAGCTGCCTTGGTCATGGTATCTATTCACAACAATAAAACTAAGATGTAGACCCAACCCTTTTCACTTCTAAAACCCTCCCGAAAATGCCATCACTGAAGTCATGACATCAGTGTCCCCTTATCTAGTCCTCCAGATAACCTGTCCCACACTCTGCCTCTGTAGCCAGCTTCCTTGTGACACCCATGAGTGTCTTCTGGGTGCTGGGTGCACCTCCATTCCTCTTATACCTGGACTCCTAAGGGCCAGAATCTGAATTTGATTCCTAGGCTGTCGTAATAAAGTGCCAGAGATGAGCATCTTCAACAGAGAATGGTTTTCTCATAGTTCTGAAGCCCAAAGGTGAAATCGCTGTGCGAGCAGGATGGTTCCTTTAAGGGCTGTGAGGATGGAGCCAGTCTAGGCTTGAGGGTCCCTGTCTTCTCCCTGGGTGTCTTCAGGTCATCAGTTTCCTTATTTGGATATCTCTGTCCACATAGTCCCTTCATCAGGATGCCCGCTGTGCTGATTAGAGCCCACCTCATACCACTTTACCTATTTGAAGACCCTGTCTCCGAGCAGCATCACTCTGAGAAGCTGGAGTTAAAATCTGATGTGTGGCTTTTTCTGTCAGAGAGGTGGGCACAATTAAGCCCACGACAACCTCTTGTTCCTCACTGTGTTTCCAGCCCTTGTCACGCAGGTGCTGTAAGCAAGCAAAGCAAGAGAGAGAGAAAGCCATGGAGGAAAGGCAGGGATGAAAGAGCCCAAGGAGAGCAAAGAGCAGGGTCTGGGAATCAAAAGGGAGAGCGAGAAGATGAATTTGGGAAATAGGCTGTGAAGTGCCAGCGATGAAGCATGGAAGGAACCAGTCAAACCTGCCCATGACTTGGGAAGGGCGGCTCCCATTGTTTCTCTTAATCCAGAAGAGCAAGTAAGAGACGAGACAGACAGGATAGAGGCAACTGATGATGAGCCCTTGGGAGGACATAACACATGGTGGTCAGAAGACTGTGAATAAAAACACTTGCCGCCAAGTCTGACGACCTGAGTTCAGTCCCCAGGATCTATATGGTGGAAGGACTGACTGACTCCCAAAAGTTGTCCTCTAGATATATAGATGATAGATAGATAGATAGATAGATAGATAGATAGATAGATAGATAGATAGATAGATAGATGATAGATCGATATGCCACAGGACACACACACACACACACACACACACAACCGTGGGGAAAAACAGAGGGGAAAGACCCTGGGAGCGCCATGGGGCATTGCTAAGGAGCCACCACAGGTGGCATCACTGGGCCAGAAGCATCTGTAGAATAAAGGGTCAGAAGCAAACGCATGCAGCAGCCCCGAGTCAACAGAATTATTCTCCACGAGCACAGACAGACCAAGAGGCGTGCATGTTACCGTCACATATATCTGCATGTGCACAAAGGCATCCTGACAGTCATAATTTTACTACATTTAGTTTGAAATAATATTCAGGGTCTGGGGGCACAGCTCAGTCAGCATAGTGTCTGTCAGTCAAGCACAAGGACCTGGTTTTAGATCCCCAGACTGAAAGACAGTCGGGGTGACAACACACAGTAAACCCAGGCCGGGGATGATGGTGGTGGACACAGGAGGATCCCTCACACTCGTGATCCAGTCAGAATCCACAAGCTTTAGCTTCAGTGAGAGAAGTAATCTCAAAACATAGGTGGAGAGTGGACAAGAAGAACTCCTAGCATCAACCTCTAGCTTACACACATGGACACACACGCACATACGTGCACACACACAGAAAACACACACACACACACATATACATACACATGCACACACATACACACAGACACACAAAAAACACACATACACATGCACACACATACATATACACATGCATACACACGCATAAACATACACCATACATATACACACACATACATAAACACACACCACATACATACACACACACACACACACACACACACACACACACACACACACTAGAAATAGTCATAAACACTTGCCTGGCTATTCAAAATAAACTCAAATATTTTTAACTGTTAAGAGCAAAATGGACAGAAGCTAGCTTGACTCTGCCTTAAACTCTCTGGAAAAAACAAAAGACACCTCCAACAACCACATTATAAATCAGGAGATAGAAACACAGCACCAAGCAAAGTGTCTTGATCCTTATTTTGTTTCCCAAAATTACTGAAATGTTTTTTTTAAATATTAATAAATTATTCCTACAGCAAAGATACACTTTTACAGCCCTCTATAAAGGGCATTGGAATACCCATGGATGTTTAAGCAATATGGACGCAGCTGTTTCTCAGCCAGTGGATAACATGTGCTGTGGCTTCTCAGTAAACAATAGCTTTTTAAATGAAACCCTCTTGTCCACTTAGAAAAAAAAATAATTTTTAAAATAATTTGAACCCAGCAGCAGCATATGTGCAAAAGCATCTGAAAGTTTCCAAGACCAAAATGTCAGCACATTCACTAATTTTCCAAAAACTAGAATTCCCCGAGTCATCCCAACGCGGGCGCAGCGACCACCTGATAGCGGGCAACCCCAGCGTAAAACATCCTCCCAGTTCAGTGCGGGTGGGGGAGGAGATGGCGGCTCCTCATTAGGAAAAGCTCTCGCTTCACCTGCTACGTCCAAACCAAACGGCTGGCGTTGGCACCGGCGCCGAGCAGCAATGCCGTCCGAGCGGTGGGCAGCTGGAACCCGCAGCGCATCCTCCCCTGTCAGGGATGAATCAATCACGGCGAGAGATGTCAGCATCTGCCCAAACCATTTCATATTAGAATAAATGGCAGATGGTGGTGTTTTTATATTTAATCAGTTCCACCAAATGCAGTTTCATCTCGTATAAAGCAAAGCCATCTGCGACGTGTAGGTGTGTGAGCTCGCCGAAGGCCGCCGCAGAACCCTTCCCGGAAAGGTAAAGCCTACAGCTAACGTGTGTTGACGTGAGGCACAATAAGCCCCCGGAAGCCTTGAAAATAAAGCCTCGTGTTGTCAATAAACACTCTCGTGCAATCATGCTAAATATTTATGGTGGAGGTGCCCTCCCTCTGAGGCCCGGGACACAGGTCACACTTCTAGGAGTGTCCAAACTGTCTGGAAACACTCTTAAATCAAAACATGGTTGTTTCCCTTGCCTGTGGCTCATTCTGACTTAGTGTTGGCATTGTTTTAAATTTATATTATATGTGTATGAATAGTTGCTGCATATATCTGTGTGTGTGTGCACCATGTGCTATGCCTGGAGACTACAGAGATTAGAAAAAGACATCAGATCCACTGCAAGGGGAGCTAAAGATGCCGTGAGCCCCTGTGTGGGTGCTGGGAATTGAACCAGGGTCCTCTGGAAGAGCACCCAGCACTCTTAACCACTAAGCCTCCTTTTTTGTATACTTTAACATGAATTCTTCTAGCTCAAGTGGGCCATGACTGTCTCAGTAAACAACTCATACAACAGAGTGCACACACGCACAACACCAACATAAAAAAAATTGTTAACGTGTACATGTGTATTTCCTATCCCAGTGAGGGCTAACCAGTGTAAAAATTGGATTTTTTTTTTAATGCTGGCAGATAGGCCCTCAACATTGTTGGCCACAGAAAGCCACACACAAGCCACCCACCAGCAGCAAGTCCATACTCTAATCCTCCTAAGGTTAAAAGCCAGGGTCAATATAACGCAGGGTCAAGGAAGGAGCTGTGTCCCCACCACAAGCAAGCAATGGCTGGATACCTTTCCCCAAGACGGAGCACACCGAAGAGGGAGATTGTTCCAGAACCTTCTGTCCCACGTGCATTTCTTACCAGCCATAAGGTTGGTCACCAAGGAGCCAGCAACAAATGTTGTTCTGCAGATATCATTCTCCAGCTATTGTTTTAAAGGCTGACTGATATCTCAAAGTTCAAATTCCTGAGTGGGGTGTCTCCAGCTCTCCCCGCACGGCCTAGCCTGTTCCTGGCTCCTGCTCTCCTCTAGGCCCCCCCCCCCGTCCCTGTTCTTTAAGAAAGCTCAGGACCACCCCCACCCCAACGCCGTCTTGTGCCCTGTTGCTGCCCGCTGCTGATCCCACTGCTGTTTGTGTGCCCACCATCGAGGGTCCTGACTCTAATACTCTCTCTCCTCCAGTTCTCCGGGTCCTGCTTCACTCTACTTCCAAGCTACCATTTTCTCTCTGTATTTCTTTCATTTGTTGTTGCATATTTGTTTTGGGGGTTGTTTGGTTGTCGTTGTTTCGGTGGTCATGATGGTGGTAGTGATGGTGTTTTATTTTTATTTTATTACGATGGTCTCACACAGCCTAAGCTGGCCTCCGACTTCTTATGTAACCAAGGATGACCTAGAACCCCTGACCCTCTATGTCCACCGACAAGAGCTGATCTTGCAAGTGTATACTCCCATGCCGAGCTAATAGCTACCATTCTCAACTTCTTCCTGTTACTCAAAACCGAGCGAGGTCAGTAAAAATTAAAAGTGAATGAACAGGACTGGCGATGTAGCTCATCTGATAGAGTACTTGCGTAGCATGCACAGAATCCCTGGGTTCGGTGCTCAGCAGTACACAAACTGAGTGTGGCAGTGTATACCTGTCATTCTGGCACTCCAGAGGTAAAGAGGAGGACATGGCAGCAGGCCCCCGGCCTGGCATCCACAATTAGGGAGCATCAAAGAGCGGACTATGCTGTAGCCCCACTCTTTCTCTTTACTCTGGCGAGGACCCCAGCCCTTTGGTAGTGTCACCCACCACTCAGAGTGGGCCTTCCCTCTTTAAACCTTTCTGGAAACACCTACCTAGACTCACTCAGAGGTGTGTTTCCATGGTGACTCTAAATCCCCTCAAGTTAAGAGTATTAACCATCACGTCCACCAAGGGGCTTGTCTCCTTGCCTAGAAGGCCATGGTTGGCAACACAAGTTCTTCCCTTATGTTTTCCTTCCTGAAGAAGCCCCACCTGAAGAGGCAGACTCTGAGAGGCCACAGGTCTTGTCATGGACACTGCTTCCCCTACCCCACCCCCACCTGGCCCTCATGGCCTGGCCCTCCCAATCATCACCTTTCCACCCTACACCACTCAACTTCTCCACCCGGCCTCCATCTTCCCTCTGACTTTGTCCAGGTTTTCTCTACCCAGCGACTAATGCCCTCCCGCTTAAAATCTAGTGGCTTCCTGACACCCCATAATTGTAGACTTCCTGCTCCCTACCCTCTTCTTGTGCCTTGGACTTCTCCCCACTGGGGCCACATTGAGCTTCCCTCTGTGTCATTCACACCCACTTCCTGTCTGTCCTGAGGGTACACATGTCCTACAGGAAACACTCTGGTTCCCGCTGCTTCATCAAGGCCCCTCCTACTCCAGAAGTTCCGAAGCTCCCACACTTAGGTGAACTCTGATTCCTGGCCCAGACATTCATAAGGTCCTGGGGTTCTCACAATGTCCAGGCTCCTTTTCCCTTCCTGTTCAGTCCTGTCAAGGCCCTGTACACCCTGCAGAGATGGGAAGCTTGTCTTTGGGCCATATCCCCCTTGTCTAGAACTTCTCCTCCTCTTACTAAACATCCGGGAAAATCACTGACTTCCCAGGTGGGGATCTTCGAACATCACCAACACTTGAGCTTTCTATAGATGACAGGGTTAAAGAATTACATGATGAGAGCTCTGGAAAATTATGACCTCAGATTCCCATAGAAATGGCATTTGCACTAAAAAACAGCATCACACTCACGATGCTGTGGCAGTCCACAGAAATTTACCTAAGTAGACCCATTCGCTGTGTTCTAAGGTTCATGGATCTTTGGACTGGACCCATCTGCCAGACAAGTGATTACTGAGTGAGAAGGCTGGTGCAGACAGGTTAGGCTTCTGAAGACAGGGTGGTCAGGGGCATGGGTGAGATCCAAACCTCCCTAGATATCGGGGCATACGTGCATTTCAGGAGGGAACATGGCCTGTCGTCACATGTGGAGACAGGAAATCACTCCGACAAGAGCATAGGAGTTAGCCCAAGTGGACCCCAACTGCCATAAACACAGGTAAATGTATCTTATCTTCTAAAACCAGTGACCCCTGCCATGCCCCCCACAAATGAAGTCTATATTTGGGTCCAGAGCTAGACAGGCAAGCAGTCTTTTGCGAGCCAGACATCGACCTCACAACTTCTGTTTCCTATCAGTAGATGTCACTCACCCCTGTCATGTGTGGTCTCCTGCTGTTGCTGAAGAAAATGTCTTCTGTATCTGTCCCCTAGATAGACCCCCCCATACCGTCCTGAGAACTGTTTAGATTCATTGTATTTTCATTTGTGTGTGTGTTTGAGTGTGTGTATTTGTGTGTGTAGTGTGTGTATGTGTGTGTTTGTGTGTGTATGTGTGTGTGTTTGTGTATGTGTATTTATGTGTGTGTGTGTGTGTGTGTGTGTGTGTGTGTGTGTGTGTGTGTGTACACACTACATGCATGCAAATGCCAGTGGTGATCAGAAGAAGGTATTGGATCCCTTGAAGCTGGAGTCAGAGCCAGTTGTGAGCTGCCCCGTATGGGTGCTGAGATCTGAACTTAGGACCTCTCCAAGAACAGCAAGCGCCCTTAACTGCTGAGCCATCTCTCCAGCCCCTGAGGTATTTATATAAAAACTCAGACATCCTCATGTACACTGAATATAACCCAATAAAAAATAAATAAGGTGTCATAGGAAAATACATACATGTAGTCAGAAAGGGTGACTGTAACTGTGCCTACCCGTGAAGGGAAATCATTTTTTCCTGGTAAACTGTGTTTCTCCATGCCCATCCGTATCCTGGCTTTCCCAGGGCTGCCAGGAACCCCACAGCTGATGAGATGGGAAATCACGGTGACAATTGTCACCCTCATTTTTACCATTTTTACTTCCTTCTTTATTCCCATGAGTTTCTGTTTCTGTTTCATCATCGTTAGTGAGTAACGCTATCGTGGGGACCGGCTTGTTGATGTGCTATTTGTGTGTAGATCACATATCTGAGTGCCGGTAGCGGTCGGCTTCACGCGACTTGACGACTATGTAATGAATTGCCATGATTCGAATCGACTTTCTTTTAGCCTGAGCGTGTGTTTTGGGGGGGGTAGTTAATTCCTTCCCCCTGGACAGTGGTGGTAGGAAGAGTCCCTTTTAAACCCTGGCATCCAGCCTGTCCTCTGATTCAAGTCTGTAGCTCCTGAGTGGCTGCGGCATCCACCCAAGGGAAGAAGTCGGAAGAAGCATGGAGCGAGGACACAATCTCCTTTGTATGAAGAAAATAATTTTTTATCAAAAAAAAAATTGGGGGGGGGCAGATATAGGAAAAGAGGAAAACCTTGGTTGAGAGAAAATGCTAGTATGTAACGGAGAGAACGGCACACTTCCCTGAGCTAGCTCTCGGGTTCAGTGATGACTCTCATCTGCCCAGTGTTCGAGCCTCTCTCCTGCCCTAGCTACAAATCAGCTGCAGCCTTCCATTCTCTAGCGGACAGGCCCTTTCCTAGAATCTCGTGCCTGGACACTCAGTGGGGACAGCTCTCGTCACTGAGTCCTTGCTTGGGGCAGCGGTTCGCTCTGGCTGCCCAGCCGGCAAGAACAGAGAGAGACTCAGACACACACATCCCCCGGGCTTCTGTCACTGGGACCTGGGAGAACCATGACAAGCACACATCTCTCTTTACAGGTCAGGGGACAGGAGCCCAGACAGGGGAGGAGGAGCCCGTGGGCTCCCAAGCCCCACTCATGGCTCTCCCTGCTGTGTTCGCCCCTGCAGCTCACCTGCTCAGAACCCGAGGTACTGGGGTGCTGCTTTCCAGAGTGACTCCATGAAGAAGTTACCATGATCTTCAGGGTGTCTGTTTCCTCCCGTCTTTCTCTTCACCCCAAATTCATGGGGTGTGAAGAATCTACCCGTTCCCACTTTGTTAAAGCTACCACAGCCAAACCCAAGTTCTTCTCCTGAGAAGTTGGTTGCACTAATTAAGATCTCAGTTTCTGCTGTGTTCTGAGGAAGATGTCTCTTCCTCCTTCATAAAGAGAAAACAAAGAGATGAGGTACTCTGTGATCGCCTCGCCCTCTGTCTTGATGAAAACTTGCAATTTCTTTGCAAAACTGACAGCTAGGTGCTCCATTTTAAATGCCAAAAGATGGGGGAAAAGGCAGGAGATGGTTGTCCCGGGTCCTCTTCTGCACTGGACAGAGCAGCCTTCTACTTGATTCACATTGCTGGAGGAGCCTTGGTGCCAACCCTGGCTGGCACTCAGCCCAGCCTACTGGCGCAGACTGGCCATAGCATGAGGCACAAGGATCAGAGGTCCAAGGTTTACATGGGCTACCGACTGAGCTTGGGGCCAGCATGAGTAACTTAGCAGGACACTGTCCCAAAATAAAACAAAGGGGCAGGGGCAGGGAAGATAATTCAGAATATAAGACACTCCCCACCTGAGCATAATGACTAGGGTTCAGATCCCAGGTTCTGCATGAAGTCCAGGTAGGTGAGGTACCCCACTTGTAACCTTAGCCCTTGGAAGACAAACGATGGGATCTGAAGAGCAGACTAGTTAGCTAGACGAGCATGTGCTCAAGCTTTTGGTTCAACCAAGAGACCCTTTACGGGATAAACCGGAGAGTCTGAGTCTGATTCAGCCCTCTTATGCGCGCGCGCGCACACACACACACACACACACACACACACACACACGTGCATACACACATGCACACCATACATTCACAGACACAAGCAACACCTACCATTTTCTTAAATATAAAAATCAGTTAAGGGGCTGGGCTCAGCACAGGGGTAGAATTGTTTGGAACACTGTGCACGAGGCCCTGGGTTCAATCCTAAATCAAAAATTTTAAAGCTAAGAAAGAAGACTTGACTTCCAGGAGTCACAGAATACATGCTTAGGCCTGCACCACTGTGGACACATGGCAAGTCATCCTCCTTCCTGTCTCTGCCAATCAGGAAAAGATTGCTTCACGAACTGCCTGGCCTACTAAGTGTTTATGTTCATGTGTATAACTAGGTGGTAACGTCTTCTCAGGCATAAATACACATCAGATGCCTGCTATAACATTATTAGCATAATGAATATTCTAACATTAAAGCTGGCACCAAACATTAATCCTTGGGGAATACTAATTGCCAAGAATATCAGCCTGTAAGGGGCAGAAGGGATTGAACTTATGAAACCAGAGAACCATAGTACTACTTTTCAGGACACAAACAGTCTGTCTGTCACAACAGGGCATCTAGCCATGTGTGTGTGTGTGTGTGTGTGTGTGTGTGTGTGTGTGTGTGTGTGTGTGTGTGTGTGTGTGTGTGTGGACATACCCCCCCACTGTCCCTTCTCTAGCCCGACTCCCACTAATGCTCTTTTACTTTATGTTTTCATGTTACTGTAGTATTACTTTATCATGTGTTGCTGTAGTAATAGAATTGAAATATAATTTAGTAGTGTCACTGGGGGAGGATTTCAAAGAGCCAGGAGCAAACTGAGAGCTCCTCCACTGCTGATTTCAAAAAATTATGGTCATCACATCTGGACATATAGAAGGTTAAGCTGAGTAATTGTAACTTAAATAAGATCTACGTCCTAAGTCATTTTTGTTGTGGTGGTGAGTGGAGAGCGTGAGTCTGTAACTCACTATATATCTTAGGCTGCCCTTGAACTTGTGGCAATCCTCCTGCCTCAACCTCCCAAGAGCTATGATCACACTATGCCTAAGAACTAACTTTTGAGTGTTATTTTTTCCACCCAGTACATTATGGAGGCGATTTGTGTGGATTACAGTTATCACCACCTAGTTATACACATGAACATAAACACTTAGTGGAATCATGGAGCTAACAGCTGAGATGAGCCAAGAGCTGAGTGGAGCTTATCTGCTCCCAGAGGGTCAACTTTGAAATGCCAAGGGACACTTCCAACCTGTCCAAGCTCACAGGGTCATGACCAGGAAGCTGAGATTCAAACTCAGCCTTAGCAGATGCCACAACCTGCCCACTAAACCAAGTATTTCTGGCATTCAATAATGCACTGGATACCAATTCTTATGGTTTCTGGCAAGGGGTGACAGGGACAGGTTCTGCTGGCTACATAAGGGACCCGTGAATTTGGTTAATAGATAAAGAGCTTTTTGTTACACAAGGGTGACATTTGTCCCAGGCACAGCGAGGATGCATATTTGGACCAGTGACACAGCGTGGGACCCGCTGAGCCACTTAAGAAAGAGGTGTGCTAGTCCAGACTGTGACCCTGACCTCAGAATGAGTGTCCACCCCCAAGCTGCCTTCAAAATTCCTTGTAAATGAACAAAGTAAACAAGATACAAAGTAAAGAGGACCCATGCAGGACTCCAGAAGGGAAAGCCTTGGAAACTAGCTCAATGCGATGTAGGTGATTAGAAGTCACAGGCTCTGCTCCTGCCCATCCCCAAAGCAACCAATGCCAGGCAGCTTCAGATGCCAGCATGACACAGGACTCCCATGCTTTGCAGAAACAAACCCAGAAGGCTCAGTGATCAGAACTACTGGCCCTCTGTCAGCTGGCCCTTCCTCCATAATGACTTCTTAAAGAGGCTAAGAAGGAAGCTCAGGGTATGGAGGGAGGCAGGGAGCAGGTCCTGGGCGAAAAACCAGAAAAGATGTCACCCTGACAGGTTTGGGGTTTAGTGGGTTCATACTGGCTCAAGCATGGAAAATGGATGGGAGGTAAGAAACATGAAGACAGAAAGACAAAGTAGGCAATTTGGCTAGGAAACCCAAGCAAGAGGCAATTCAAGAGACCCAAAGGATGTGAAATTGATTAGCCTTGTTGATGGATTAGAACTTGAAGGAAAGACAGCCATGAGGGAAATTCCCAGGTATTGGCTTGGCAGCTGACTAATAGAAAAATTCTATAAAGATCAATCTGAAAAGGTGGCATGTGATTACAGGAGTCCTCTTAGACAAACTTCTTAGTCTGTGCGGTTGACATCAAGATGATAAATTGATTATTCAAACCTTAATTCAATACTGCACGGTGACATGTGTGAAACAGAGGCTTGACATTCAAAATCCACAGAGGAGGAGGAGGAAAGGGGAGGGAGGAGACGGAGAGCAGGATGTGTGTTTACATACATGGTCAGTTCCTCAGACAGGTCATTGTAACAAGTCTTTGTCTGTCCCACCATCCAGCTCCCAAATAATGACACAGAGATTTAATATTAATTATGAAAGCTTGGCCTTCGCTTTGACTTGTCTCACTAGCTCTTATAACTTCAATTAACCCATTTATATTAATCTACATTTTGTCTCATGGATTTTTACCCTTCTTTCATTCTGTAGGCCCAACTTCCTCTGTGTCTCATTGGCATCTCCTCTCAAGCCTAGATTCATCTCGAGTTGCCGCTCTCTGCCTGGAAGTCCCGCCTATCTCTCCTGCCTAGCGATTGGCCGTTTGGCTCTTTATTGAACCAATCACAACAATATATCTTCACACAGTGTACAAATATCCCACAAGAGGTAGTAGTGCACATCCACTGTCAGCCAGAGGAGGCTGCCTGCTGCAGGGACATACCCTACCCAGCTTGGTGGCAAATGGCAGCCAGGATGGGATGGTTCACGCTACAGAGACAACTGAACCAAGCTCATAGGAATTCATGAACATTAAACTGACAGCTGTGGAACCTGCATGGGACCAGACTAGACCCTCTGCATACGGGAGAGAGATATGCAGCTGGGTCTGTTTGAGGGGCCCCCTGGCAGTGTGATTAGGGTCTATCCCCGATGCATGAGCCGGCTTTCTAGGTCCCATTACCTATGGTTGGACACTTTGCTCACCCTTGATGCATTGGGGAGGGGCTTAGTCCTGCCTCAACTGAATGTACCAGGCTTAGCTGTCCCCCCATGGAAGAACTTACCCTTTTGGATAAGGAGTGAGTCGGGGGAGAGGAAAGGGGGAGGACGAGAGGGGGGTCTATGGTTGGTATGTAAAATGAATTTTAAAAAAATTTTAAAAAACAACAAAAAAGAAATTACATGAATCAATCAATTCCCTGCTTTTAAAAAGCATCTTTGTCATCTACAATCAAAAGACCTGCATGAAGCCTATGCAGAATTCACTCAACTCCGGGTTGATTCACTGGGTTAAAAGCCACAGATCTTTTCTTGTGTCCTACACTGGCCGAAGTTCAGTGCTTTTGGGAGAGACAAACTCCGTGACCAACCATCAAAAGGATGAACGCCTCAGACTGTGACTGTCCACTCTTCACCCACAGGGCAGGACCCACACTTGTGTCCAAGTGTTCCCCGGGAGGGTTCACTGTGACAATGAGCAATGCCATCCCTAGACCTGGTCCTCAGCCTGGAGGCGTCTCCCAGGTGAGAGCGGGCTCCAGGAAACTAATAGGATCAGATGAGACTCCCAGGGGGAGGATTGAAGCAGATGGCAGTTTGCTAATAACCGCACCAGCTGCCAGTCTTTGGAGAGTTACCATGAAGCTGACTCTAAACCCCACAGTAAAACATCTCATTTCTGTTGCCATGTTTTAAGCTTGGGAAAGAACCCCCAGCCCATACATCTTGTCTGTCAAGGGAGGTCACGAAAGCCATGGTTGCTTTGTGAGAAACTGCCATCAGCGTATACAGATTAATCACCAAGGACCCCCAGTTACCCACCTCCTCCTGTGGCCCTGCATACGCAGTTCTTCCAAATTTAGCGTCTTCCTCCCTAGTGATAATCTTAAAGATGGAGCAGAGCCTTCAGCCTACAATACTAGCCTCACATGGCCCATCCCTGCGTCATTCTGCCCTGGCTGAGCATCCAGCCAGACCCTGTCACTGACCTTAAGTGAAGAATGTGACCAAGTAGTCATTTTGGATGGGCTGTGCATTTGGGGCAATCACAGTCTCAATGATAAGCCACCAGCAGCAATGGGTGGGATTGAAGGTGTTCATCTGACTTGCTGAGGACTACACCTAGAGAGATCCACAGTCATTGCTGTGGACCAGATCTGACCAAACTGGAGGGTGCGGGGGGCAGGTGCACATGTACCACCCCAGTGAAGGGTCCTGTAGCTGAAAGTACTTTTCTCAATACCATCAAGGCATGGTGAAGCTCCATGGGATTGGCCAAAAGAAAAGCCTAGGTGCGACTACAACACTCACAAGAAAATAACACTGTAAAACTGTGTTATGAAGAGGCATTGGCAGGGGCTGGGGAGAATCAGAGAGTCCGGATGGACTCAGAGTCCGTCTCCCTGTGAAGCAGGCATGCACCAAATCCAAATGCCATTAGAGGTGCCGCCATGCTACATGCCATGGAGAGGAGCTGGGTCTCAGTGGTACTTGGCGCTCTCCCTTCCCCGTCCATGGGAGTCATCCCACACAGCACTGAAGGCAGCCTCCACCCGCTCTGCTTCCACCATCGACAGTGGTTCAGTGAGGGTCAGTGTGGACAGTGATGTGCTGGGTTTTTCAGAAGGTTAACCAGCTAGAGCGGGAGGGAGACCTGCTTGTCAAGGTTAGAGACATAAGAGCCACTGGCTGTGCCCAGCAGCCGGAGGCTGGGGTGGCTCAGGATGCAGGAATTCAAAGATGGGAAAAGAATGATTTGTATGCCCTTCTGTGTGAGGGGCAGGACTGACCATCAGGTTTCACACCTATGCTTTTCCCAACAACTCCTGCGAGACCCAGTCCAACACTTTATTATGACTTCAGACATTCACCGTGTGAACTTGTGACCCACCACAAGGACTGCTGAACCACAAGGGTATGGAAGCCTTTTAACAATTTAATAGACACCCATTTGAAAATGGGATAATCAAAAATCACCAAGTGTTTGCAAGCAGCTTTACCACCATTTGGGGGTATATGAAATGAGTATTTAAAGGAGAAAAAAAATCCTCTCAGGAAAACATACTATTGAATAAATGTGATCACTCCTTGGGGATTTACAAATCAATAGTGTGTGCCCTCTCTTCCCCTCCCCCTACTAAAGAAATTTAATAATTATGTCGCCACTAAAAATCAAACCCTTCGGTGGACCGTCTGGTGGCTGAAATTCAATCAAGACACACTGAGAGTCACCTGCTCCCCTTCAGAAGGTCTATTACATTTCTCCCTTCATAATGAGCAGAAGTGTAAATGCAAGAGAGAAAAAAAATTGTCGAGGAGGCAGTTATGAGAAGTTCCTCATCTGGGATCCTCAGGTAAGCAGATTACAGGGACCGTCTTTCTTCCAGGGGTTGAGATTAATGCAATAAGCCCCGATCGAATAGGACACAGAGGCATCAGTGATGCTGATGAGAGGGAAAGCCAACCCACCCTTACCAATGTACAAGAGAGTGATGTAATGCAGAGGGTAGACTCTGCAGCATCTGTCAGATGTGGGACCTGAGTCTCCTGAGCAGCCCTTTAGAGTAGGGCAGGCTTACTCTGCATATGGTAGTGTTCTTCCTGGATCCTTGCAGACTGCTGGTGTTTCAAAGAGCTCTACCGTGGATGTAGTTACAAGGGACTTTTATTACTGCTTTCTAATAATGCTATTTTAAGATTTGTTTTTATTGTTTTTAACTATGTGTTTGTGCATAGGTCCATGCACGTCCCTGCAGAGACCAGGGGTGAGAGACCCTCTTGGAGCTGGACTCTAGGCAGTTGTGAGCTACTTGACACCAGTACTAGGAACAGAACTCAGGACCTCTGCAAGAGCAGTACGTGTTCTGAACTCCTGGGCCATCTCTCTAGCCCCATAATGCTATTTCTAATTCCCATTAATTAATCATCTCAATCACTTCAAAGTTCCTAACTTCACTAAGTATACACAGAGAGCATTCCTGAAATTTTTATCATGAAAATTATGGCACACTTATCATCACCTCATGGTACAAGTGGGAGATAAGAATGAGCCCCGATATTTGAATCCTAGAAAAAGAAACAACAGAATTTCATATCAGTGTAGATGTTTACAGAAGAAGCCATACTGGAGGGGGGGAGAGGGTTGTTCTGCAAGAACCATTGATTTTCTTATCACTGAAATTTTCAAACAGATTTTCATGTAAATCAACCAAAACTACTTAGATAGAAAATAACACTTAATTACCTGAGTTTAAGAACTCACAAATTATGGCCCTGCAAGATGGCTCGGTGAATAAAGACAGATGGCTCAGTAGGTAAAGGAATTTGTTGCCAAATCTAAGGACCCAGGTTCCGTCCCAAGCCCACGTGGCAGGCGGGAGCGACCAGCTCCTGCAAGCTGTCCTCCGACCTGCTCATACATGCGGTGAGTAAATAAATAACGGAACATACAATTTTCACGGAATTCACAAATCACATATTTTCTTTATGACAAAACACCTCCTTTGACTTGATAACCTAAGTAACAAATAACCAATAAGCCATATGCAATTTATATAATTAACAAAAGTTTGAATTGTGAAGTAACATATGCTAAGAGGGTATGTAAACACCAGACATGCGCTTCAGTGCCAGAATTCTTCCCCAAATTTGAACTTTTCTATATTTAAAATACAAACATCATCATAAAGGACGGTGAGAATTTGGGATATAGTTCAGCACGGAGCTCTTTGCCTAGCGTGTGTGGCTCAAGAAGAAGAAAAAAAAGTCCCTAAAAGTAAAATAGAGACAAAACACACCATGAGCAGTTTAAGTTTTAATATGGAAAAGTAAAGGAGAGACTCCAGTCACCTCATAAAGCCACCTAGAAGTTTCAGGGACACTGAGAGGCACCGACAGCCTCACAAGGCATTGAGCCTCACGCGGTGCTATTGAGGTAGGAGACAGGCACTGCAGCAGACCGCAAGCAGGTGAGAAGAGCCCAGAGGAGGCTGCTGTTCTGAGAGCCAGCCAGCTGGACTTGGTGGGGCTCAGGTAAAGGGGGGTTGGGAGGACCAGCCATACTAGCCGAGAGGCACAGAAGGAGACAGAAAAGCAGTACTTGCCGTATGCCAGAAGCCGACTGCGGTGAGGCAGGAGCAGGGGAGACCTCAGGCTTCTGCCTGGAGTAACATGGGAGCACCTCAACGGACTTTGAAAGTCAGGGCTGGGGGGAACATTCTCCAACAGGCCTGTAGCATAGGAAGAAATCCTGCCAGCCCATCCATAACCGGTCATATGTAGTCAGTGACCAAAAACAAGGTAGCTCTCAGATCAACCGATAAACTATACCACCGAATCAATAAACTATACCACAGAATGAACAGCTTAAGCTCAAGAAAAAGTTAAAAAAAAAAAAAAAGGTTATCACAGAAAAGTACAAAACCATCATCTTTTCACACAGCACCATGTGGTTGAAAGAATTCAGAGGTAGTCACCTGACATGCCAGGATCTCAAAGTGGAAAGGGCTCAGGAAGCTGTGGCCTAGCCACCACAGGAGACAGGCAGGCAGTGGAGCTTGGAAAAGGTGTGGGGAGAGAGGTAGGGGCATCCAGAGCTGAGGACCGCAGCGGCCAGGTCTGAGGGTGCAGAGAACCTGCGGGAAACGAGCAGAGGCTGTGGGCATGGAAAGTGAGAAGCTCATGGGTTAAAGGGGGGGGGGGCGGCTAAAGAGGAAGCAAGGGAGACCGACCACAGGAGTCAGCCTGGGTCCTGTTGTGTGCCCATGCCGATTGATGAGAGACAGAGGGGAGCACAGAGATAGATAGAGACAGAGAGATACAGAGAGAGCGAGAGATAGAAGCAGGAAGACAGAGAAACCATGAGAGACACAGAGAGAGAGAGATGGAAAGAGAGAGACAAGGAGTCAGAGACCGAGAGATGTAGACCCAGAAACACAGAGGCAAAGAGATGCGGAGAAATGGAAAGACTGAGGAAGACAGAGACAGAATAACAGACGAAGACAGACCTACAGAGGAGATGCACAGACACAGAGATGCAGACAGAGACAGAGAACAGCAGGAAAACTTTCAAAAACGAAAGGTTTTAACATACAGAAGCAAAATATAAACCCCAGGGAAATTTGGCAGGACAGGGTTAGAAATCAATAAGGAAACTAAAACACAATAATGAATGCTAAAATCCTACCAGTGGGAAACTGAAAGGCTCTTTCTCAATTCATAGTCAGATGAGAAATCCAAACTGGAATTGTATTACAAATAGGAAATAGTAGTAATGAAAATGTTCTGTGGTGGCACTAATTGATTGTTCATATTTATAGCATAGATCAGAGAAGAAATGAATGCCATAAGCATATGCATTAATAAATGGGAAATACATGTGAATAGCTCATCAAAAGATGACATAAGATGGATAAAACAGGGCAAAGAGTAACAGAGGTGGCTCTGTTAAATATGAAATTAATCATTTAGAACCTGAAAAGGATCGCCATGATGAATCAAAGGGCTATGAATAAATGAATGTATAAATATAGAGAGCAAATATTATCTAGTGCAATTTTTAAAAATACACAGTCACACATAAGCACCCTAAGGAACGTGAAGGGGACATTTGGAGAGTCGTGAGATGGCATTCCTGAGCTTTCTGTCAGGGATGAGAATCTAAGTAGAGGGGATCATTTCCTGGAAAACAGAAATGATCAAAACTCACATAAGAAATGGGATTTCATTGCTGATCACTTGCTGCCCAAGAAATAGAGGGCGTTGTAAAAGTGTGCCCGCAAGCAGCACCTCCCCCAGAAGCAGTGTGTTTACATGATTAATAGAATCCCACCAAATCTTCACGAAGTCAGTAACTCCAGTGTTCTTTCAAATAACTGTAGATGGCGAGAAAGAGGCTCTCGATTGTGTATCAGAGAGTGAAAAAGGAAATTCTATTTATGAGTAAGAGTGCAAAACACTTAACAAAATAATTAAAAGAACACTATGTCATCAGTTCTAGTAGCATAGACCTGCAATCCTAGCTCCTCACGGGACTGAGGCAGGATGATCACAGGTTCAAGGCCTGCCTGGGCTACAGAATGAGCTCAGTACAAGTCTTAGGAATGAAATAAGACTTTGTTTTAATTTAATTATCTATTTATTACCATAATATAATATTTCATTACTATGATATAGTCTGTATTATAATATATTACTATCTATAATATGATACATAATATATTACACATATTGTATTATATATATTGTATATTATATTGCTCTCAGAATACAAGCATGCTATTATTAAATCTATTGACATAGAGTATTATACAGATATGTTACAAGTAGAAATAAAATGATCATTTCCATGTATGATGCAGCCATTTTTCATATTAACAACAATTTTAATAAAAAATCCCTAAATATAGGAATAGATGGAGGATTAGAAGTATACATCCATTTTCAAAATGTCTAGTGTACGTGTTTGTGTGGATTAATTACCTAAAGTAATTAAGATTATGTTTGAAACAGAAAAGGTAGCAATTTCTATTCAGTCAAGAAAAAGTTAGAGGCTGGGGAGATGTCGAGGCAGATCAGGGTGCTTGCCACCAAGCTGGAGCCCCTGAGCTCCATCCCTAGAACATGTGTGCTGCAAAGAGAGAACCGATTCCTGTAAGTTGTCCTTTGACCTCCATGTGCATGTGATAGCATGCATTTGACACACAAACATGGAAGGAAGGAAGAAGGAAGGAAGGAAAAAAGGGAAGGGGAAGAGAAGGGGAGGGGAGAGAGGGGGGAGAGGGAAGGGAAGGGAAGGGGAGGGGAGGGGAGGGAAGGAAGGAAGAGACCTAAAATGTTAAGAAAGAAGAATTAAAGATAGAGCCTAGCATGGAGTCACACCCCTGTAATCCTAGCACTTGAGAGGTGGAGGCAGGAGGATTGTGACTTCCTAGCCAACCTGGGCTACACAGTTATTTACATAGAGTCTTAGTCAGAATTACTGCTGCTGTAACAAAACATGACCAGAGGGCAAGTTGGGGAGGAAAGGCTTTGTTTGGCTCACAGTTCCACACTGTAGTCCATCCCTGAAGCAGCCAGGATGGGAATTCAAGCAGGGCAGGAACCTGGAGGCCATGGAGGGGTGCTGCTTATTGGCTTGCTCTTCATGGCCTGCCCAGCCTGCTTTCTTACAGAAGCCAGGACCACCTCCTGGAGCTGGGCCCTCCTCCATCAATCACTGATTAAGGAAATGCCCTACAAGACGGCCCACAGCCTGACCTTATGGAGGCACTTCCATAGTCCCTCCTCTCAGATGACTCTAGTTTGTGTCAAGTTGACATAAATCTAGCGGGTCCATATGGGGAACCCAACACAGCGAGCTCATGGCCAGCTGGTACCACACAGGAAGACCCTACCCACTTTAAAACTGAGGAATGGAGAAGAAGGGAAGTAGGGGAGGAGACGAATAGTGCTGGAAGGTAATTATGCATGTTGCTAGAGGAGAGAAGTAATCCTCCTCTCCCCCGTCTGTGAACTCTGCAAGCTACAACAACGCCTGGCCTGACAAGACATGCCTACCGATACAAGAGTGGCATGGATGTTGTGGGAGTCACCAACCTCTCTGCTTGGCTCTAAAGCCCACCCCATGAGATGGAGCCAATACCGGGCACTGCTAAAGAGGCCAAGAATCCATAGATAGACAGGAATCCATGGATAGACAGGAATCCACCGATAGACAGGTCATAGACCCTGGGGGGGGGGACCTAATTCTGTTATTCTGCTAAATGGATATAGTATTAAAATGACTCCTATTGACTTACTGCTATAGCCATAGATCAGAGCATCTCTCAAAGAGATGCTTCTCCTTGCAGTAGATGGCAATTAACACAGAGGACCGCCCCCCAAACTGGTCAACACTCAGAGAACCGGAGAGCTACTCCAAGATAAGTGAAGGAAATGTGTTACTGCCAAGAGTCTGCCAATATGAAGGTAAAAAAAATCAAATTATAATCTTTATATATCATGGAAAGGCACTTCCTATGTCAACATTCATTTTTAATATTTTTTTTGAGACAGGCAGGCTTTGACTACCTCTATAGCCAAGGATGACCTTATACTCCTGATCCTCCTGCTCCATTTCCCCAATGCTGGGATTTCAGGTGTGTTCCAGAGTTTATGTGGTGGGGCAACGTTCAGCCCAGGGCTTCATGCATCCTAGGAAATCAATCGCTCTAGCAATTGAGCTATGTCCGCAATCCCAAATCTTCTTGGATATAGAACCAGATACGTGATTCCTCAGTGTAGCATGAAACACAAGCTCTATTTGGGTCAGTTATGCCTATGTGCCCATGTTTATTGTGGACTTCATCTTAGCTGGGTACGCTGCCTCTGCTTGCCACCCTAAGTGCCCACTTGTGAGTTCTTAGTATAACAAAGCAAGGAAAGACTGAGACAAAACACCCCATGCCTATGTCCGAATGTACCACAGAGGGTCCTTTCAGCTTCAGGCTCAAATTCAAGTTCACTCATTCCCCAACACAGGATCTGCAGCTGCCTTCCCTTGAGTCAGTCAGCAGAGCAGCGGTGGTGAGCGCTTAATAAAAAGCAGTTGCAGCAAAAGGAACCCCAGAACCCTGTGCACAGAACGCGGGCAGCGAACTTTCTCAGTGACGCTATTTTTGTTGTCGGATAGCTGCACATGTAATGACATTTGGTCACTCTCGCGCCCCCCCCATTCCCCTCTCCTCCAAGTCCAGCTGTCCAATTGCAAACCAGTCACATTCCCTCCTAATCCTGTTAACTGCCCGGTGTTGAATGGGATCAAGGGAGAAAAGCTTGAGATAAGACGATTCTGCCACAAACACAGATTTAGCTTCCTCTCTGGGCCAGGTGACGGTGCTCACTGTGGAGTTACACAAAAAGGGGGTCAGAGCTCCTTCTTCCACACAACCCACAGCCCAGGGCCTCCCCCAGGGTGCCACTCATTGACTTTTGAAGTCAGTAAATCAAACAGGTTAATTTGCATCTCATTTACATTTTAGAAAGTGCATGTCACTCAGACATTTCCTCTATCGACATAGGGCTAACAGGGTCCCCACCTCCTTGACTAAAGGACACCCCAAGTCTAAAGCAGGTCATACCCTCTCCTCAGAGTCTTACCCTAAAAGCCTCCCCACCCTATTCCCCGAGTCCAGCCCTGGAGGGTCCTCTCCACAGCCCTGAAAATAGTCACTATCTCTGTGCCATGAGGGTACCCCAGGTCACTGAGAGTGCCACTGCATTGCCCCATCACAACAGACACTTCTAAGAGTCTGATGAGAACATGAATGAGCAGCTCCAGAAGTTTCTGGCATTCCCAAGATACAGCATAGGCTCCACCTCCTCTGGGATATGGACAGTGTTTATCGTCCCCCAAATCCACTTCGAATCATCTGCGGTCTCACTAGCAGGAAAAACCTGCAGACCTGGTATGTGCCACCCATTGTCAGGTATCTGGGGCCCCACCATGCTCCATAGTTCCACACCAGAATCAGAACCTTTGCGTTCATTTAAAGGACTGTAGGGGGGAAGGGGCAGAAATCCCCCAAACACCCAAACCCACAGCAATACATGCAGATGACTTCCCTGGTCCCAGGCCCTGGGTTTTACTGTCAGCTCACTGTTAGGAATCCCCTTCTGTCCTTTCAAGAGTGGACTCGGAAACTCAACCTGAAACCCTGATGTGTGCATCTGAGAAGCCACAGATGTAAATGGTGAAGGTGAGCCCCACCCCCGACCCTAGAAGCAGCTTCTGTGATTTGTAGGCTGTGAGGGAGTCTACTTTCAAGAAAAGGAGGCTTCTGCCTGAGTCATCACCACCCTAGCCTGCCACCCTGGGTCCCTGGCTTCAAGCCCTGTGTCCCTTCCCTCCGGCCTGTGCTCAGTACACTCTCCAGTCCTCACCTTTTCAGTAGTGGAGGCAGGAGAATCCCCCAGAGGCATCAGCTTCGGACTCTTTTATTCTAGTGGTATGTGTAATAAAAAGTTTCAGGGGAAAAAAAAAGTATTGGTTGAACGTTTATTATCAGTGTGACTAAGATACCCACCAAAGCAACTGGAAGAAGAGAGTTTATTTGGCCTCACAGTTCCAGGGTACAATCCCTCCCAGGAGGGAAGTCGAGGCAGCAGGAGCTTGAGGCGGCTGGTCACACATTTCATCTGCGGTCAGGAAGCAGAGTGGTGAACACCAGTGCTCAGCTCAGTTCTCCTTTTTACTTAGTCCAGGACTCCAGCCCATGGAATGTGTCTGAGTTAGGGTTTCTGTTGCTGTGAAGAGACCATGACCATGGCAACGCCTATGAAGGAAAACATTTCATTGGGTGGCTTACAGCTTCAGAGGGTGAGGAGGAGGAAGAAAGGAGGGAGGGAGGAAGAGGAGGGAGAACAGTTATGGGGTTATACTGTCATGGCAACACCAACCCACAGTGACTTTTAGTTTCACTAAAACTAATGACTCAGTCCATCATCACCACGGTGGGGCATGGCGTTGTGCAGGCAGACACGGTGCTGGAGAAAGAGCTGAGAGTTGCTGTATCTTGATCCGCAGGCAACAGGAAGTGAACTGTCTCACTGGGTGAAGCTTGAGCATAGGAGACCTCACAGCCCGCCTCCACAGTAGCACACTTTCTCCAACAAGGCTATATCTACTCCAACAAGGTCACACCTTCTAATAGTGCCACTCCCTTTGGGGGCCATTTTCTTTCAAAGCACCACAGAATGGTACCACCTGCATTTCAAGTGGGTCTTCCCACCTCAGTTATCCTCATCTAGATGACTAGAGGTTTGTTTTCCACCAAGTCTAAATCCCTCAAGTTGACAAGATGAATTACTGCCCAGCTAAAACTTAACCACTGAGAAGGGGGCTCTGAGGAACCCCGCTGTTTTGTTTATCCCTTCCACGGTTCCCCCTGACCCCCAATACAAGTTGACAAGTATATGCTGAGAGTCTGTCATCAGACAAAGTGCCAGGAGTCAAGAAGAAAAAATAAGAGGTCCACAGATCTCAACTCTGTGCTCAGACGGATGTCTACCTCTTGATCTACACAGGTTGACATACACGAAATGACTGTGACTGAAGACAGTTGTCGTCAAATGAGCAGCATCAATGTTAAAACTCCAGTAGCTTCAGTGTGTCTGTGTCAGCACTTACCTCACACCCGAGCTCTTTCCTTCCCTCCATATGTATGAGCACTGAGAACCCAATGCTCCAAAGTCTGGATACGGTAGGAACAACAATGACCAACAAAGCTTTTTGACTCACTGAGCTCTGGGCATCCAGTCACAATGGCATCATTAATTCCTTGACTCCCAGCTCTGAAGCCCTTCATCCAGGGCCTTTCAGCCAGCCTCCCTGCTGACCTCAAGATCCAGCCACCCACTCTTGCCTCTGGCTCCCACAAAGAGCTCCACACAAGAGCCCTCATCGTGAAGTGGTGGGCAAGCTGTCAGTGAAAACCCTTTGTTGAAATCTGAAATCTAATTCTGTGACATTGCGTGCATTAGGATACACCACAATTTTCCTAACTCCAGTTGCATGTAAATTAATCGGCTGCACGGACACCACTCCTTAAAACAAAGGAGGCTGGTTTATAGCCAGACTCCTAGCTATAAATGATCCTGCGGCATGGTACCACAGGCTTGTGGGCTGTGCCAGCACTCACCTTTCGTAAATGATGAAAGGTGACCTCCTACCATAGAAGGTGGCCTCGCCATCGTCCACTGTTCTTCCTGGTCATTCCCGTGGGGACCTCCCACCCACCTCCTTGCAAGCCTGTCAGGTGTGTTCTGGCTTGTTTTTAGTTGGTAAATTAAGAAGTATCAAAAGTTAAGTCTTTGGTTTTGCTCCCTGTGATACTTCATGGCCTCAGGAAATATAGAGATGTCGCCCTGCCCCTCCCCTACACCAGGAAGTAACTGACCCCGGTCATGCATGGACTCAGAAGGGCCTGGGGCACAGAATGGCAGCAGACTCTGTCACTGTGTAGAGGAGGCTGGCTAACAGCCAAGGGCCTTCCTGTGAAATGCTCCATAGGGAATTATGGGAGAGGAGCTCAAGGTCACTCATGTCCCATATCATCCGCATAGACCTTCAGAAAACAGACAGAGGGTATCTAGAAGTCACAGTCTAGAAGTTTGTGAGGGCCAAGATGCAGGTCAACCCCAGAAAGGCCACATCTTTTCCTAAAAGAAGAGGCTTTTGAAAAAAAGGACAATGTGTACTCGAAACCTAAGCTAGTGACAGCACGTCCCTGAACACGGATTTATCGTCTTCCAAAGGCCAACTGTTGACGAAGCGGCCTGCCCTCCACCTTGCACACTGCAAAGGGACATTTTTACTTCCTAACACATATCGGTGGCACACATCACCTGTCATTGATGGTTAAGGTTATCTTGGGAGTGGTTTTAGTAAAACCTGCACATGAGTTAAATTTAAAAGAGTTAAACTCCATGAAATAAGAATTAAGAATCAGGCCACAGGTAAACAAGAACAGAAGACCAGACACGCAGCTCGGTGACTTGGGCAGGCCAACTTCACAGGCTCAAAACGTGCACAGGAAAGAGAATGAGATGAAGAGGCAGCTTGGTTGGTCCACGCTCGGGGTCGACCTTAGTGTGAAGCATGATCCATGTAGCTGGCTACTGTGATTGACTGGAGCCCAGCCGGTGTGTTGTGACTGGATGAGATCTGGCTACATTCTTCACAGGTGCACTGAAGGCAAGCTTCCTGTTAGTTTAGTGCTAAGTTCTGATGCTGCTCTTTGCCCAGAAGCTTAAGGTCAAAACCACGTGGACGGTGTAGCTCGTCTCAGAGGACTTAGCCAGCTTGCAATGTTCAAGGCTCTGGGAGGAAGAAAAGAAGGGAGAGAAAGAAAGAAGGAAAAGGAAGGAAGGAATGGAGGGAGGGAGGGAGGGAGGGAGGGAGGGAGGGAAGGAGGGAGGGAGGGAAGGAGGGAGGGAGGGAGCAAGGGTCTCTACCTATCCCTATAGGGTTGTGCCTTGTGAGACAAGCCACTCTGAGTCTTTAAGTACCTTGTATAGGACTAGAGAGAGAATTCATTTGTTAAGATTGCTCTTTCAGAGAATCCGGGTTCAATTGCCAGCACCCACATGGCAGCTCACAACTGTCTGTAACTCCAGTTCCAGCAGATCTGGCACCTGTGGCAAAACACCAATGCATATAACATGGAAAAAATGCATAAATTTCTTTTAAAGAGTAGTTAATTTTTCTCAGCTATAGGACGGGGGCCGTGTCTTACTTCCCTGCTAGCCCTGCAGGTGTGTTCTTCTGAGAGGTGTGTACTCTGGCATGCTGGTATCCATTAGGGGATGCTTTTCTCTACAAACAAGGCCATTTCCCTCTTTTGAGTCAGATGGGGGGTGTGGGTGCTAGGTGTCTAAGTCTGGAACCTTTTGTAAGACCTCTTGTTTGATTATTTTTATTAAGCTCTTAGCTGACAAAGAAACACTGTGCTCCTTGTAAACAAATAATACAGATGCAAACTAAATGAACATAAACAACCTTCCCTGCCCTGCTCTCCTGGTCCACATGAGGTAGCTGACACCAAATCTGGCAACTCGGCATCCCCATCCCCACCCCCACCCCCCCACCCCCACCCCCGCCGCCGGGGCCCCCCCCCCCCCGCCCCCCTTCAGAGCACTGTGGCCCTTTAGGAATGTGGCTGGGAAGGAAAGTGTAGCTAGAGTTTTCCTGCCTTGCCCACAGTCAGGACAAATCATTGTCACCCGCCAGTCCCACAGCCGCTCAGACCCAACCAAGTAAACACAGAGACTTAGATTGCTTATAAACTGTATGGCTGTTGCAGGCTTCTTGCTAACTGTGCTTACAGCTTAAATTAATCCATTTCCATAAATCTATACCTTGCCACGTGGCTGGTGGCTTACCAGCGTCTTCACATGCTGCTGGTCATGGCGGCGGCTGCAGTGTCTCTCCGCCTCAGCCTTCCGCTTCCCAGAATTCTCCTCTCCCCTTGTCCCACCTACTTCCTGCCTGGCCACTGGCCAACCAGTGTTTTATTTATTGACCAATCAGAGCAATTTGACATACAGACCGTCCCACAGCAGGAAAGGGTTCCACAAATTGTTTAATTAATTAAACAAACAGTCTCATTCACAGAGCATCCCACAGACCCTCATCTTGTGAGAATGCTCTTCCGGTTAACACTCTAAGGGAAATTTGGAAGTAGGTGGAGAATGGGTTGTGATAGAACTGGATTATTTTACCAACTCTGCAAGAAATCCACACAGGTCGTAGTGAGCCACCAGATCACATGATCCGCTCATTCTTAACATTTGGAGGAATTTACAAATTGCCTTCACGCCATAAATAGATCTTCCCAAGGAAGCCCTCAGAACAGGCAGTGGAAGCTCCTCCTGTAAGAGCCGTTCTCCAGCTGGGCATCCTCAGGGTTTCCATGCAACAGGGATGGAAAATGGAACAACTCAAAAGCATTCCTGCCATTCATGAAAAGGCTGCCATAAGATAGCACTTCCATCTGTATAATCCTGACTGGAGAAGCCCCTGGTTACCAGTGGGCCCCCCAGTTAATAAGAACTCTTGAATTTTCTGATGACTAAGTATGGTATCTGCTAAGAAGATGAGAAAACGGATAACAACAGAAGGCCATCAGTTGCATATGGCCACCGGTCAGATCCTGTACATTCTACCGCGTTGGTGCCAGGCATGCCTGGTGCATTGTTTAATATAGTCCATGTAAGAGCACTACACATTCCTTGGAATTCTCTCCCTTTGGCCTCGGTCTCTAGACTGCATGAGCAAGAAAACAAACCATTTGTCCCTGGACTTTGATGACAGGCAGGTGGCCCTTCACTCCCCGACCACTGTCTCTACACATCTCTCCTGCGAGCTTAAGACTGGTCCTGTGGATTTAAGAGTAAACTCGGAGCACAGGGGTGGCCAGAGGCAGGCGGCACATACATGAGGGCCAATCCAGACTGGAGGGTGACGATGTGATCTTGGACCTAAATCACTTGCAATGGTTTGGGCTGCAGGGGTTCCCACGCGACACCACTGGTGCGGTCCTGCCTTCCCGCCTCCAGTGTATTCTTGAAGAGAAATCCATCTGCTACAGAAGCCACCTTGGACTCTCTCGCTGTCTGAGAACACAGTGCACTGCAGTGGAGAAGGCAGGCCAGCAGAGTTGTGATAGGTGTTCCCTGCCTCTCATAGGCCAGGAAGCACAGCAGGACAGGAAGTGAGCTCAGCGGCAGACCTCAAGGCCCGCCTCCCAGAGAGCCACTTCCTCCAGCTGGGCTCCACTTCCCACAGCTCCATAACCTGCCGAAACCGTAGCCATGGGGACACCGCACAACGAAAGCGTAACACACCCCCCCCAGTGGAGACTAAACGTCCACCTTCCTTGACTGCCCATTTTCATTTTCTGGCGTCTGGATCCAGGGAACTGTTCATGGTGAGGATGAAACATTTTCAGCACAAAGTTCTTCTAAAGTCAAACTGTTCTATGAACTTTTTAATGACTTCTATATTTATCACACCTGGCTTTCCTAATTACTTAATGATTCTAAAATTAATATGTATCACGAAGGGCTGTTTTGTCTTCCTAGGGGAGAAGATTAAAAACTGTAGAAGAAAACGTGTCAGCGTGGATATGAACAAAGGGAAATAGGCCGCATGGAAGAACTCACAAGTTACATTACAGCTCGTTCTTATGAAAAACACCTCTCCTGTTTCTCCAACTGCAGAAGAGATCGGCAATAGGGTTTCTTGACTTAAGGATGGAAACAGAGTATGTATCTAGTGCAGCAAAAGAGATTCTTGGCCGTCATTCTTCTTCTAGAAACCATGGGCTTGTGGCTGGATACATGCAGCCAGAGCTGAGAACATGTCGACATCAGTTCATCTTGACTGAATGCGTGCGTCTTTTTAGAGATAAATAAGTGTGAATGGGCATGTCCATTGCCTTTGAAATCAAGAATGGACACACAAAATTATCTCAGTAAAAGGCACAGCTGTATGGACGTGTGGTGTGGTCTGCCAAAAAAGAGAAAGAAAGAAAACAGGAAAAGCAGATAAGAGATAGAGGGTGGAGAAGAGACAGGGTTAAGGTGTGGGAAACAAACAAAAGGACACATAGAGACCGAGATAGTGAGATAAAGCATGAATTAAAAAAAATTGAAGACAGGGAGATAAAGTATGATAAACTCCCAACAGAGGTCAAGGGAGGCCTCTGAAAAGGTGACCTTTGACCTGAGAATCTCCAGAAAGAATACTCTAGGCTGAGGGTACAAGTTGAGTGTCCACAGCAGATATGAGCATGGTCTCCTCAGGAACAGAAAAGCATCAGGGGTTGGAGTAGGGATGGGGGGAAGCAGGGAGCAAGCTGGAGGGTGCAGACTTGGAGAGGGAAGCCACACACACATCATACAGCCATTTCAGGGCACAGGGAGATGTTGAGGAGTTTTTTATCACTGCAATGCAAACCCATTGAAGGTTTTAAGTGAAAGGAAATTACACTTTGACATGCATTTTTTTAAAAGGTCACTCTGGATATTTCTAAAGAAAGTTTGGAGGGCAAGACTGGGTGTAGGAAGACTTCCTGAGCCCAAGAGACACTGAGAGCAAACCAAGAAAGAACAGCAGTGGCGTGGCCAGGGTACCAACATCGGAAACTCTGAGGATGCTGAGCTGGGCAGACACGCAGGAAGTAAAGCTAATAAGAGCTGGGGTTACAGCTGATGGGAAGGATAAAGACAGCCATGAAGCCCGGGCCTCTGGATGAAGGCTCCTGATAGACAGTGGAGCCAGTAAGTGTATGAGCATGGTGGAAAAAGCATTTCAGAGGAACGGGGCCGAGATCCTGTTATCTTTGAAGTCAAAGACAGATTTTCCAACGTGGGACTTCTGGGCAATCAGAAGGGGAGATCTCCTTTAACCAGCGATGCAGAGACATGGTGCTCAGGAGAGATCTCCTTTAGCCAGCGATGCAGAGACATGGTGCTCAGGAGAGATCTCCTTTAACCAGCGATGCAGAGACATGGTACAGGCCATAACATACGACCTGCATTTTTTCAGAAAGAACTGAATTTCAGATGGGAGATGCTCGGCAAAAGCTTTGCAGGTCAGTCATACACTGAGAACACAGCCCTGCTCTTCGGTCTGGGCTCTTTCCGCCACTCTATACGAAAAATGAGGAACAGAGTACAATAGGGTCCTAAGAATAACCCGAAGCAAATGTCTCTGAGTCTGTGTAATTGGCATCCTTGTGGCGCAGCTTCCCCAGAGTCCACCATCCCTCCTGTGAACTCAGAATCAAATGAGTATCTGTGAAAATTATGTCAGACTCTGGAATAGCCAAAAACTAAGGAGACACAATCCCATGTCTTGCCTAAGTCATCCAAGTTATCACTCACGTGCCTTGTATTTGAATCATGTTACACCTATAAGTTATAGAAAATTTATTTTAAAAAAAACACCTGATTCATGTCCATAGAAATGCAAATTAAGTTTAGGGTTACAGTCTCTGGCTTTTGAGCAGTTTGTAACTATTTATAAATTCCCTGTAATGGTTCTGACTCCCGTGTGTGTGTGTGTGTGTGTGTGTGTGTGTGTGTGTGTGTGTGTGTGTGTGTGTGCTGGATTCTTTTTGAACTGGTTGCAGCCTCTTATTGGTTCTTTGATTGAGTTGAACCAAAGCTTTGTTTTTATTTATAGGCATTCTTTGGTATTTATATGAATCATGACTTGAATCTTTTCAAAATCTGTCCTTTAACCTAAACATATCAGCCTTTAATGATTATATTTCAAATATAATTTTAAAATATTCCTTCCAATTTTGAATCATTTGGGAAAGGAATGACTTCAACCCCAGAGGCCAACTTTGGAATTTTAGAGATGTAAGTCAACCTGCTAGCAAATGAAGACTGAAAGGTTTGGGCCTTGAATGGTCTGCAGACAGAGCAAGTCCAATGTGGCATGCAAATCTCCATCTGTGGACCTTGAATTTCCCAGAACTGAATGCCTAACACTGCTTGCCACCTATCCCCCACATCTGCAGTCAGAGCCACACACTTTGTCAGGGTAGAGGCACCCCATCATGTCAAACATCTCTTCTTTGTTCAGGGAAGAGTCCCCTGGAGGTCCCTCCCAGATCCAATGAACATTTTGCACTGAATATAAACAAATAGCCTCTCTCCGTGGTATGAAAAAGTGACCAATGAAAAAGGGCTTCACAAAACATATAAGAAGCTGGGGGAAGAGAGATGGGGACATTGAGAATGAAAGTCTGTCAGAAGGACCAGAAACCCAGCTAGGAAGTTAGTGGGGCATTGAGAATGAAAGTCCATCAGAAGGACCAGAAACCCAGCTGGGAAGTCAGTGAGAGTCATCACGGGTTGACTTGGGCTCAACCCAAAGCCTGAAGCTCACACTGTGGCAGCGCTCACACACTCCTGGACTGGGCTGCTAAAGGCAGAGTTTATCCAGGTGCCTCCTCGGAATGTAGCCCCAGGACTGAGCCCTGTTCCAGGTCAAACTCGGGAAGCTATCTGTGGGACCCCGGAGAACTGTATCTTTGAGTAGTCACCATCGTCAGTCAGTCTCTGCAGGGATGGAGAACATGGGACCTCTGCCTCTACTACCTGGGCCACCAAGGAGCTGTGCGGGACCTCCAAGAGTCTGCAAGAGTGACACCCAGCAGGAGCCAAGCAAGGCTGCATCAGAGAGGCACTGAGCCACTTCCCTGTTGTGGCTGGATCTTAAAATGACTGACCCTTCGCACTGAGCGACCCACTCCCCTCCACAAGTGTGCGCTCACATCATAGGAGACCTTCAAAGAGAGGGCTCTGCAAGGGCCTGTGTGAGTGGAATACATTTATTAGAAATATAAGAGTAAAATTACCACATTTTTATCTCAAGTGGCTGAGCCGGTTACACTGGTTCTTCCCTAATCAAATTTTGTATGACATTCTCACTGTACCTCAGGCAAGAAAAGTCAGGAAACCAGAAATAGAAGCCACATTGAATATTCCGATCACCTTCCAGCCGCTTTAGCGATAGCTTTGCCCTTCCTGAAGGACGGAGGAGACAGAAGGGGGCAGTAATTACCATGGAGCACCGGTAAGCAGGGAAGATTTGCTCCAGGAACCAGATCCTGTCAGGTCAGAATCTCTAGTCTCTCAAACTCCCAAGAGTCTGAGACTCAGGCCACACCCAGGCAATAGGACCAGGACTCAGTGACATTCTAACAGTGACCATAAGGCATGAAGCAAAATATCAGTTCTGGGCGGCAATGTTGAAGGTTCCCAGTGTCCACGGAGCTTCTGGGGCCAAACGGTAAGACCGTGAAGAAGCCTGAGCCAATTTCTATAAAGGCAGAGAGGAAACCGCACCAAGCCAGCCCTTCAGATAGGTGAGAGGTGAACTCAGGCGGAACCCCCAAAATAGACCTGGGTGGCTCCCATCACAGCTTTCACTTCCACCAGACCTGGGGTTGCACTTCCAGGCGGGCCTGGTGGTTATGGGAAGGGGCTCACGGCGGTGGCCTGTGACTCGAGCTTCTCCGTCCAGCCTGCTGCCACCTGCAACCGCAGGCAGGTTAGCAGAGGAAGTTCCAGAGCTCACTGCAGCCGGAGCGAAACTGCCACGAAGCAACGGTGAGTCACCTGTTAACATGCAGACCCCCCCCCCGGGGGGGGGGCGGGCAAGTTCCTTTTGTTTCCCTCAGGAGCCTCATTCTCAAGGGCTAGCTGGCCTCCACCTCTACACAACAGAAAAGAGTCAAGGACTGACTCACTGGTTCAGTCAAGAGGCTCACATCTTCTTTACCTTCAAAGAATTTAGAGGCTGGTGAGGCGGCTCCATGGGAAAAGGCGATTGCTGCCAAGCATGAGGAACCTGAGCTCCATCCCCCAAGAATCACATGGCGGAAGAAAAAGACAAACTTCCACACGCTGTCTTCTTACCTCCGTGCACACACTGTGGCACACATGTACCAGCACTATACACACACACACACACACACACACACACACACACACACACTAAATAAATATAATTTTAATTTTTCTTTAACAAAAAAGAATTTAGGCTTATTGGCACACACCTATAACCCCAGCACTTAAATGGGAAGCCAAGGCGGGAGGATTTTGAGTTCAAGGCCAGTCTGGACTATTCTGGGAGACCCTGTCTCAAAACCAAAAGGACCTGGGTCTTTTGAGGTCTGTAGAAAGAAAAGCAGGGAGTCACACAGCTCATATGCCGTAATTTAAATTTTTCCCTCAGGTGCTTGTCTAAAGATTTTTAAATCTTTATCTGTCCTAAATCTATCCAAAGGAATACTCTGTGAAGGTGTAGTTATAAACGGTGAGAAAAACCCTTAACACAGAATGATCAGGAAAGATTAACAGGGGAAGATGCAAGAGAAACAGAGGTCTCGGGGATGCAGAAGGACAGCAGGACAAAGGAACTGCTTCCCCTGGGTGGAGCGTGACATTCCACCCTCACCCCGTGAAGGGAAGGCACCACTGTGCCATAAACAGAAGTGGGTTCTTCTACAGACATGTAACTTACTCCCTCTCCACCCTCACAGCCGCCCAAGGAGCCACAGCCTAACCTTTCCGAATTCACGGGAAAAGTAGGATCTGAGATACAACCCTCGACTTAAATTCACAGTTCCCCTTGCACAACTTCGAAGATGAGGAGAAACAGGGCAAGGGAGGGGGCTGCCCCAAAGGGGCAAAAGTTGATGGGGAAGGAAGTCATCATTGCACCCTAACCCTTTCATCTGACTCAGTTCACTGTCTGTGTGATATTGTGTCCCCCAATATACTGTGCACCCCAATAAACTTATCTGGGAGACAGAGAACAGAACAGCCACTATATTAAACATAGAGGTTAGGCAGTGGTAGCACAAACCTTTAATCCCAGCATTCCGGAGACAGAGATCCATCCGGATCTCTGTGAGTTCAAGGCCACACTGGAAACAGCCAGGCATGGTGACCCACGCCTTTAATCTCAGCACTTGAGATCTCATGTCTTGCTTGGGAAAGACACACACACCTTTAATCCCAGGAAGTGATGGCAGGAAGCAGAAAGGTATATAAGGCATGAGGACCAGGACTAGAGGATTTTAAGCTTTTAGGCTTTTAGTAGCAGTTCAGCTGAGATCCATTCAGGTGAGGACTCAGAGGCTTCCAGTTTGAGGAAACAGGATCAGCTGAGAAACCGGCAAGGTGAGGTTATCTATGGCTTGTTCTGCTTCTCTGATCTTTCAGAATTCACCCCAATACCTGGCTCCTGAGGGTTTTGTTTTGTTTTGTTTTTATTAATAAGACAGTTTAGAAATTCATGTTACAACTGTCCCAGATTGGGACTGTGGGGATGGGCATGAGGAGAGTCCCAGGTACACAGCCCCAGATTCTGCTTGGACTCAAACATGGCACACAGACAGATGTACTACTGTCCATGGCACCAGAGCCACACAGCAGCAACTGTCATGAATACTGTATGTGCCCTGGTATCTGATGCTTAGCTACCTGCCAAAGAGGTCCACTTTGCCAGCCCCCCTTCCACAGGTGAGAAGGCCAAGGCCAACAGACCTCAGAGCAACTCCAGATTTAAAGTGATGCCTTGGGAGAGAACCGTCCTCAGGAGTGATGAGGGTAGGTGCAGCCTGGAGGGGGTGGACATTTAAAGTGGTGAGTATTGGTTACTCTTCTCCTCTCTCTCTCTCTCTCTCTCTCTCTCTCTCTCTCTCTCTCTCTCTCTCTCTCTCTCTCTCTCTCTCTTGTGCTTTCATGGCCCAGGGCATAATTGTTTCTGGAGCAAGGACATAAAGTAGGCTATAAGGTGTATTTTGGGAAGACAGTAGACGCAATTTTTAGATAGAGAAAACAGCATTCTACTGATTTGAAGGAGAAAATATAGAAGAAAAAGAAGCTCCCCACAAACTAGGTCTGGCATTGGGAGTTCCCAGTGCTGGTGTATGCCTTGACATTGACTTTGCAGCCAACATTTTCACATTCAGTTAGACACTGAAGAGGGCAGGGGCTGGTGACACATCACTGGTGTGTCCAGGAATACACTCTTGAAGTGCCCTTTCCCAGGGTGGCCCTACACAGAAAAAGGATGCCAGGCAGACGTGGCTCAAAATACAAGGCTGAGGCTTGTCACAGGTAAGTAGAACGTCCTACCCCAGGCCTCAGTTTCCCCACTGATCAAAGTTGCATTTTATGGAGCTATGAACATGATAATTACAGTATCTACAGACCTCACATGATATGGATGCTATTCCAAACTGGCACACGTTAACTCTCTCAATCCACACACAGCATGGGTAAGCTCTATCATAGACTCCATTTAACAGATCTGAGGTCCCCATTACCTCCTGGGAGGGAGAACACTGTCTGCTGACTTACACAGGGCTGTAGCTTAGACTGTCTTCTAGAGTAGAAATTCATGGCAATAAGACTACATTTTGCCAGGCGGCGGTGACACACGCCTTTAATCCCAGATCCGCAGAGCCAGGTGGATCTCTGTGAGTTTGAGGCCAGCCTGGTCTACAGAGCTAGATCTAGGACAGGTACCAAAACTACAGGGAGATACCCTGTCTCAGAAAAAAAAAGACATTTCACCTACAATTGATTGGCACCCTGTAGCAGATGCCCAATAAGGATTTGTTGATTTAGCATAAACATTTGAAATCCTGAAGAACAGAGATGGGACCTAACAAGTTGTTCATTTCTCTACAAGAAAGCTAAACAGAGATGCTGTTCTGGATACAGATCCCTCAGGGGAGACTTTCCTCTGAAGGACCAGAGATCCCTCAGGAGGCCCTCAGAAGCTATGGACAGGAAGCCACCGTCAGAAGCAATGGTACCTTGGAATCTAAGGGTGCCTCAAATTGCCAAGCAAAGGCTTGTAAACACCTGCCCCTCTCTCTCCCTCCACCCCTTCCTCCACACCCCTCCTCTCCCTGCCCTCCTTCTACATCTCCTCTCCCAGTCTGCAGAATCCTACAGCACACTCTCCAGGATTCTGATATGAAAAAAAGCCACCACTCCGGTCATATGCTGAGACCAAAACTGCAAAGGCAGAGCCAGGAGACACCACCAGTTCATTTACCCCAGGGACCGACTTCTTCACGCTGCTTTGGAAAAGGGGGACGAGAGAGGGCATCCTCTGCAGCAGCTCGGGCATCCTCTGCAGCAGCTCGGGCATCCTCTGCAGCAGCTCGGGCATCCTCTGCAGCAGCTCGGGCATCCTCTGCAGCAGCTCGGGCATCCTCTGCAGCAGCTCGGGCATCCTCTGCAGCAGCTCGGGCATCCTCTGCAGCAGCTCGGGCATCCTCTGCAGCAGCTCGGAGCCTCAGGAGCCCAGTGTCCCAGCCAAAACCCAAACATCCCAATTCCAACCCGGTGTGAACAGCTTCCCCAGGAGAGGAACCCATCTTAGCAATCTTCTTGGACCACGTTACTCCCATTTCCAGAATATCCCATCAGATTCCATCAGTACAGTCAGTACAGTTCTTGTTAGAGTTCATTCAGGGTAAAAAAAAAAAAAAAAAAAAAAAAAAAAAAAAAACGGGCCATTAAACACATGTCCCTCCACAACTTTGCAATAGTACAGGAAATTGAAATGACCTGTGCTCTGCCTCAGAGGAGAGCTGAGCCAAAGGAGCCCCAAATTTTAAAACCCCACTCATCCCCAACTGCCACTTAGGCTGGCGTTATTGCGCTAATGTTCAGTGGGATGTATGCGGTGCTAGCCTCTGCAGGGTTTTTATTGTCTGCCTCCCTAATTCTGCCCTGCTATAACCAAGCAGAGTTAGAGCATCTCCGGGAAACCATTTAGTTCTGAGCGGTGAAATCTGTTTGCTGAAGTCAGCACCACAACATCAAGAATTCCAATAGCACTGGATGTCCAAGATAAACAGTCTGCCAGCCTGTGGCATCGGATTAAGATTTATTTTGCAAACTTTGCCAACCCCCCAAAACAGAGATTATGCCTGGGTAGTTACAGCTCCACTCTGTTAGTGACACTCATTTACATTTTTTTAAACACTGAAGGGGCATTACATCTTCATAAATATTAACAAAAGTTCATTGAGAAGCATAAGCCCCAAAGCAGGAGGCAGCCGACAGACTGAGCCCCATGGAGGCATGGACGGTGATGTCTGGGGAGGGCGGCTCCTCTCTCCTGGTGGCATAATATATATATATATATATATATTCACTGAAACATTTCAAGTCAGCCCTCCCAGAATCAGAGTTTTGTTTTTAATAGTAGCTACATATTTGGTGACGGTGCCTTCAGACGCTAAATCAGTCATCTTCCTGCTGGCTGGAGATCATATGTACAGACTACACAGCCCTTTACAGATGTTTATTTATAAAAATAACAAAAAAAGTCATCACATCCCTTTGAGGGTGCTTGAGTACCATTATCTAATACCTCCCACTAAGCCCCGCCTTTTAGGTTCCTCCCCCTATTAAGCCCTGCCTTATAAAGGTCCCACCCCCTATTTATTGATCCCACTAAGCCCCGCCTTTTAAAGTCCTACCCTTTAAAGGTTCCACCACCTCCCCACTGCACCAAGGCTTTGTCATGTGCGCCCTTGAGGAGAGACTGTAAATTCAAGCTACAACAGACTTGGGAGTTTAGCATGGGCCTGTCCTGCTAGATCTTATTAAAATGGAATAAGAGAAAGTCACCTAAAAAAAAAAAAGTCTTCAACATGTAAACTAATTTCATATTGAGCAGTTCTTTCACCTTTTGAAGAAAATGAGACTATTGAGAACAAACCCAGAGCATCAGTATCAAAGCTGACTGAAGAAAAAAAAAAAAACAGTTTAGAAATACAGTCATGAGAAAGTGGAGTCATTTTGACTCAATTGTTTGCTAATTTCAGGCCCATGGAAGTCCCCAGCAAAGCCACAGAGAATCACCAGTCCGTGGGGCCTCTCCTCCTATGAAGCAGGCAGTCACATCCCCTGCCCTGCAGTGGCCAGCGTCACTCAGGTGATGTCACCACACGAAGTGGAAAGCTCAACCTTCTGATTTTGATGACGTGTGTTACCGTGACCTCAGGCGAGTTGGCAATGCTGCCACACAAAGCGGAAAGCTCAACCTCCTGCCCCTCAGTGATGCACACGCACCTTGCAGTAACCTCACCAGGCTAACCGGAAGTCACAGCAGAGGGGAAAGGGGGAATGCTTGGCTCTTAGCAAGTGCTAGGTGACAGGTGCCGTGAGACTTCAATCGTGATGACATGGCGGGGGATAATGTGAGTTTCACATTCAGTATCTTCTTTCTGCTCTGAACACCCAAACATTAACAAGAGAGGGGGCAGGAAAGTCAGAGTCATAGTGACCAGGATGTGAAACTCGCCACACAGGCAGCTCGCTTGTCACCTTGATGCCAAACGAAAGGACAAAAAGTCCAAAGACTTAAAAACTCTTCAAGGTTTCTCAGACAGGATCTCTGAGGCGCTGGGATGGCAGCGCTCAGATCCTGTCGCGGTGACAGAAAGCACAGTTTTAATGTGCGACAGTGATCTCTGGTGCACTGGGGGCTCTGGGGAGCGTTAAAATTTCCACAGCAGCTGTAGTCTGCGGTCCTGGTGGCACCGGGGAAAACACTTGTCAAAGCCATATCTGGGGCCAAAATTGCCTGCGTGAAAACAAAATTTTTCCCTCTATTGTTAAGTGAAAATTCCATAAGAGAAAAAAAAATTCTTGCACTGTGTCCAGCAGAAATACATCTTTCCACTGGACATGTTGCCCTCATGAGCATGCCTATTGTGTTTACATTGAGAATGAGTTACAAACACATGCATTCTCTTCCCTCCCTCCCTCCCTCCCTCCCTCCCTCTCCCCATTCTCCTTTTACAAACTCATCTTCCACATTTCATTAAGAATGGGAATAAGCTGGAGGGCTATCCGTGATGGCAGATGCCACTTCTCTCCTACGGATGACGGGGAGCCCTTCAGAGAGCACCCCACATCTGTACCACCACAGGCTTCCCCTCCACGATGTGTTGCTCATCAATGCAATGGCTAGGAAGGGCCTGCCTCAGAACGGTGGCACAGGCCTCTCTGGCTTCACACATGCGCAGAATCGGGCCCAACTGGCTGAAGTAACTCCGCTAATTTATCCTCTGGTTCGGGTCTCAGCTGCAGTTCTCGGCTTTGATCATAGCCAAAGCCCATATCGTCCTAAACGTCATGTGTGATCCTGGGGGTCTGGAGCAGGGGAGGCTGGGAGGACCAAGAGGGGACAAGGAGTATGGTTGGGCCACCTGCTCCCCTCATTAGTACGAGATGAGATGGCACAGTTGATGGGCCCAGCGGGGAGTGGGGGTGTGGGGGGGACAGGAAAAGGAGGCTAGAGGTGTTCCCAAGGGGTCTCAAATTGCGTCCCACCTGCTGCCTCTCATTAGCCTTGACAACGTACCAGGCGCTGGACGTGGCTCTCAGAGATGAAGCCCAGCACCCAAGGACTTGGGGTCCAGTGGGAGACACAGAGAGAGAGCTTTCACATGATGTCCAGCAGACGGATGATGGGGAGGAGAGAAAGGACCATAGGAGCAGAGAGACAGGACTCAGACAGGTTCCCTTGGAAATTTACCTCTGAAGGGGAAAATCAGAGGACAAACAGGCATCTTAAGATCTTATTTCCTTATTTGGATCCAAGTAGACACGTGTAGTTCTTGCCGTCTAGGACTCTGAGACATGGGGGGGGGGGGGGAAGGTGTGTTATGTTTATGCATCCCACACTAGGAGATGCTTCCAGGGAGCCTGAAATCTTCAAGGAGCCTTCAAGGTGAGCAGGGACTTCAACTCACCAAGATGGCAGGGCATCCTGAGGGAAAACTTGGGAGCTGAACAAGGTAGCCCAGCCAGGTTCCCCGGCTGTCCACCCTCGGCAGCAGGCCTGAGGAGAGGGGGCTTACAGCCTGCAGGCAACACATCTGGGCCAGCATCTGGTGCCCCCTCAGCACAGAGGGATCACTTGAGAGGCAGTCCCCTGGCTCAGAGAGGGCAACCCCCTGGTGGAAGAGAAGCTACTCAGGGAGAAACACTGTGACCTTCTCTTTAGCCATCAGACTACTGAAATCATCGTCCCCTGGGAACTGAACTTCCTCAGAAGCTTCATACTGGGGAAGGGAAAGAATCCATGCCGGTACCAGCCAATGAGGGAACCCGTCTCCTAGAGCGAGATTCCATTCCATTCTGACAGCTCGTCACACCATCTTGGTGGAAGCGCACCCTGACCAGGACGGCTCAGTGAGATACACCTACCTCCTGCTCCATTGAAACACAAACCTCGTATGAGGACCCCAAAGATGGACCTGGGGCTGGGTGGGAGGGTGGGGGTCACTGGACTTCTTTGCTCTTCTCTTCAAAGTTAGCCACATTAAATAAATCCTGTCTCTGCTGCTCACTGTGACTTGGCTGACAGCGTTTCTTCCTGTTCTTCCTGTGAATGGCTTCATACTTGTGAGCCTCCTGCTGATGTCAACCCGTGAAAGGATGGGCTAAGTGCCAGTTGTGGGGTATAAACACTGCCCGCCGCAGGACTCCCCAGCATGTGCCACCTGTTGCCTTGTGAAGAGGAGGCCTTGCTTGCTGGTTTGCCCCTCTTTTTCTGCCAGACTAACGTCCTCCTCAGGCTCACGGACAGGCCTTTGGAAGTTTACCTTTCATTTCAGTTTCTCCTGGCGATTAAGGACCATAATTGCCAGTGAACGGTCTGGTGTAGCACAGAGAAAGACAACCAATATCCACTAAGAATATTTCAATGCTGGCAGTGAGAAGAGCCAAGGAAAGCTCATTAGGCACCGAATAGTAAAAAGAGCAGGGGAGATAGACACTGAACAGCCCCTCCACCCCGGGCACTGCCAGAGTGGTCTGTAAAGAAACCTTCCTGTCGGGGTCTGGGGGAATCGCATCATTATATGGCAACAGAGAACAATCTAAAGTAACAATCCCAGTCACTTCACCGTGACACGGGGGCAGGTCTGTGAGGACCAGTCACGTTCCACAGCCCCTGAGAGGTTGGTGAACTCAGCCCATCCCTCCAAAGGCGACTGCAACCTCATGCCCATGTCAGACCAGGTGACGTGTGGGAGACCCTGGGACACCTGCAATGAGGTTCCTGGCTTCAGGAGATCCGGGAATAAACAGTGTATGGAAGATTTTCCCACATGGCAGACGAGCCTGGTGCATCCCGAAGGCAGAGGGGCACCCGTGTTGCCTGAGGAGGACCAGGTAGAGAGCTGTTTAGACAGCGCAGGAGGGCAGGCTAAAGGCCTGTGGGGTACATCCAAACCAGAGTGTGGCTACACCCCTCAACCTGCTCTAGAAAAGCCGTTTTTAGCCAGGGGCACACGCGTTTTGTCTTTTATCCCAGCACTCCAGAGACAAAGGCAGGCACATTCCTGCATTCCAGGCCAGCTAGCACTGTGCACGGAGACCATATCTCAAAATGAAACATGCAAAGATGGAACAAACCTTTTTTGTGGGTGGGGACAAACTATGAGGTGGAGAAAGTACAATTCCTACTCTACGTCTGCAGCCAAAAATCAAGGGGAAACGAAAAACGTGTGTGTGTGTGTGTGTGTGTGTGTGTACACATAAGTATACACAACACACATACACATGCATGCACACACACATGCACATGCACACACACTAGGGTTCTCTATAGGAACAGAACTGGTAGCATGAATACATACATGGAGACTGTATGTAGATGGACTTACATGATGTGGTGTCGCTGCAACAGTAGCCATCTGTATACTGGACCAGAAGCTGAGAATCAGTCGCTGCTCAGTCCACAAGACTGGGTGACTCAGTTGTCCCAACCCGAAGGCCCGGGAGATTCCCAGAGAGCCGCTGCTTTGCAGTCTACACTGGAAGGCAATGGATTTAGGTTCCAATATCAGTGAAGACATGTATGGAACTACGGCAGCAGCCGTGACAGAGCCGACGAACTCACTAGCAAGAAACCCCGGCCCTGAGGTCCCGGAGGACTTCTCTCTCTCTAGGCAGGCAATGAGAGGTGCCGCACATGCTTAGGGTGGCTATCCTCTTCCATTAGCATGATCAAGAAAAGCCCTTGCAGGCTGTCCAGCAGTGAGTCTCTTAGCTGATTTTAGATCCAGTCACATTGACTGCCAAGGTTAACCATCACTGCTACACATGTATGTGTATATGTGTACATCTATGAGTATATATACATCTATGTATATATATACCTCTAGTGTATGTATATGTGTGTGCATGTGTACATGTATGTATATGTATATATGTGCATGTATACATCTATGAGTATGTATGTATATCCATGTATGTATGTGTATGTATACATCTATATGTGTGTATACATCTATGTGTATGTATATGTACATGTATACATCTGTGTATGTATATATGTGTATATACCTATGTATATATGTATATACCTCTGTGTATATGTATATGTGTGTGCATGTGTACGTGTATGTATATATGTGTGTGTGTATATGTATGAGCCACAGGTTAAAGCCTTGGTCACTCTACCACAAATGGCTCTGGAGTTAACAGGATGCTTGACCAGCAGTGAAGGTGAGTCTTCCAGGCTCCAGCATGACCACTGTGTGCAGAGCCATGGAGAAAGCTTCAGTTTTCAGAACATCTCTGGACAGAGGCATCAGGGGTGACCCTAAGCAGAGGACCACGTGAGGTCCAGGCCAATCCAGCAATATGTGAGAAACACATGTCACTAATAACATCTGGACACCCCAGTGCAAATCACACGGCCTGACTCTGGGTGAATCCGGAAGCTATAGACGCCAGACTTGACTTTACAAACATCACCCTCCCCAGGTTAGTTCCTGGACTTTTCCCAGCCCAAGTCACATCGACTCCCTTGTCCACTGGCTGGCTTGTCTGATATGGGGTCTCACGTCATCCTGATTGGCCTCAAGCTGTAGCTGAGGCTGGCCTTGAACTCCTCAGCCTCGCGCCTCTTGCGTGCTGAGTGCTTCCCAGCAGTCAGACTACAAGTATGTACCACCACGCCCAGTTCCTCACTGGGGCATTCGCTATCAGCAGAAGCAGGCAATGAAAATGGGAAGGACCAGCAGAGAAATGGGTCAGAACACTTGTGAAACTCTTTCAACACGCTGGCACACTCTGCAAACAGGAAACATTCAGCAAGTGGCATGCTCGTTGCCTGTGGACGCAGCCAGGGGACTCAAACACACACCTCCCACGTCAGACCCACTGCGCCCCCCTTTCCTCCCTTGAAACAGAAGCCAAAAAAGTGAAGCCCAGAGGTTACTGCTTGACAAAAGTCATCCATATCTGTGGGAGCCTGTTCTTGGGTTCCTAGTGGCTTTACCCAGCAGGTCTGCATAGAGGATGATTAGGACCTGGGTCAGGTGTCTGAGATGGTCTGCACTTGGCTGTGCTGGGGGAGGAGGTCTTTTGCTCCACCCCTTGGCATCTCTATAAAAACCCTGGGGCAGAGACAGTCTGGGCCCGTTGGAATAGGTTCCAGGCCCTCTCGAGGCTATCCTGTATTTTCTATCTGTTTATCTCCACAAGATTCTCCACTATAAATCCTTCTACCTAATATTTCCTGCTGCTCGCACTCAAGAAAACTCTGGGGAACTGTGGGGTTGGTGGGTAAATGCCCCACACATATCCTGCTCGGGTGGCTTCCGAAGGAGGGATGAGAAAGAGAACATAACACCTCAGCTCTGCTGGGAAATGTCACCAGGGTCTCTAGAACCTCCCTGGTGTGGTGGTCACCTCAAGGGCAGGCCACCGAGAGGGTCTTCCTTCAAACAGGCCTGCTTCGGATAAAAGCTCCCTAAGGAATCAGGAGTCAGTGTGGCTAGCATTTAAAAACAAACAGAGTCAATAAATAGCACCAAAGGAAAACAAACGAAGAGGTTTCTCGCAACAACTCCTCTTCTGGGACCAAATTTTCCCTCTGCCTGTATCCTTCGTCCAAAGAAAACATATTCATGCCCGAAAACCTAAAGGAGGAAAATGGTGAAGCCAGGGAGATGGTTCAGTGGGTAAAGTCCTTGCCACGCAAGCATGGAGTCCCGAGTTCGATCCCCGATACCCACACCAAAGCTAGGCACACCTGCAATCCTGCAATCCCAGTCCCGGGGACATAGAGACAAGGACACTCCAGGTCTAGCTGAATCGGCATCCTCAGATGGGGACACCAAGCTAAGAGCAGGTTGCTGGAAGCAGCCAGGCCTTCCCACTTTCAGAATGAGCACCTAGATGTGTGGGCTGTGAAAGGAGAGTTCCCTAATTCCGTTTTCCATCACTGTCCCCGCAATGCCCATCAGTCCCCAGAAGACTGCCTCTCCCACTTCCCCTTACCCACGCATAGTTCACATTTGACAGAGACACCCTGTTAGAGGAAAGGGCTGCAACAGTGTATCAACCTTGATGTAGACTGCAACAGTGTATCAACCTTGCCATAGGCGCAACAGTGTATCAACCTTGACATAGGCTGCAACAGTGTATCAACCTTGACATAGACTGCAACTGTGTATCAACCTTGACATAGGCGCGACAGTGTATCAACCTTGACATCCGCTGCTTTGGAGTATCTCTCACTGGATTGATATTTGGCTTTACCCAGCAAACCTTCCTCGGATTGGCAATTCAAACCAACCACAGCATTGGTTGGTGTCCCAGTTTGGTCTCTGTTGTTGTGAGAGGCAATTATAGCCAAAAATAGCTTGGGGAGGAAAGGGTTTATTTCAGTTTACAGTTTATAATTCACCATTGAGAGAAATCAAGGCAGGAACCGAGAAGCCAGAACTGTAACAGGGACCTGCTTAGTGGCTTGCTCGCTATGGCTCCCTCAGCCACCTTTCTCATATAACCCAGGACCACCTGCCCAGGCATGGCACAGCCCATGGTGGGCTAAGCTTTCCTGTATTAATAATTAATTAAGGAAACGCTCCATGGACATTCCCAAAGGCCTGTGTGATGGAGGCAATTCCTCAGTTAAGATTCCCTCTTCCCAGACCGTAGACTGTATCAAGTTGACAAAACTAGCCAGCATAGGAGGGGAGCATCCAGGCACATCAGACTTCTTAGACCCATCCCAGACACTCACTCGCAGATTGTTAACAGGAAACAGTGGTTGTTATATACGCAGTAACGATAGCTCCCTGCAGGCGCCATGTCTCGCATACTTGTGTTTCTTGTGACTCATTCATAGTCTAATACTTTGAAGATGAGTAGTTCCCTGGGTTGTCTCAAATAAGTGTCACCTCATTCTATCTGCAGTGGGAAGAATCCCCTGTCTAGTAAACATTAATAATTGAATTTTGAAGTGTTTTCTGTGAGCCCTCAATAAGAAGGAGTGTGGCTGAAGCTACTTCCTAGGCGGGAACTAAACAGCTTCCCGTCATGCTTCCTCCATGTCCCATCCATGCACCATCCCCTGCAAGAGACTCAGGAGGATAGGAAGGAGGCAAGGACCACCACACAGAATAACTGATTCCAAACTCCAGAGTCTGCGGTGGTCTGTATGTGTCCCCCAGAGCTCACATGCAGCTCACATGCTGGCAACTTAACCTTCAATGCAACCGTGCTGGTTGGATGGGAGGGGTCAGTTGGGATCTCCAAGAAATGATTAGGCAGAAGGTCTCTACCCCAGCAAGCAGAAGAATGTGTCTATCATTAGTAAGTAAATCAACTTGTTATTGTGCGAGTGGGATCCTAACAGAACAGCAATGTGGACTCCCTCCTGCTCCCCCCACCACCATCTTCCAAGTTATGCACAAACCTCTCCAGATGTGGTCCCCCAACCTTGGACTTCCCAGCCTCCAGAATGGTGATTCAAACACATTGCTGTGTGTTAGAAATCACCCGGTCTCTGGGCCTCCATTAGAGCAGCACAGAATCCAGGCAAACAAAAGTCCAGAGGCAAGAAGGAGGCCGAGTAGAACCCATCCTGAGCTCAGTAGACTGCTTCAGACCCCACAGGACTCTGCAGACAATTTCCCTGGAACAGATTGTCCTGCCTGCCTCTTACAGCTCGCTACTGCCCCCTCAGTCTCCTTTCGGTATTCCAGGTCTACTATTCCAAAGCAACACCAGCCACCCTGCCCACTTCCCTGGCCACCCTGGGTCAGTGTTCACCTGTGCCATGGCACAGGACTCTTCCCACAATCCTATGTTCCTAAACTGTACACATCTTGAGAGCAAATGCTAAGTTTGTACTTCTGGAAGCTGCTGGCATCTTGCAAGGAACCAGGCACGAGATAACCTCTCAACAGAGCAATATGGAATGAATGAATGAATGAATGAATGATGAATGAATGAATGAACCAAGTCTTATATTCATTTCCATATTAATTCCTATCTCTTTGTGGAAACTACCCAGCTTTCAAATACCAAGTAGAACCTATCTCCGAGTGTGAGCGTCACTGCCAGATACCAGCATCACTAAGAAGCTGCCAGGTGCTACCATTCTCCCACAGTGGCAGGTCCATCACTGAAGGAATGAGTAAGCGTTTGGTTCTGGGACACCATGGATGTTCTAGTCACAGTGTAGTACACAGCAGTGCGTCCTGCACTTGCATGGCCTCTCTCAACGGACACCTTGCTGAGGTTTGAGCCAAGCTATCTGGTTTGTGACAATACATTTGTCTTCTGGAAGGAAAAATCTTAACTTCATCAGTAACAAGGACAGAAGAAAGCACTGGTGTTGGTATTCTTGGGGTGAGCATCCATCAGAACCCTCTGAGATACGGCATGAATGTTTTAGCCCCTCCACATGAGTAAGGCAGGAACACACAAGGAAGAGGCTTCCCACTCCCTTCTCTCTCTCTCTCTCTCTCTCTCTCTCTCTCTCTCTCTCTCTCTCTCTCCCTCCCTCCCTCCCTCCCTCCCTTCCTCCCTCCCTCCCCCTCTCTCTCTGTCTTCAGTGTTCTCCCTTGTCTGACCCACTTCATCAGCTGGACCTCATTCTTCTCTGACATGAGATTCTTTATTGTTATTCTCGCTGCTCCATCTGTACACCAATTTGAAAATCTTATTTTATTGATGAGTGAATCGACTTTTGACCTCTCTGGCTTCCTGTGTCACTTCATTTCCAAGGTTTGATCTGCTTCTTCATCTTGGATGAGTCCTAACAGTTTGATATTCTGACTCAAGTTGATTCTGATCTATGTGGCAAGAAAACATGTCCTTGAAAACCCCTTGCCCTGCCAGCATGTACTCAGGGTTAAGAACTGGATTTGACAGGCAGGGAGCAGGTCCAGGCTCTGTCTGTGGCCTGTGGTGCTACCACCAAAACGAGAGATGACCAGTCTTGCTCTCCCACCTCCGGCCCTTCTGAAGAGCCCCAAACACAAAAAAAGACCTGAAAGCCAGCTGAAACAAAGAGGCTCTGATGGCCACCAAATGTCCCTAGTGTCCACTGTCTCTCTGACAGGACCTTGATCAATCAATGGGTTGGCCAATTCCTGGACTCACTTCAGAGATGAAAAGGATGAGCCAGGAAACGGGGGAAAGACAAGGTACCCGTGCATGGGAAGAGGCATTGGTTTCACAACATCAACTGTGACTTTGGATTCTGAATCTCCTGACTGCTGGCCGTGGGAATTGGGAGAGAGAGTGCCAACCAATGACCACCTCAGTTACTCAGATGTAAGAGAGCAATGAGAACAATGACAGCAACCAACATCTACCCCCACGGGAATGTATGTGTGTGAAGATGAAGACTGTGTGATGAGTCCCCAGGGCCTAGTGCCCAGCACACTATGTCGACATGCTATATCATCTCTTTTATCTAGACATATCTTTAATCAACTATCAGTTCTTGGAAGGAGAATACCACTCCTAATTCATTACCCATCCGAGAGGGGATTCACTGAGTGCTAATGAATCCCTGTTGTTAAAATCATACTTGAGTCCAACTTGTTGTCATCCAAAGAGGATTCTAATGAATGCAAGACATTGATGGACAAAAATATGAGGTTTTCTTTTTCTTCCCATACCAAGATTTCTGGGGTTGTTTTTAAACCTCCACACATCTGCTTACTTCTTGTAAAAACAACTGCAGTCCAACACAGGAAGAGGTTTGGAGACCAGCCTGGAGAGTTGCCATAATGCATGTGTGGCGGGATGTACAAGGAAAGCTATGAGTCTAGAGACAGGCAGGGGCAGCGGGCTGCCAGCATAAACCATTGGCTGACAGTCAGGTGCCCTTCAAAGACTTCACACTTCAACACCATATTGTACCCGGTAAGAGTGGTGACCTGTTATCTGAGCCACATGGAGGCAGAGGGTGGTTACATACACACATGAGCTCAAAACTCAATTCTGCTTTAAAACACAGAGACAGTTTAAGTCAAAGTGAAATCTTTGGTTTGGAAAGGCTGAGAAATTGAAGTGCCCACCTCCATCCATGTGGGAAAGCATTGCTAAGGCATTTATATGGAGAAGACATAAGCAAGTCTACCCACTTCCAAAGGTCCCAACAATAAACTAAGGTGCAATTCCACCCAGTTTATTCTGGGAAACCAATGATATTATTAGGCTACTTATAGAGCAATGGGTGAGGGGCTACAGGAAGCAGGAAAGGTTGCCTTAAACAATCACACTATAAGGTGTGTACCCAGTGTGGATTATGGCTGGTGACTGTATAGATTATTATGACTGTGTACATTATGACTGCATGGACTATGGCTGGATAGATGAGGTCCTGTCCCCTAGTCCTTTCCAAACTATATATTCTAGCTCTTCCAAGAGACCCGGAGGCCAAGTATGCAAGGCAGAATTGCTTACAGCCAGTTGGAAGAGGTTGTTAGATACTCAGATAACACCTCCTTCTGTGGGAAAATGCCAACAAGCCCAGCTATGATGATCTTTTGTAGCTACTCCAGCTGAGCTCTCCAGAAGGTGGTGGCTTGGAGGATAGCCTTGTAACACACACACACACACACACACACACACACACACACACACAAAACAAACAAAAATATCACAATAAAAGGATCTTCCACATTAAAGGCATTTTCTGCAAAGTGCCTGAGTGTGGCGAAGTTATATAAGGTGTCACAAAGAGACATCTATGTCTTGGCAGAGGAAAGCCATCAACGGAGCAAGGGTATGAAGTGAGCCAGGCATGAACCAGGCCACGATAGAAGCTCCTACAATGTGGGCAGGAATCAGAGAGAGGTGGCTCATTTACGTCTGTCCATGAACTCTACTTATGGGGGGAAGCAACAAAGAGCCCTATCTAGCTTCAATGCTTATGCACCACAACAATGACCAGCATGGTCCGACAACCCTAAAGGGTACAACTGTGGCAGGCACACTTAGGCTGTAACCAACTGCTCTCTAACTAGACTTAAGGTCCACTCAACAAGAAGGAAATCATGCCTGGCACTGGAAACCCAGACAGCCACCTGGGGCTAGTGAAGTGCTGCATCTTGGAGGAGAACCTGCAACGGCCACTTTACTAACCCAGCATGATCTCTAACTACATTCTGATTTATTTGTTTTTAGACCCACAGATAAGTACAGTCTTCACTCCTCACCAAGGAATCTTCTCTCTGCAACCAATAGAAAGCATTACAGAAAACTACAACCCATCAACATGCAGAGTAGTGGAGTCCAGCCTCAACTGATACAGCTACAAATCAACCCCCACACCTAAGGCTCAGGGATCGAAGCAGAAGAAAGATCAGAAAGACTGTAAGAACCAAGGGAACAGGGAATTTCCTGTGAAATTAGGTCTCCTAGAAAAGTCAGAAACTATACCCAATAAACATGACCCAAACACGGATGACACCAATAGACATGCTTACATGAGAAGGAAAAACCTCAGGAGACCCCAACTCTACCTAACGAACTACAGGCACCTAAGGAATATGAGAGCAGGAGAAAGTCTTTCCTAGGGAAGAGCACACCAACTGGTTGGTTATCCCATACCAAATGATCAGCCCTGAAAACATGGACATACAAGTAACATTATATGGACTGAGCAGGTTGTATTTACATATTTAGGAATATATTTGCATATGTACACATATATGTAACAACATGAAAGCAAGAGAGGACATGAATTTGATGTGAGGATTTGGAGGGAGGACAGGGAAGTGGAAAATGATGTCATTATAGTATACCTCAAAAAAAATTTTAAATACCTTTTAAAAATGTTTTAAAAAGCCGGGCGGTGGTGGCGCACGCCTTTAATCCCAGCACTCGGGAGGCAGAGGCAGGCGGATCTTTGTGAGTTCGAGGCCAGCCTGGGCTACCAAGTGAGTTCCAGGAAAGGCGCAAAGCTACACAGAGAAACCCTGTCTCGAAAAACCAAAAATAAATAAATAAATAAATAAATAAATAAATAAATAAATAAATAAATAAATAAATAAATAAAATGTTTTAAAAAAAGAACTCAAATAAAATTTCAAAATTGGTCCAGCAAGATGATATGGCATTTGCCATGCAAGCCTGGTGACCTGAGTTTGGCCGGCAGAACCCCAGGAAGGTGGAGGAGAGAAATGACTCCAAAGTTGTTCTCTGACCTCCACATACGCACTGTGGCACGTATGCCCACACACCTGCACGTGTGCCCACACACCCACCTCATCCATGTACACACACACCACACTAACACTGACCTTCTTAAACTCAAGCTTATTCAAAACCACACTTGGCAAACATTGGTTCTTCAACTTGGGGAACACTGAATTGAGGAAACGTTTGTGAAACAAGGTTTTTCTTCCCATGAAGAGGGAAACTGCCAACGGGTAGGTTCCCGTGTGACCATGGTTCTTTGCACAGACTGCTTCCGTCACCTTGGTGACCCCTTCCAAAGGCACTGCATTTTCATCAGCTGTTGAGAAAGCGAGGACTAAAGAACATGAAATTTTGATTTAAGAATACCAAGCTTCAAAAATGAAGTAGCCCAATTACAACCCACACACAGGCTGGGGAGACAAGCCCTAGGTAGGCGCATGTGAAGAAGGGAGCTCAGATATCCAGCACGCACACAAATGTTGGGCATGTGATGGCCTGCCTGTAATTCCAGCCTTAGAAGGGGATACTTAGAGTATGCTTACTAAGACTAGCCAGCTGGTGAGCTCTGCGTTTGATTGAGTGACCTTGTCTCGGGGTATAAAGTGAAAGAATTATGAAGGAGGAGTCTTGACATCAACCTTGGACATCCACATACATGTGCATATACATGTGTGTATACCCCCACACACACGCCAATATACACACACAGAGACACACAACTGAAAATAGGAACACACACACACACACACACACACACACACACACGTTTTCTGACGCCAAAGTCCACATTCATCTTCGGCTTGGCATCTCCTCAAACAACTCCATTTTCACCTGCAGAATTATTTCTGTTATTCACAATACCCCACCTACATCTAAAAAAAACCTAACACAGCCACGCCCACAAACACTCAGACACCAGCTACCCAGAGATGGTGCTGTGATTCTTATCAAGGTGTAAAAAAATCAGCAAGTCCAAGAAAGACTCAAAAACCCCAAGTCCTACAGCAGGGTCATCTATAGCAAGATGGAAACCCTCAGGGTGAAACCAAGAGCCACCCAGCAGACTGCTCAGGGCTAGGGTAGTGATGTAAGCAAGATGAAACTTGAGGAGGAACTGACAAGATCAGTAATTTTTAAAAAAAAAAAAAAATGACACTTTAAAAATAAAACACAATGCAAAAAAAAAAAAAAAAAAATCCAGGGGGAAGAAACTATCACCATTTCCGTGAAGACTAACACAGAGCGCTATTTACTTCTTTGGGAACCCAGCATTGTGACCCGGGGTTTTCAGTCACTGTGGTTCCCATGGCCTTTGTGTCCATTCTAGATATCTTTTGCAGCGGTGACAATGGACAATGCTGGGCTTCATAGCTACTTGTGTTTTGTTTTGTTTGTTTTAAGGCAGAATTTCTCTTCTTTTTCTCCATTTTGAGCCAAAGTCTGAGAAGAAGCATTTAGATAAGTACACACAAAGCACACGTCCCTCCTCTCGCCTCGGACTCCAGCATGCGGCTCCAACCTCCACCCTGTATCATTTTTTTGTAGAAAGACCGGAAGCTGAGCAGCAGAACATCAGATGGAGTTAGTGAATTCACAGCTTCCTGCGGGTTAACCCCTTCCACACTGACTCAGCCCGTAGCTATTAGCTACCGCTTCCTTTGCCAACAGCCCTGTCTTTGGGAGGCACTGTGATTGTTAAGTGACCTTAACGATGTTGAAATGACCTTGTTACCCTCACAAGATGTCCTGCATGTAGCTGGGAACACAGCCTAGACTTGAAACTTGTTCTTTATAAAAGGGGACACTGATAATTACTTTGACAACAGTAGAGAGGCTGGGAGGCTAGAGGCCCGGTACAGGACAATGAAACCAGACTAGAGTCATTAGCATTTAAAAGGTTGTAAGAGCAATTAGCACCTCATTAATATGACATAAATGCAAATTTACAGAGCTCCCTCCTGACCTCCAATTCTTTCCGCCCAACCAAGGAAGGCAGTGTGTGTGTTAGGAAGCACCACTCTGAGACGCCCCCACGCAGACAGGGAACAGTTCCACTGCCCAGGCTCTTTGAAGAGGCCCAGAGAAGAGACTGCACTCAGGGCTGGAGTGGCCACTTCACGGAGACCCGGGCAGCGCTGTCAGATGAAAGGGACTATGGGAATTCCACAGCCACAGCAGGCTGACTGCTGCATATGACAGGATGGTGACAGAGCGCAGTGGCACCGAGGTGGCCCCCAGGAGAGCTGCTGCCATGCTGAGAAGGCAGAGGCTGGCAGGAATCTGCACAGCTGAGGGTTTGGGTTTTTTTTTTTTTTTCCCATCAAAAACCCACAGCTGATGATCAAAGCAATCACCTTAAATAATTGATTTCCTTACACCAATACAAAAAAAGAAAAAAGAAAGAAAGAAAGAAACCCCTCCTGAGGGCTATGAACAGTGGGAGATATAATCGCACCACTAGGAATGAGAGGTGCTTGGAGAGATGAGTTCTGAAGGCCCGAGGGTGTGATTAGAGTGCCCCACATCAAAGGACGGTGTTCTAAAATAGCTCACCCTGAAAACACTTCACACAATACGTTGTCAATAGCACCCCAGATAAGAATATGCCATAAGAGCATCTTTCTGCCCCTTATGTTTATCACCAGCCTGTCACGCAGGGAGGGGAAGAAGACAAACTATGAGAAGGGAAAAGGGGTCACTGGAGACAGAGTGAGTTCCTGGAGGAACAATGTCCCATCGCTACTGTTACCTGGGAAGATCGTTAAACCAACACAAAAAACACACTCACAAACACAACCTAACACACACACAGGGCATGCACAAACACACACACACACACACACACACACACACACACACACATATACACAAACAGGCTTACAAACAAACCCACAAATACTTTCATACATACTTACAAATAAAAATACACAAACATAATAAAAATCACACAAACACACAGGGAACTGCGTACAAAATATGCTCACATATATGCATATATGTGCTCACAAACACATACACATACTCACCAACATACAAACACACAGCTTGTGCCAGAAAATGTCCCACTCAACAGTCCTAGGTATTCCCCATCAAGTCAGTGGGGTAAGGTTTTTATGGTACTCAGTCCAGACACTTGGAGGCAACAGCCCCTGAGCCCAGAGCCTCTGCAGTATCTCTTCTATTTCATGGTGGTCAACGGTGGAAATCTAGCCCAAACAGTTGTAAAGGGAATATCGGGTCCTTGTGTGTTCAAACACTGCAGGGCACCATGGATGGTTGTGAGCAAGTAGCCACCTGGAAGAATGCGGCACGGGGGATGAGACAGACAGACAGATCCCAGCAGGCTCTCACAGCCATCACCAGGATAAAAAGAACCAAGCAGAAAGCTGGTGCCTCCAAAGGATGAGAACATTTTAACAGCACCAAGGGGAAAGAGGCAGCCTACCCTGGCAGAAGAGACCAGTGTCAACAGAGGCGCAAAGCTGCGCTCAGAACACAGGTCAGGGGCCATGGTGAGAAGTGTCCATAGTGAGCAAAGCGGTAAAGGAAGTGGGACGTGGCCCAGAAGCATGAGTCACAGCTGGAGCTTGGTGCTCCCTAAGACGGGCCCCAGGATGTCTCCACAGATGATGGGTCTGAAAACCCCACCATCACCTGCTTCCATTGTGAGGACCCTGCTCCATCCACATCCCGATGACCCGGTCAGTTTTCCCCACTCTGTCCTGCGTCTGCCTCAATGGGTCCACATGGTTCTGTCTTCATGGGCACTGAATTGGGAGAGAACCAGGGGTGACGTCATGCATTAGAAGGACAGGTGAGCCAGGAAAATGGCCAGGTACACCACAGAACACTCCATGATGGAAAACTCTATAAAAGTACCAACAGAGGAGGTCCTTACTGGAGAGCAGAGTCACCCAGCTCTCAAGAGCCAAATTCCTCAGGCCCTGGCCAGCCTCCACACCATGACATAAACGTGTGAACAAGGAGCATCACAAAATGTGTGGTTTTCAGTCTGGTGTGTGCCTTATTAGGAAAGGGTTTGCTTTTCCCTAATAACAAATACGCTCAGAACTACATGCACAGAAAGGTAGGTTCCCAGATGTGCGTTTGTGTGAACAGAATTCATTTCATACATCACTTGGTGGCAAGGTCTCTTTTCTTCTTTACAAGGGGTCCCCGGGGGTCCAGAAACTCTGCAGATCAGTTCACTGAGAGCAGACCTTCACTGCTGCTGCCAGGAGAGCCCTGGCATGTAGAAGGAATTTGATGGAGTCGTGGCATCTATTGGGAGCAGGGTAGGTTAACCCCCCAGGTACTGTAGTCAGCCTTTGGCAAAGCAAGTTATGGAGGGCAATGGTGTATAGGGTCACCAGGAGGAACAGACATCTCGTGAGACCGATGGCCATGACAGAACTCAGAGAAGGAGACTTGGGAATCAGGAACTCAGGCTGTTATTGAGATTTTAGGCCACAGGCTGGAGATACAGCTCAGCAGGTAAAAGAAATCTGTCCAAACATGAGGACCTAAGTTTGAATCCAAGCATCCACATAAAAGCCGTGCACAGCCAAGTGTGACCGTGACCTCAGTGTTGGGAGGTGGAGATGGGAATTGCAGATGCTTGCTAATCAGACAGTAGCTGAAATAGGAGCTTCTGGTTGTGTGAGACCCTGTCTTAGGGTAGAGAGACCCTGTCTTAATGCAGGTAATAAGGTAGAAAGCAACAGGGCAGAACAATCATGTGCCTCTGTGCACACAAGAATCTATGCACCTGCACACACATGTACATGCACACCAAAGTACACCATCACACACACACACACACACACACACACACACACACACACACACACACACCAGGAAAGGAACTTCAGGATATTGCAATTATGCTGCAATTAATTCTCCATCCCTTCATCTTTATGCACAATGTCGCAATCTTTTCCCAAACTAGATTCCTATAAATGGTACCCCAGAGTCGTCTAGCATTCTTATTTTTCACTACTAGAAAATGACCGATTGTTCTCCAAATCTACACACACGCACACACACACACACACACACACACACACACACACACACACACACACACACACACACACAAAGCTGAGGACTGAACCCAGGGCCTTGCGCTTGCTAGGCAAGTGCTCTACCACTGAGCTAAATCCCCAAACCCCGTTCTTCAGATCTAAACTTCCTCCCTCCGGCAGATAAAAGTGGCCACCTCCCCACCTTCCTGAAAACTCTTGATACCATTATACTTACATTTTTGTTAACTTTTGTCCTTACTTTTAATCTTGGTAGCTTGCTTTCCTACACAGTTTGAGTCTGTTAGGAAAGCTGAACACCTGTGTCTACATCATTATAGATTTTGGTTCCTATCTCTCCAAGTCTTTGTGTCCTTTATCTGTTTTTCTCTGGCATTTTTTTTCTTTTCAATCTGTAGCTCCCTCCATATGTTGAGTCCTAAGAAGTTTGATATTGGCTAAAGTTAGCATTTTGGAGCATCCAGGGTCACGAAGGAGTTCTGTTTGGTTGTCACCGTGACCGTGTTTGGCTGTGACCTGTGTAAGGAACCCCTCCACGTTTTCTTGTCAAATTCTACAGCGTTCTGTTCAGATCTAGCACGAAATCCCTCTGGGCGGCTTGTTGAGCATGTGATCTGAGTGAACTGTGATGGGTTCTTCCAAAGGGGAGGTGTTGAGGAATGATGGGAACCTTTTGTTTGTTTGAGTCGGGTTTTGTTTATTTTGTTGTTTGTTTGGTTTATGACAGGTGCTAGCCTTTAACTCATTATACAAATTCACCTGCCTCTGTCCCTCAGTTGTTGGGACTGAAGGCATGTGCCACCATGCCCAGCTGGTCAAAACTTTTGTCCTGACCCATTAAGCCTTCCCTTGGCTCTCTCTCCACGTCCCTGCCCCGGTCTCCTTTCCTTGTTGAGCTTTACTACGCCACTCCGTCAATGTGCTCTTCCTTTGCGACACTTAATGTTTAAGATGTGCTGTGGAGGACCACTCCTCTCATCCTCTTCTTCTGTCCTGGGACTGGTTCTCCCTCCCTGTGTCTTTCTACAAACAATTTCAGTGGTGGCTTGGGGATTCCTTATCCAAAAATGGCTTGGATTTAAATCGCCTTTGGTGTGGAGATTATTTGGACAGAAAACCAGCTTCACAAAGCCACGGTTTCAGTCCCCAAATGCCACCTCTCTCCATTCCTGTACCTTTACCCTTCCTCTCCAGAGGCTTCTCAGCATTTTTATGCAACTGTGAGACTCCGGTTTCCTTTTAGATCTGCTGCTTCCGGCTGCCCTGCACAGTGGTGGTTTCTAGATAAATACCGATTTTTTTTTTCCAGAAACAAAGAAATGAGGGCTAGTGACTGTCGAAAAAGGAAAGCAGATAGGAGACAGGCCTTCAGGGTGGTGATAACAGAAAGTCACGGGCAAGATGCTGATGAGTTTGCTTTGGCCTGTGTGGTCTTGGGTGTAGACATTTGATAGGAGATAACGCAATCAGATGCCTGGGAAGAGGTCACATCGGGACTCAGGAAACACACAGTCAAGATCAATATGGTGGCTGGGGTGATTTCCCCTCACCATACCTCTGTTTAACCACAGTGCCTTCCAAGGGCCTTCCTCTTAATGCTCTCCGCACTCAAGTAACTAGATGTGGCGGCAGCCACGTCTCCCAGCAGGACTAGCGCCTCAGGAAGGCAGAGAGGAAGAAAGGAGCAAGCTCGTGTGTTTTTCACATGAGGATGAACTTTGGTATCTTGTGTAACAGCATATGGTTTCAAAGCACAAGCATGTTGGGTTAGACCAAGGCTTGATAGACTCCATAAGAAAGAAGAAACTGGGAAGGGAGACAGCAGAGGCAGGAGAGCTTCGAGTGGGAGAACCTCACGGACTTCCATAGAGAAGGTCCCAGCAAGCAGAGGAGCCCAGAGGACTGGGCAGGTGGCTTCCAGATGGATGGATCCTAAAACAGCCTGAAGGAACCGCTGGCACAAAGCTAAGAGACTCCCAGAATGGGACTAGCCTTCGATCATTTCAAGTTCCTGATGACCCGGAAGTCTTAAAGAAGACGGAACATCATAACCCATGGTCCAAAGACATGGAAAGCGGGTAAAAGAGAGATACCCAGAAACAGCCTGCACACAAGACCATCCATCGACAATCGGCAGCTTGACAACCTTCCCAATTCTGCCTGTAAGAGCTGCCATTCCCCCAAGCACAGAGCTGCGGCTGTGGGTTCAGCCTGTGCTGCCCTTCCCACAGACACAGCAAGGAGGATCCCTGCCCATGGCCTGCTTTCAGGTTCAACATCTACCAGAATAAAAACATTAACTGTCATAAAGACCATAGGCACCTCATCACTCTTGACTGGCAGCCAGCACCAACGGTGAGTCATTTCTGGTGGTGGGAATGACGCCCCACCCCTGAAACAGAATCTACACCCAACTCCCCGACCCTACAAGTATCTCCTTCTATGAGACCTGGCAGGTATGACTAAGGATCCTAACATAAGGCTTATTCTGGGTTATCAGTAGGGACCCTGAAGGCTCCCCTGGGTGTCCATCTAAAAGAAGGGGTGGGGAGGTTGTCAGGTGAGGCCAAGGAAGAAATAACATGGCTGTGGAGGAAGAGCCTGGAACAACCCAGCCACAAGCCAAGGAGTGACAGCTGCCACCAGAAGGTGGAGGAGTCTGGGAAGGAGGAGTCTCACAAAGAGCCTCCTGACAGCATGCAGGTCTTGATACCCCGACTTCAGGACTACTGGCACCTGCTACAGACTGTGTGTTTAGAACAGAATAACCAATCATCTGTGGGCTCTAGCCACCACGATAGATAATCAATTAAGACAGCAATGAGAACTTAACAAGTCTTTTGTTTGTTTGTTTGTTTGTTTGTTTGTTTTTTTAAGGGTAGGGTCTCATGTAGCCCAGGCTAGCCTCAAACTTTCTAAACAATGAAGGATGACCATGAACTCCAGCCTCACCCTCCAGCCTCTCTAACTCTCAGTTGCTGCAATCACCATAATGTACCACCACGCCCAGTTTTTGTGGTACTTAACATTGACTCCGGGACAATGGTTCTCAACCTGTGGGCCACAACCCCCTTGGGAGTCAATGGACCCTCTCACAGGGGTCACCCAAGACCATCAGAAAACACGGATCTTATGTTTCATATATGATTCATAACCGTAGCAAAATTACAGTTTTGAAGTAGCAGTGAAAAATAATTTCACAGTTGGGGGTCACCACAACGTGAGGACTGTATTAAAGGGCTGTAGCGTTAGGAAAGATGAGAACCACTGTTCTAGGACTTTCTGCATGTTAGAAAAGTACTCTACCGACCAAGCCACATGCCAGCCTTCACAAGGTATCCTTAAGTGTCTGCTCTCATGACCAACAATAGGCGGCCTCTTCCACCACTGGGCCAACGACATGGACACCAAAGCAGACTGCTTCCTCGGGCAAGGAAAGACTGTAGTCCTTGTAAGGAAGTCCATCGAGTTTGAATAAAACCCCAGACCAGTGGATGAGAGTCAGGAAAAGATTCTCATCATGCCTCAGTGCTATAGTGGTGGAAGTCATGGACGTCTGTTTTTATTCATCCTATTTTTTTTTAACTTTTTTAAAATGATTTATTTATTTTTATTTTACATGCATTGGTGTTTTGTCTGCATGTATGTCTGTGTGAGGGTGTTTGATCCACTGGAACTGGAGTTACAGACAGTTGTGAGCTGCCATGTGAGTACTGGGAATTCAACCTGGGACCTCTGGAAGAGCAGCCAGTACTCTTCACCGCTGAGCCATCTCTCAAGCCCCCTCATCCTCTCTTTTAATTGTCTGTTCTTTTGGGGTTTTTTTTGGGGGGGTTCAACAGAGCCCCAAATGTGCATCCAACATCAAACGCTAAAATGTGAGGTTACCATTCCTTCCATGAGCCAAACACTCTGGGGAGGCTTGGCTTGGGTCATTACTTTCCCAAGGATGGAATCAAGCTTGTCTGTTTCTTAGAGAGGGAAAACTTAATTCAAGGAATGTGCTCAAAGGGAAAGTCTGCAGGAAACACATGGGAGAGAAGCAAGTGCTTTGGACATCTCCCTCCCCCGAAGCCACCACCACCCCACCCCATCATTGCAAACTGTCCGGCCAGACAGCTCTTCCCAGGGGTGGCCTTTTTATAAGACTTTTGTTGTTGTTGTTGTTGTTGTTGTTGTTGTTGTTGTTGTTTTAAAATCTGGCCCTAAAGGACTGTTTACAAATGTCAATCCTGACCTTAGGAATCCTGAAGGACCCAGGCCAACACTGTGGTGTCTGGACACAGGACAAGGTTGAAGAGAAAGCAAAGAATGAGACCCAGCCCGCACAGTGGTGAGGCCAGAACAAGCAGAAACAGGAATTCCACCTCCCATGGGCACTTTAAAAGGAAGGGGGCAGCCACACGGTCTCACTGCCTACTTCACGATGGCAGCGCCACTGTTCAGGACAGCAGGAGTGTGGACGTGGAAATGAAACATGGTGAGTGTGAACATCTCAGGCAAACAAAGGACTAATTACTAGATGCATTGACTTGGGCATGGAAACCGCTCCCGGGCCTGCCTGCTTCCCTGCAATTTCCTGCAGAAGGACTAAAGCTGGAAGGAGGAGTTTTAAATAGTGAAACATTTTTTTTAATGTGAAGAAACACATGCACTTGGTAACATTTCATACCCATGATGCCTCACTGGCCAGTGTGCAGGCAACCACCACGACCCAGGAACATGGGTCAGAATCTACACCCATACGTGGTTCCGTTACACTCTACTTGTTAAACAGCACCCTTTAAAATAGTAGTGTTCTTAAAAACTGATGGAAAGGAGCACGTCATGCATGACAGAAAGATATCATAATGATGAACCACACACCCCATGGTGGGCCCACGAGATTAGACGTCTATGACCTCATCGGGCAGTGGTCCTCAACCTTCCTGACACTGTGACCCTTTAATACAGTTCCTCATGCTATGGTGACCTCCCCCAACCATAACATTATTTCCATTGCTACTTTATAACTGTCATTTTGCTACTGTGATGAATCGTAACGTAAATGTCTGTGTTTTCCAATGGTGTTAGGCAACCCCTGGAAAAGGGGTCATGGCCCACCAATTGAGAACCACTGTCATAGGGTCTCAGTTTACAAACGTGTACTCTGTGATGCTTTCAAAGTAACGCAGCCGTCTAAAGACACACACACCTCAGAAGAAGCACCCAGGGCCCTTGAAGCCTGACCATCTTCCACATCGGCAGGGAGACCCCTGAAGAAACCCAGAGGTACAGAGAGGCCGAGTGACAGGGCACACCTGGAAATCTCAGCCTCTGCTGGGCAACCCCACACTGAACAGACCAAAGAGACCCTTCCCAGCCTGCTGTGGGATGGGGAATCAACAAATGCAGAAGAAGAGAAAGGGGAAAGAGAGGGAGGGAGGGAGGGAGGGAGGGAGGGAGGGAGGGAGGGAGGGAGGGAGGGAGGGAGGAAAAGAGGGGTTAGGAAGGAAAGAAGGGATGAGGAGAAAGTGAGAGAGGGTGAGGAGAGAGAGGGGGAAGACTGAATGGGCCCGAGGTGGCCATCCTGCATTACAGAACAGGACTCCCTCATGGAAGAACAGGGTCACATTTACTTAGAAGTGAGGTAGGTGCCATTACAGTGAGGATGGAGCCTGGGGTGGTAGCCAGAAAAACCCTCCAGGTTGGACAACACAGAAAGCATACCCCAGAGTGTGATCCGGGCAGCCAGAGAAGGTACTGTTCAAATCTATATACCCCCAAATACTTTGTTTTCCCCAAAGGGGAAAAATGGTCAAGAGGCTGAAAGAATCTACCCAATAAGTCAAATGTCAGCTCTGGAGCTGGTGTCTGGACCCAGGCAGTTTTCAGACCAAGAATGGACTGACTGGGGAGAGGGAGTCCCCAGAGGACCGATCCCCTAGACTACGGTCAGGGTGGACATCAATGGTTTCCGTAAGTCTTCCACAGACACCCACAGTCATGAAGTCGGTGATGGCATGCTGAGGAGCTGGATGCTGCAGACAGTCTGAGGACTGCTGGGTACAGGAGCTGAACCAACACAGGATAGCCGGAGACCGGAGGCGTTACGGGGCGTCACTGATAACAGAGTCCTCTGGTCAGGAAGGAGTATGTGGGGAATGGCTTAAAGAAAGAAGGGGCTAAGTCTGACTCAGAGTGTCTCCCCTTGGTCCACAGACCCACAGGGGACATTCCCTCGGCCCCAAATGTATACCTCAGTGGTACTTGGGGATGTGTCAGATTGCAAGAGCCGAGGCCTTGGGGTAGGTGGTAAGATGCTGTTGGTTGTTTTGTACTCTTTTGGGGGACCCACCACCCAACTCCCAAATAAATCGTACATGGAGGCTTTAGCCTGGCCTTAGCTCGTCTGGTAACTTGCCAGCTTTTCTTAACTTTAAATTATCCCATCTATCTTTTGCCTCTGGGCTTTTACCTTTCTCTATTTCTGTGTATCTTTCTTTCTTACTCCGTTGCTGGTTGTGTGGCTGGGTGGCTTAGTGGCTGGTCCCTGACGTCCTCATCCTTCCTCTCTTGTTCCTTCTTCCTTCTCCCAGATTCCTCCTTCTATATACTCTCCCCTGCCAGCCCCGCCTATCCTTTCTCCTGCCTCGCTATTGGCTGTTCAGCTCTTTATTAGCCCACCAGGTGTTTTAGGCAGGCACAGTAACACAGCTTCACAGAGTTAAACAAATACAACATAAACAAAAGCAACACACCTTAAAATAATATTCTCCTACAAAAGAAGAAACCAAGTGGGAAAAAAAATCAAGCCTCTGAAATGCTCCCACCTCCTCTGCCCCACCTGACCCCACCAACAACAACCAGATACACACACTGTGATAGATGATACTGATTGTAAACAGAATCTAGGATCACCTTGTCTCTGAGGGAGCTTCTAGATTAGATTATTTAGATGGGAAGACCCAACCTAAATGTGGGCAGCTCCATTCATGGGATAGGATCTCAGACTGAACAGAGAGGAAGTGAGCCAAGTACCAGCATACATCTCTCTGCTTCCTGTCTGTGGATGCCATGTGACCAGCTCCCAGTCCCCACCCTGACCGACTATGTTTCAAAGTAAAACCTACCCCAAGTCGTTTTAGGATGGGTATTCTGTAACAGAAATGAGACAAATAACTAAAACATGCATCAAGGTAGGAAATCACAACACCAGCAAACCCCAGAAGAGAATATTAGCTACCTAGAGGTTCAACAGACAGCTAGTCTAAAGGAATCAGTGAGCTCCAGGTTCAGTGAGAGACACGCCTCTCACTGTGAGCCAAGCGGGAAGGCTGATCATAGAGGCAGCTGAGGCGGCCAGATCTGCAGTGTGCCTACACAGCCGTGGGCAGAGTCAAAGGGAAGCTGAGGCCGTGGAAGGTTGTCTTCAAGACAGAAACATACAGTGTATAACTGAGAACCTAGAAGGTCTAAAACAGCGGTTTAACGACCCTTTCACAGAAGTCGCCTAACACCACCAGAAAACAGATATTTACATTACAATCCACACCAGTAGCAAAATTACAGTTTCAAAGTAGCAATGGAAATAATTTTATGGTTGGGGGTCACCACAGCATGAGGGACTGGGTCACAGCATTAGGAAAGTTGAGAACCACTGGTCTAAAAAAAATGTACTATCTCTTCTATGGTATATTAGTGTCTTAGTCAGGGTTTCTATTGCTGTGATAAAACATCACAACCAAAAGCAACTTGGGGAGGAGAGTGTTTAATTGATTTTACAAGAAGATTTTCAAATCAGTGGATCAAAAAATAATATGATTTAAATCATTAAGGCTACAGACAAATATTTAAAAATAGATAATCAGTAATAATCACCACATGCAAAAGAGAGGGGACAGGCAGGTAGGTACTAAAATTTTTGTTTTGTTTTATTTTGTTTTTTTTTTTTTCAAGACAGGGTTTCTCTGTGTAGTCCTGGCTGTCCTGGATCTCGCTCTGTAGACCAGGCTGTCCTTGAACTCAGAGACCCACCTGCCTCTGCCTCCCTAGTGCTGGCATAAAAGGCGTGTGCCACCATGCCCAGCTCAGACACTAAATTCTTCGATTTCCAAATGAAGATTTCAAACACATCAACACTGTAAAGCAGGAATAATTCTAGGGAAGTGATGGTACCTCCTAGAAGAATCTAACGCAAATGTGCTTACCTTTGTGATTCTCAGGACGGGATGCCCACTTGTTTTTATTTGGTTCCCTTCATTTTTTTTTTTAAAGTGCGTATTAGTTTAAAAAACATTTTTTTTAAAACCACCATCAATTTTTCTGTTAGGGAAGAAACAACTGAAGGGTGGTGTTTATGGGAAATGTTCAGAAGCTTATTAATAGATGTCAGGAACAAAGCATGGCTCTGGAAATAATGAACATTTAAATTCTGAAATGCCTCAAAGTTTTTCTCAATTTGCAAATCTCCCCTGAAAGTGTTCCTCCAAGTCCGACTTCTCAGACGCACTACTAACTTCAAATTATAAAAATCTTACCTGTAATTGGAGCCAGCTGCAACCTTTCTTGACAAGGAGTAATTGCCGATAATGATTTAAGTGCTGCGAATCCGTGCGCCACGATTGTTTTAAATGGGGAACCCTCTTCACGGCTTTCTCCGAAAAGAACTGCTAATCTCTGCTGCTGACTTATCAAATCCTTCAGTCAGCTGTTTGCCATCATTTTTCACGAGCTGATAACGAGTTTATTAGAGTCATAATTGTGCAGGTGGGAAGAGCAAAGGTCTCATTTGATGGCACCGGAATTCCAGCTAACATTTTTTACATGGGAAAAGTTGGCACAAGCCTTGGGCTGGGCTAAGCAGAGGAGGACAACAGAGGCCCTGCTTTCGGTGGGTGGTTTCCACCCCCACCCCCACCCCCACCCCCACCCCCACCCCCACGGGAAAGGGAAGGTGAGCATTTGTTGAACATGACCAACTCTGAGTTAGCGCAGCCAACCCAGAGGCTAGAAGGTTGTCATTTCTGCCTGCTACCTACCCCAGGGACTGAAGACCACTTCAGAAGTGGAGCTACCCTTCATGACCTGTCTCCTGATACCTACCCCACTCCCGACCCCCACCGCTCCACACTCCTCCCAGCATGGTGTCTTTCTCTTCTTCTACGTGACCTCACTTCCGTTTATCTACATCCTCCAGGGACATTCCTGGCCCGGCCTCTGGTCACAAGAAGAGCGGTTTGGCAGCATAAAAGCCAAAGCTAGTGGGACCCCTGATGTTCTGATGCTGCCTCTAAGCATTTAATCCAGCAAAAGTAAGAACAGAGCACGTGCAGACTTTTAGCGTGGATTCTAAACTTGAGAACATTCTGGGGTGGGGGCACCCACGGGTTGCAGTGGAATCCCTGGGCATCTGGGTTCACCGCAGGGACAATGACATTCGAGGGTGTGATCTCCAGCCGTTGGCTCAAGGGCTGTCAACCTCGGACGTTTGAAAATGGGAATCCCAGGACCTGCCTCATCTGTTCAGCTGGATTTAAAGACCTCCACTCTAAACCACCTGGCCCGGCGCCCAGCAATTCGTAAATACCTGATAAGTGATACATAGCAATGGCAGTAATAACAATAATGACCACAGTCATTACTCTAAACCATAAAATTCAGGCTGCAGAGGAAGATGGACTTTGGGGGAATTAAATGAGAAACAAGACAGGAGCTATCCCTGTTCTGTCTGGGGACTGCATGCACAAGAGACGTTTAATTACTGAAGTTCAACATTAATGATGATTATTCCAAATGGTGGAACAAGGATGGTTTTCTTTCCCTTCTTTTTGTAAAGATTTCTGAAATTCGAAGGCCATTTCTGAAAACCAGACTGCTGTTTTAGATTACTTCAATTCGTACAACTCTTAAAACGCGAAATAACACGTAGCCCAACATTGCCGCTGCACCAATAAAGAGCGAATACCAGACCCCCCCAAAAAAGGAGAGCTGACCCCCTAATTCTAAACCCTACTCCCCATGCTCTTACACTCTCCATGCTCTTGCAACCCCCCTTAACACCCACCACCACACACACACACACACACACACACACACACAAGTGCACACAGCTTGCAGAAGACAAGCATCAGAAACCAGGTTCCCTGAGGTTCATGGTGCAATTGTACCCGGGCATCTCCTAGCATAAGACCCGCCTTGGTTTTCCTCTACTCCAGATGCATGGCACAGTGCCTAAAACATAGTATGAACTTGATAAATGTTGGTTGATTGAATGCACGTAAGGATACTAGCCGTCTATACACCAGAACAATTGTCTGCTCCCATGAGAGTTAGGAGAGCCACCGGGACAGCAGAGACCTAGAGAACACATCCAGTACAGTCCGTGAGCCCCAACTGAGTATGACTTGGGAAAGAGGCGGTGCCATTTTTGGCAAAGTCAAGAGTCTAAGTGATACGAAGTGAGAAGTGAGGAAGAAGTAAGCAACAATGAGATCCATTCTCCCACTGGCTTGTGGGTCAGTGCGAGAGGCCAGCTATGGGGGCGTGGTTTAAGATAAATGGCTGAGAGATGGCTTAATGGGTCTCTCTTTCCAGGTGACACTTGCATTTCTGTCACTGGGCCTCGGCCTGTGCCCCTCAGCTCTGGGGGAGCAGCAGGCAATTCAGGTTGGTCATCAGGCAGAATTCTCAGTCTGGGAGTGCCTGTAGGCCTCCATAAATCA